>NC_089827.1:74290720-74590720 GCF_035046505.1 Tiliqua scincoides
CGGGGCTTTTCTTATGTGCCTGTGCCGTTAATCTGTGGAACTCCTTGCCACAGGATGTGCTGAAGGCATCTGGCCTGGATGCCTTTAGAAGGGGATTAGACAGATTTCTGGAGGAAAAGCCCATCATGGGTTACAAGCCATGATGTATATGTGCAACCTCCTGATCATGGGCTATGCATGGGCTATGTCAGAATGCCCAATGCAGAGGAGGGCACCAGGATGCAGGTCTCTTGTTGTCTGGTGTGCTCCTGGGGCATTTGGTGGGCCGCTGTGAGATACAGGAAGCTGGACTAGATGGGCCTATGGCCTGATCCAGTGGGGCTGTTCTTATGTTCTTAACTACAATTCCCAGGAGGCCTTGCAGGTCTTGTTATCTGGTGTGCTCCCTGGGGCATTTGGTGGGCCGCTGTGAGATCCAGGAAGCTGGACTAGATGGGCCTGTGGCCTGATCCAGCGGGGCTGTTCTTATTCTGACAGGTCTCAGCAGCCTGTGCCCACAGCAGGGCAACTCCGTCAGCAGCTATGTGATTGCAGGACTCCTACCTCCTCTCCCCCTCAAGGAGCTGGTAGTGGTGCTTGAGCTTCCATGCTGCTATTGTGATTGTCTCCACCATGCTAGTGACCGGAGATTGCCTGTGCAAAGAGCTCCCTTGTACGCCAAGTGCCCTTTCACCATAGTTCCCAACACTTAAGATCCCCTTTGTGCGACCAGAGAGGTATGGTCCCATGCCACACATCTTATTTAAGCTATAGTCTCCCTGTCAGGGGTTATACACTGGGGCTTGTGTGATGTGATTGGCAGCCAATATCCTATGCTGCATTATGGGGAAGTGAGATATCAGGATTATAATTTCCTGCTATTTTTTTTCCTTCCTCCATTGAAGGGTTACCTATGCCAATTTTGTCATTGATGTACCATTTTTCTGGCCTCAAGGGAGTGCCCATTATCTGAAGGGGGGGGTCAGTTTCTGGCATATGTTGATTCACCCACTTCATGTCCCCATCTCATCCTCCATTTTGACCTCTCCACTGCTGGGGTTGCGCCAGCATCCTAGTGACATCCAAGTTCAGCTGGCACGGCATTTTTCCAACATTGTGCGCGGCGCATCAATAGAGCTTTCATCAGCAGGCAGTGTTCTACACCTGCAGCCTGCTGTTGCTCTGGACTACATAGCAATATATCAGTGTACCCTAAGGATAGGCTTGGCCCTTAAGTATTACAATGACCAGTAATGAAATGCAAGTGTATTTAAGTTCTCTTTGGCCAACCGTTCTCATATAATGCAGCAGCTGTTACCCTGCACATGCCTAATCTCGTCTGATCTTGGAAGCTAAGCAGGGTCAGGCCTGGTTAGTACTTGGATGGGAGACCACCTGGGAATACCGGGCACTGTAGGCTTATACCATGATCTCGGAAGCTAAGCAGGGTCAGGCCTGGTTAGTACTTGGATGGGAGACTGCCTGGGAATACCGGGTGCTGTAGGCTTATACCATGATCTCGGAAGCTAAGAAGGGTCAGGCCTGGTTAGTACTTGGATGGGAGACCGCCTGGGAATACCCGGTGCTGTAGGCTTATATCTTAGTCTTTCGAGACTGAAGGTTGCCAACCACCAAATCTCATATATCTGAACACTTATGTGCTCAGGAAAACATCCCATCTGCATTCAGTTACATTCAGTGGCTTAGTTAGAGGGGCGCAAAGCACTAAGTTTTGCAGGGAGCCTCACCACAGCATGCAAGCAGCTCTTCCCCTTGCCCTTCAGAGCCATTCTGGGTGGGGGGAGCAAAAGGGGAGGGGTCGCTTGCATGCTGCGGTGAGGCTCCCTGCAAAACTTAGTACTTTGCACCCCCTCTAGCTATGCCACTAGTTGCATTTTAACATCTCTCCTGCTAGTCTTTACGTTCAATTGTAAACCACCATTCTCAAGATTCAGTGCTGCTCTGCTGGGATATGAACACACTACAAGGAAGAATGTTGGAACATTCAACTTGCAGAGACCAAACAATCCTATTCATTCTTGGTGTTGCTCTTATAAGTTCAGTGCCAAGTCTGGTTATGCTGCTTCACTTGCTAAACACCTTTGAAATGTTAAAATTTAACCTCTTTCTCTACCAGTTGATTCCCACACACGGGAGCAACCCAATCAATTTAACACAGATGCGCTGTTGTTTTCGCACTGCAGTGTGGCGAGGACTTTTCAAGAAGCATTTCGGAAACAAGTGGAGCAGAGCTGGAGAGCTCTGAGCATGCGCAGAATTCTTTGATGATCACATAGCATGCGCACATCAGTCGATTCCCTATTCTTTCTTGATTTGTCTCCATTATGTTTTCAAGAGCATGGAGAATTTAGAACTCCTTTATTTGTGCCTTTGACCCTCTGACTGCCTTTACAAAGTACATCAAGAGCCAGGGTGGTGTAGTGGTTTGGGAGGTGGACTTAGACCTGTAAGAACCAGGTTCGAATCCCCTTTCAGCCGCAAAGCTTCCTGGGTGATCTTGGGCCAGTCACTTTCTCTCAGCTTCAGCTATCTCACAGGGTTGCTGTGAGGACCAAAGGAGGGGAGCAGCTGTATACTGAGCTCTTTGGAGGAAGGACGGTGTACAAATGTGAAAATAAATAAAATAAAGAGTGCATCAATACTGTGTCTTTTACAGTTGTGGCATGTATGTGTGCGTTCCCCTAATCCGGGGACTTTTAAAATGGTGTCCAAAGGGGCAGGTTTGTACCATTCAAAGCGGGGTACAAATTTAATAAATAAATAAATCTGTTGGTATCAGGTGTGGTCTGGTGGTTGAACAGAAGGCTAAGAATGCTAAGCAGGAATGGTCCTGGTTGAATTTTGGTTGGGAGACTGAAACCTAATTTAGATGTCATTAGACGACAGAGCCAGGAGGACTCGCTGTTTGCCGCTTGGCTAGCCTGAAACTGCTCCTGTTGGAATCTTGGAAGGTATACCCAGATGGATTGGATTCATCTGGAAGTGAAGGGCTCTACAAGCTCTCTGTAGAACAATTATTGTAAAAACTGATTCTGTACTCTGCTATGGAGCTTTGTAAGCCACCTTGGGAATTTGCTTCAGCATAGGAAAGGTGGAATATAAACAGTGGAGGACCTGCCATTAAATCAAAGGGGCAAATGCCCCAGGCAGGGAGCCTCGTGCACCTTTAGGACCACGCAGAAGCCTCTCTGAGGCTCCCGCCACAGTCAGAACTGTACTTCTGGTTTGCTAGAAGCACAGTTTATAGGTGCTTCCTGTTGTTGGCAACCTTCAGTCTCGAAAGACTATGGTATTGCGCTCTGAAAGGTGGTTCTGGAACAGCGTCTAGTGTGGCTGAAAAGACCAATTCGGGAGTGACAATCCCTTCCACTCCGGGAGCAAGTGCGGTCTGTCCCTGGTCTGTCTCCCTGGCTATGGGCCTTCCTTCTTTGCCTCTTTGCCTCAGAATGTTGGCCAAGTGTCTCTTCAAACTGGGAAAGGCCATGCTGCACAGCCTGCCTCCAAGAGGGCCGTGCATTCAGGAGGCTTCCCCAATATGTCCTGGAGTCATGCAAGGTTCCATGCACTCCAGGTGATGGGGGGGCAGATTTGCGCATGGGGGCGGTGGCATCTTGCAGGGGGCACCATCATGGACCATTGCCCCAAGGTGTGGGGCACAGGAAGTCCACCATTAAATATAAATCTCTCAAAATAAAAAATAAAATAAAAATAAATAATGTTGACATCAAATAACAATATTGCGAACATCAAGCATGTACCATTAAGATTGGGACAGAAGCAGGGAAGTCCTCTGTGTTTAGAATTTACAGGTACTTCCTCTCCAGCTCTTTCCTCCTATAGGAAGATAGGAGACCTATTAATCTATGTTTTCCACCATGTCTCCTAAATTTCAGGTACCAGGTGACCTCCCATGGGTTCCCAGGTCAGTATGCTCAAGAT
Source organism: Tiliqua scincoides (assembly GCF_035046505.1). Taxonomy (NCBI): domain Eukaryota; kingdom Metazoa; phylum Chordata; class Lepidosauria; order Squamata; family Scincidae; genus Tiliqua; species Tiliqua scincoides. The sequence continues at coordinate 74,294,660 of NC_089827.1, forward strand.
TAACGAGCCACTGGTTCTCCATTAAGAACCTATTTAAGAATGTGCATTTAATTAAAATGAGTTATTGTACATGAATTAATGCCATTTTCAACTTATTTAATTTAAAGGAGATAAATTTTTCACTTTACTTCGAAGGATGGCCATAGCATTAGCGAACCCAACCTGCAGCAGCTGAGCTCAGAATGCTGAATGCGTTCAGTACTTTCAGAATGCTGAATGTAAAGTACTTTCAGAATGCTGAATGCTCAGAATGCCTGATGCGTTGCCCCGCCCACTGTATGGGAGGAAGTCCATCACTGGGTGACACAAACCCTGCTGCCTAGTTGACCAGATTGCACCAATGCAATCAAGGGCTCAAGTGGCAACCATCTTTGACATGCCTTGGGATCTTATGTATCCCCCAATGAGCTTGTAAGGTACATTATTTTTATTCTCATTGTACAGACTGAGGCAGATACTAAGATATGTGGATGCGGGAGAACCCGTGGACATTATATATCTGGACTTTCAGAAGGCATTTGACACGGTCCCTCACCATAGGCTACTGAAAAAACTCCACAGTCAGGGAATTAGAGGACAGGTCCTCTCGTGGATTGAGAACTGGTTGGAGGCCAGGAAGCAGAGAGTGGGTGTCAAGGGGCAATTTTCACAATGGAGAGAGGTGAAAAGCGGTGTGCCCCAAGGATCTGTCCTGGGACCGGTGCTTTTCAACCTCTTCATAAATGACCTGGAGACAGGGTTGAGCAGTGAAGTGGCTAAGTTTGCAGACGACACCAAACTTTTCCGAGTGGTGAAGACCAGAAGTGATTGTGAGGAGCTCCAGAAGGATCTCTCCAGACTGGCAGAATGGGCAGCAAAATGGCAGATGCGCTTCAATGTCAGTAAGTGTAAAGTCATGCACATTGGGGCAAAAAATCAAAACCTTAGATATAGGCTGATGGGTTCTGAGCTGTCTGTGACAGATCAGGAGAGAGATCTTGGGGTGGTGGTGGACAGGTCGATGAAAGTGTCGACCCAATGTGCGGCGGCAGTGAAGAAGGCCAATTCTATGCTTGGGATCATTAGGAAGGGTATTGAGAACAAAACGGCTAGTATTATAATGCCGTTGTACAAATCTATGGTAAGGCCACACCTGGAGTATTGTGTCCAGTTCTGGTCGCCACATCTCAAAAAAGACATAGTGGAAATGGAAAAGGTGCAAAAGAGAGCGACTAAGATGATTACGGGGCTGGGGCACCTTCCTTATGAGGAAAGGCTACGGCGTTTGGGCCTCTTCAGCCTAGAAAAGAGACGCCTGAGGGGGGACATGATTGAGACATACAAAATTATGCAGGGGATGGACAGAGTGGATAGGGAGATGCTCTTTACACTCTCACATAATACCAGAACCAGGGACATCCACTAAAATTGAGTGTTGGGCGGGTTAGGACAGACAAAAGAAAATATTTCTTTACTCAGCGTGTGGTCGGTCTGTGGAACTCCTTGCCACAGGATGTGATGCTGGCGTCTACCCTAGATGCCTTTAAAAGGGGATTGGACAAGTTTCTGGAGGAAAAATCCATTACGGGTTACAAGCCATGATGTGTATGCGCAACCTCCTGATTTTAGAAATGGGTTATGTCAGAAGGCCAGATGCAAGGGAGGGCACCAGGATGAGGTCTCTTGTTATCTGGTGTGCTCCCTGGGGCATTTGGTGGGCCACTGTGAGATACAGGAAGCTGGACTAGATGGGCCTGTGGCCTGATCCAGTGGGGCTGTTCTTATGTTCTTAGACTACAATTCCCAGAAAGCCTTGCAGGTCTCTTGTTATCTGGTGTGTTCCCTGGGGCATTTGGTGGGCCACTGTGAGATACAGGAAGCTGGACTAGATGGGCCTATGGCCTGATCCAGTGGGGCTGTAATTATGTTCTTATGTGCCTTATACAAAGTCACCCAGCGAGCTTGTGACTATACAAAGATTTGCAAAATGATGATCAAGTAAACAGTGTGTTGTCTTTCACACTCTGTCTAGCTGACCATCACTTTCTGTGCACTAGTGATGAGCACTCTCCAAAGTACAAGGGAGGGCACCAGGATGCAGGTCTCTTGTTGTCTTGTGTGCTCTGAGGCACCTGGTGGGCCACTGTGAGATACAGGAAGCTGGACTAGATGGGCCTTTGGCCTGATCCAGCAGGGCTCTTCTTGTGTTCTTACGTTCACTGTGAGATACAGGAAGCTGGGCTCTTCTTAAGTTCTAAACCCACCTCAAGGCCACTCATATCTTACCATCATTCCTTGCAAACTTTTGGAAGAAATGAGGGTGAAACTGAAGCGTTCCAGGGTGGGGAGAGGGCAGGCAGGTGGTAGGAGGACCTGTGGGCAGCCTGAGGTCAAGTGGAGGACGGGGCCAGGATCCGGCACTTAGGCAGGATCCTAACCCCACTCCCGGGTGACCTGGCACAGCACTAGGCTGCTCACATCTCTCCAACTTCTTTAGGTGGCGCAGATCCAGATAGCCCCATTGGGGCTGCTACGGCATTACCTGGGGTAAGGGGAATCAATTCCCCTTCCCCAGGCTGAGCTGCAGCCAGCCCCAACCCTGCACTGGGTACAAGGCAGGTCAGGTGGCCTGCCTGTTCCAACGCTGGTTAGGATTGTGCTGCCCACCTCCTCCAAAGCCCCGCAATTCCTCCATTTTCTATGAATGTCTCACTCTTCCTCACTATTCTCTTCTTTTTCCCAAAGTTAGTTAGAAGCAGATCAGGGACATTTATAGTGGCAGTAATATCTCAATCTCTCTCCCCCCCCCACTCCATCTACCCACTGGGGCTGCCCAGAATGCTGAAACGGTAGTGCCCAAGCAACCCTTGGAAATGTAGCTCTCTGAAGGGCTTCTTGCCTGGGACACTGTTGGTGCAGCATTCCAGCTGACCCAGTGGAGGAAAGGATGGAAAAGGGATCAAGCTGTTTACCACCGCTGTGCCATCTTGCCACCAGATAAGTTTGAAAGACAGGAAGGGGGAAGGGGAAAGAAACAGAGCGCTGCCCCAGGCCCCTCCAAACTTTAGCTATGTGTACTGCTGTGTCCCTCTTTTATGACCCCATTTGCCTCCCCGTTTCTTGCAAGGGAGGGCACCAGGATGCAGGTCTCTTGTTATCTGGTGTGCTCCCTGGGGCATTTGGTGGGCCGCTGTGAGATACAGGAAGCTGGACTAGATGGGCCTGTGGCCTGATCCAGTGGGGCTGTTCTTATGTTCTTAACTACAATTCCCAGGAGGCCTTGCAGGTCTCTTGTTATCTGGTGTGCTCCCTGGGGCATTTGGTGGGCCGCTGTGAGATACAGGAAGCTGGACTAGATGGGCCTATGGCCTGATCCAGTGGGGCTGTTCTTATGTTCTTAACTACAATTCCCAGGAGGCCTTGCAGGTCTCTTGTTATCTGGTGTGCTCCCTGGGGCATTTGGTGGGCCGCTGTGAGATACAGGAAGCTGGACTAGATGGGCCTATGGCCTGATCCAGTGGGGCTGTTCTTAGGTTCTTAACTACAATTCCCAGGAAGCCTTGCAGGTCTCTTGTTATCTGGTGTGCTCCCTGGGGCATTTGGTGGGCCGCTGTGAGATACAGGAAGCTGGACTAGATGGGCCTGTGGCCCGATCCAGTGGGGCTGTTCTTATGTTCTTAAACTACAATTCCCAGAAAGCCTTGCAGGTCTCTTGTTATCTGGTGTGTTCCCTGGGGCATTTGGTGGGCCACTGTGAGATACAGGAAGCTGGACTAGATGGGCCTGTGGCCTGATCCAGTGGGGCTGTTCTTATGTTCCTTCGCAGCCAGCTCCAAGCACACTTCCTGTTGGGTCAGCACAAACAGAAAAATCAAAGCAACCTGGTGATCAGGATACAATGGGAAACGAATCCATCATACAATAGGAGGGAAATGGGATATATAATTTGCTTCGTAACCAGTTCTGTTATCGCTCCCTTGTAGAGCTAACGGCAGACAATGCAATGCCTTGCCAGGCACTGCCAGCCAGCCAGCCAAGAATTACAATAATCCAATATGGGGAGGTCATGAGAACATGAATCTAATGAATCTAGGCTAATAATTACAGCCGGTTTAATTACCTCTGAGATAATAGCAGGAGTTGTAATTTTTTTTGTAATTGATGTTGCTGACATCCTTGTACCTTTTAAGTTGCATTCGTTGTAAAACCTGCCATGTTAATGTTTAAGTTGATAAAAGTGTCACAAATTAATGGAACAGGAGAGTCTCTAAATGTCAAGGAGGTCTTAGAGGAATTGATAGGTGGGTATTTTACAACATTTGTACTGCTGAAATGGAGGCACGACATGATGGATGGTGAAAAACCAGATGCAGCTGCTTCGAGGTATTTATTTGGAGTATACTTGCCACAACTTTTGATTAAGTTTCTTCCAAGAAATGTTACTTTTTTATTTTTATAGTGATTCCACTAACGAACGTGATATTTTGCAGCCGTCTTAAAACTTCCTGTGTGAGCAGAGTTCTACCACTGAATTTTGTGCGACGTGGATCATCTTACAAGGGGGCGTACCAACAGCCCAATCTTAAGCTGCCCCAGCATCACGTGGAACGGCGGCATTAAAACGACTGCTGCTGTATCCTGCAGGTCTGGGGCAGCCACTGGAGTCTCTTCAGGATAAGGGAATATATGTTCCCTTACCCTGTGTTGCGCCCCATGGTCAGCAATGGGTCTCCTTGGATCTGTGCACACTATTTAGCATGCGCAGAACCAAGTAGGTCCGTGTCGGGCTTCTGGGCGCACAAGGTGGCGTAGGGTTTTGGTGGCAGACTCTGCTGCCATCTCCATCATCCTAGATCCACCGTCCCTCTGTCTGCTTCCACCCTCCTCCCACCTTTCCACCACCTTCCCCACACTCCGCAAAGCCTCTCCAGCGACCGGTGTGGAAACTTACCACCGGCTGCCCAGCACTGTGTCGTCTTGGTGCAGAGGCCCAGCACTGACCGTTGCAGGCCTCTCCACCAGCGCTGAATGTCGAGTGCCAGCAGGAAACTGGCACTTCTCGCATACATGACTGGCAAGGAGTTGTAAAACTCCTTGCCAGTCATATATGTTTATTGCATATATGGGGGAGGGTAGGAAATGGGGGGCGGCATGCACCATAGACTATCCCCTTTCTTGGGCCTGATCCCCCAACACGAGGCAACAGAGACTTGCGCCAACAATATCGTTGGCACAGGCCCAATTAACCCCACTGCGACTTAGACACATGTCTCCTTACCCCATGGAGACCTCCAGCAGTTGAAATTCCCCCACAGGATGCAGTGGAAGCCACACTGATGATGTACTGACCTTATTTATTTAAAAGATTTTTATGATCCTTTTCCATAGCACAAAGAGGCAAACCACACCATAGAACAGGGGTGTCCAAAGTTTTTGGCAGGAGGGCCACATCATCTCCCTGACACTGTGTTGGGGGCCGGGGGGGGGGGAAGAATTAATTTACATTTAAAATGTGAATAAATTTACATAAATGAATATATTAAAGATGAACTTAAATGAATGAATGAAGGTCTTGCAAAAGATCAAGTCCTATAAAAGGCCTTATACAAAGCAAAGCTGGCCTTTCCTTCACTGCCGCTGCTGCATCACAGATGTAAAACAGGAAGCAGTGGAGGGAGCCCTCATCCCACAGCTCATACAAGACGTCAAACAGTTGCTCTCAGTGAGGGCTCCAACAAATCTCCGGAGGGCCAGAGGCTCATTGGAGACTGGGGGCTCCCTGAGGGCCGCATTGAGAGGCCTTGAGGTCCGCAAGTGGCCCCAGGGCCGGGGTTTGGGCACCCCTGCCATAGGACATAATTTAAAAGACTCAAAACTGTATACAATACCATTCATAATGTAACAGAGAATTTTAAATAACTTATGGCTGGCCCCAATGAAAAGTAACATTTCAAACATATGCCTTCTGGACAGGGCTTCCATCTCCCTCATCAGTATTCCCACATGCTGTGATCAGCTACAGAGACCTGTTTTGCATTCATTCCTTCACTATTGCTCAGTTGGTGGGAATGTGGAATAGGGCCTTTTTGGGTGCCAGGCGATTACATCCTGAGGTGCCAGGTAGCCTTGGCTTAGGCCTACACACATATCACAGAAGAAACTCAAAATTTTCTTGGGATCCCCCCCTTTTCCTGGAACCTACCAAATTAAATAGGTTTTAAGGAGTACAAATCCTACTTGCTTGTTATGTTCTACAATTAAAAGAGAAGGATACACTTATTGCTAAGAAATCAGATGGCGTTTAAATTTATATTAAAAAATATTCCTGAATTGGCTAAAAAGTGACCTTTGAGGTGATAAACACGAAGACAAGTCTGTTTATATTTGTGTAGACAGCATTCTAGTAATTTAGAACTAGTAATAAATCTAGTAGTTTAGAAAGCAGTGTGGCCTCCATGTTAAATTGAGTATATGGTTGCAAACAAACAAGCAGAGACAAGGTTACCCATGGTAATGAAGTTTAGCCTGCTGTCAAATGGATAGCTGCTTTTCCCAGAAAAGCAGATTCTGCCTTCTAATAGGAAACCCTTTTCTGTTTTGCAAAGTGCACCCAGTGCTCTTAGGACAGCAACCAAGAACAATTGTCCAGGTTCACGGAAGACATGGCTTCCACAAAAGCTAATCTGAGTCTGCTAACACATGAATGATGTCATCTGTAGAATAAAGGAAGGACTGGCTAATAATAATAATAATAATAATAATAATAATAATAATAATAATAATAATAATAATAATAATAATTGTATTGGCAACCTTCAGTCTCGAAAGACTATGGTATCGCGCTCTGAAAGGTGGTTCTGACACAGCGTCTAGTGTGGCTGAAAAGGCCAATTCGGGAGTGACAATCCCTTCCACACCGGGAGCAAGTGCAGTCTGTCCCTGGTCTGTCTCCCTGGCTATGGGCCTTCCTTCTTTGCCTCTTAGCCTCAGACTGTTGGCCAAGTGTCTCTTCAAACTGGGAAAGGCCATGCTGCACAGCCTGCCTCCAAGCGGGCTGCTCAGAGGCCAGGGTTTCCCACTTGTTGAGGTCCATCCCTAAGGCCTTCAGATCCCTCTTGCAGATGTCCTTGTATCGCAGCTGTGATCTACCTGTAGGGCGCTTTCCTTGCACGAGTTCTCCATAGAGGAGATCCTTTGGGATCCAGCCATCATCCATTCTCACAACATGACCAAGCCAATGCAGGCGTCTCTGTTTCAGCAGTGAATACATGCTAGGGATTCTGGCACGTTCCAGGACTGTGTTGTTTGGAACTTTGTCCTGCCAGGTGATGCCGAGGATGCGTCGGAGGCAGCGCATGTGGAAAGCGCTCAGTTTCCTCTCCTGTTGTGAGCGAAGAGTCCATGACTCGCTGCAGTACAGAAGTGTATTCAGGACGCAAGCTCTGTAGACCTGGATCTTGGTATGACGATAACAACAGGTATTTATATACCGCCTTTCTTGGTCTTTATTCAAGACTTTATTCAAGGCAGTTTACATAGGCAGGCTTATCCAAATCCCTTATTAAATAGGGATTTTTACAATTGAAAGAAGGTTCTTTCTTTCAAGAACCATACATTCAAGGTGTTTCATTCCGATCTGGCTTCACATTCTGGCCTCCATCCTCCCACGCTCAGAGCAGATGGAATAGCTCAGCTTCAGCTTGTCAGCTGCTTCAAGGTCGCACGGTGCTGGTGGCCTCGAACTGGCGACCTTGTGGATGTTATCTTCAGGCAGACGGAGGCTCTACCCTCTAGACCAGACCTCCTGCCCTAGCAGGAGCAAGTAGCAGAGTCTTGCTCCTGCTAGCAGCAAGTAGCAGAGTCGACAACACCCTTGTCAAAGCTGAGCAAGAAAAGGGGTACCAGGGATCTCAAGCAAGAACAGAGAACCAAATTAAACATACAGGCATATGACCAGACTAGTGTTTCTCAAACTGTGGGGCGTGACCCACCTGTCTGTCGCAACCTGATTCTTGTTGGTTGCAGACCCACTGCAACCAGGAAGCTGGTTGCAGACCACAATGGTGCATGACCCAGAAGTCACTTCCAGTTCACGCTGGTGAATGACTCACTTTGTTGGCCATGTCTTACCACTTCCTGGTCCAAAGATTGGGTTGGTCGTGGCACACAGTTTGAGAACGGCAGCACTATGTGGCAACTGAAGCCCGTCACCCGGGAGGGACCTCTGGGTTGCACACCATGTTCCTCTGCAGCTTCCTGGCTGCGGCAGGCCCCAGATCCACCGCAGACAATGCAGTGGGTCGCCAAAGCAAGAAGTTTGAGAATCTTTGAGATAAGACTGTTTACGATGCAGGTTTGGGTCCTAAGAGAAAATGGAACTGGTCAGATTAATTTGACGAAACCTCAGTTTCAGGTCAACATGGGCCACATTCAGCACAAGGTCCTTGTTCAAGTTCAGATGACCGCAGGAGTCAGCAGCCAATGGATATTCGTGCGCTAGTTTATACCCACTGCCTCCCAGCTGATTGGAGGCCACAGCCCTTTGTCTTGCTGCGCCATTCCCCAGCCGACCGGCAGTCACAGCTTCCCTTCCCTGGTGGCGGTCAATGTTCCATCCCTTCACCCCTATGCCAGTGGGGCCCCACTCTGGGGCGATAGCAATTGACCAAAAGTGGACCTGCAATCAACTGGTTGATCAAGATCACCAGATTGCTGACCCCTGCCCTAGAGGCTTCTCCCAAGAAAACCAGCTGACTACATGCTGAAGGCTGGAGAAGAAAGCAGAGCTGTGCCATGTGATTGTGGCCCAATGGTATTTAGCAGCAAGTCGACTTCCCTTCCTTAAGTTTGCTGTGGGCACAATGGTAATTTTCCCCCAGCTGCATCTTTCCATTTTGTAATTGCCCCCTCCATCTTATGCAGAAAAAAAATATAGTCCCCTGAACAAAAGCATGTGCTCATTTTTGGACCAAATAGAAAAGATTGCCAGAAGATCAGCAGCTGTCTGGCTGGAAGTGATTTCCAGTGTCTTTTGTGCATTACACGAGCAATTCTTGCTGAGTATTTTCTAACACCTGCATCAGTTTCCTGTTCACAGTTGGTAATGGTGACGCTGCGAGGACTGATTCATGTCATTAAATCCATAAAAGTGCCACTGCAAGAGCGACGCCAAATTTTCTCCTCTTCGGCTTCTAATGCTTAAGCAAAGCTCCTTGAATCAGAATACTTAGTCAGAAGGATTCTCGGGAAGGGAGAGTGGTTGCTTGGGGAGAATACTAAAGACAAGATCTCGAAGGTGGCAATCCTAAAGACACTTTCCTGGGAGTAAGCCCCATCAAATAAAATGGGACTTACTTCTGAGTGCGCATACATAGGCACATACATAAATTCTCTATTATGAAGTGTGCAGATATGGTGGTGTTAAACTCCACAGGATCATTTGCACATTTATGAAGCTATCTTGACATTTTACAAATCCCAACAGTGTATATGATTCAGGAAGTGGCAAAACAAACTGGCCGATTGTTTTGCTTGAGTGGCATAGCTAGAGGGAGTGCAAAGCACTAAGTTTTGCAGGCACCTGAATGTGCCATGCAAGCGACCCCAACTCCCCCCTTCAGCGCCATTGCAGGCACCAGGAGCAAAACAGAGGCATTTGTTTCCCTGCCTCCCTGGATTAACTTCTGTTTTGCTCCCACTGCCTGGAATGGCTACAGGGAAGGGACTGCTTGCACGTTCCATTCAGGGGCCTGCAAAACATAGTGCTTTGCACCCCCTCTAGCTATGCCACTGCTTGTTACACATGAGGGTGCTACACATTATGGCAGATATGAAGTAATACAGGCTATCTGATTCTCCCTCTCTCCCCCAACTAGGCATACCCAGAGCAAGACAAGACATCATCATGCTGCAGCTTTTCCTATCTCAGCAGCTGGTACAGTAAAAGAGATATATGGAGCCACTTTTTTGCACTAGGCCTGCATTTGCTGCAACACCGATGTCCCAGCCTCAGAATTAGGGACTGTAATATGTAGCCCATGCTTTGTACATTTACTTGGAAGGACAGGCAGGGCCTTCCTTATCCGGAATTCCAAAATATGGAGTATTCCAAAATATAGAACTTTTTTGAGTGTCAGCATGACTTTTTTTTTACTTTTTTGCCTAAAGAAATAAAAGCACGAACTGTGTTAGACGCACAAACCCTGATTCACACACAAAATTACACATATACATATCTTTATTATTACGGCCACAGACCAGCATAAGCACAAAATTATTTTTTAAAATATTGTATATAATTATCTTCAGGCTAAGTGCATATAGGCTATGTGCATCCCCTGGGGGCTGGGGATAAGAATAGGCCCTCAGTTTGGCTGTACATGTCGTAAGAGGCGACTAAACGACCACTGGGTAGGTGGGACTCGATAGCCTGGGAAGGCAGCTCATCTGAGAGAAGGAAAACTCTGATCCCAAACCTCCACTGCCTTGTGGCTACATCCAGTTATGGAAAAGGCTTCAGGAGTCAACCTCGAGGCAAAATCCAGAGCCGGAGTCCCTGAGGCAGTTCATGGCTGAACACAGTCACGTTCTGGCAACTCCTGCTACGCTGCTGGAACCAACCGTATTGGCTTCTGCCTTTCCATTGGACCATTCCAGCAACGTGGAGAGGGGGGATTTGCTGCAGGGGTAACAGTCTATCCTCCATGTCTACTTTACCCAGGTTTTGCGCACTGGAGAGGACACTCTGTTCCAGAACCACTTTTCAGAGCCCGATACCATGGTCTTCCAAGACTGAAGGATGCCAATGTATGTGCATATAAAACATAAATAAATTTGTATTTAGATGACCTCCATCCCCAAGATCTGTCATTATGTATAGGAAATAATTCCAAAATATGTAAATGCATAAAATCCAAAACACTTCTTGTCCAAAGCACTTTTGATAGGGGATGCCCAACCTGTTCTAAGTCCCACAGGACTCAGTGAAGCTTTATCCAAAGTCAGAGTGCATAAGATTACAAGATGTTTGAAGTTCACAATTGACAAAATCCTGATTACAGGTATAACCTAATTATTCACAAATTTTTTTTTACCTGTGGTTTTATCTCAGTGTGATGAGAGGGCCCTTTAAATTAAAGGAAAAATGACCTTTAACAATAATCAATCAATCAATCAACAGTATTTATATACCGCTTTTCAACTAAAAGTTCACAAAGCGGTTTACAGAGAAAAATCAAATAACGTAAATGGCTCCCTGTCCCAAAAGGGCTCACAATCTAAAAAGATGCAAATGAATACCAGCAGACTGCCACTAGAACAGACAGTGCTGGGGTGAGGTGGGCCAATTACTCTCCCCCTGCTAAAAAAAGGAGCACCCACTTGAAAAAGTGCCTCTTACCCAATTAGCAGGGGTAAACAATACAATAGCCTCGTTAATGCAGGAGAGGGCAGCCAGCTGACAATCCATCAATCATTCTCTCTCCAGGAACTTAGAACAGCTTCACCCCAAGGCAAGTGACCCCTCCCTTCCCCCCTGAGCATGTGAAAAGAAGGCTAAATGGCAGTGATTATCCCCTCCTCCATTCTTTCTCCTGCTCTGCGGCTCCTGGTGAAGGGAGGGATTGCTGCCTCAGAGTGAAGCCTTTCTAAGTACATGGAGAGAGACTGATTGTCTTCTGATGCATTACAAAGACAGTTTTTAAGTCACTGAGCAAAAGGATATTCAGCCCAGTCCTATCCACACTTTCCTGGGAGTATGCCCCATTGACTCTAATGGGACTTCTGCATAGAGTTGCATAGGATTGGGCTGATTGTTAAATGCATTTGCTTTAATGCAATTTTTGCCATCCACGTGAGTTCTGGGAACGGAACCCTTGCGAATAATGAGATTCAACCTGTACTCTTGCAACTTGCGACCAACATGAATTTAAAAATAAGTACTTGCTTAGATGGAATCTGTTTCACAGACGTCACTGAATCAGGAGCAAAATATAGAAATTTAGGGGTGAGACAACATAATGCAGAACTTTCAGGGTTAGTTTGCACCACAAAAATCCATGGAATTCATCCCAAACATCACCATCTATTTTAAGTCTGTATCCAAGACAGTTGTTATTCCTACATAGAGTATATGAATGTGGACTATTTGAGGATATTGTTGAAGAGATCATGACACACTAACTTGAATAATGTCAAAGTTCAAGATCCATATTCAAGGAATGGCCTGATTATTCACAGAGAGGCTATCAGCCTTGGCCTTTCTTTTCATTGCGCTTATCACCATAGCACATTGTCTCCACGCATATGTAAGCTGTCAGAGAATCTGAAACTGTTATTAAAAATAACAGGAGAAAGGACATTAGAGCCCAAGTAAAAACTAATTTACCTCCTGCCAGGTAAATAATAATGGCTTTCATGGAACAAAGGATAGCCAATCAGGATTCACTTATTTGCAAGTATAATCTGGTTGCCTAACTTCAGGCTTCATTATTTGCCACTCAGAACATAAAACAGGAAAATATTTCAAACATCACATGAAAGCATTCATTCTGTTAAGTCAGAATTGTCTTTCCATATATTTCAAAGCCAAACTGTATATGTTAAATTAACAACATGTTTGGCGATGACATGCTTAGTTTTTCTTTGCTCAATAACAGCAGTAGTAGAGCATCAAAATCAGGGCCACGGTGGCTTTAACCTTGCGCTCACGCCACAGTCTAGCTTTGTGTCTCCATCCCGTGGCTGTCATTTGCCCCAGAAGAAAGACAAGTTTCTGGAGGAAAAATCCATTACGGGTTACAAGCCATGATGTTTATGCGCAACCTCCTGATTTTAGAAATGGGCTATGTCAGAATGCCAAATGCAAGGGAGGGCACCAGGATGAGGTCTCTTGTTATCTGGTGTGCTCCCTGGGGCATTTGGTGGGCCGCTGTGAGATACAGGAAGCTGGACTAGATGGGCCTATGGCCTGATCCAGTGGGGCTGTTCTTATGTTCTTAAACTACAATTCCCAGGAGGCCTTGCAGGTCTCTTGTTATCTGGTGTGCTCCCTGGGGCATTTGGTGGGCCGCTGTGAGATACAGGAAGCTGGACTAGATGGGCCTATGGCCTGATCCAGTGGGGCTGTTCTTATGTTCTTAAACTACAATTCCCAAGAGGCCTTGCAGGTCTCTTGTTATCAGGTGTGCTCCCTGGCACATTTGGTGGGCCGCTGTGAGATACAGGAAGCTGGACTAGATGGGCCATGGCCTGATCCAGTGGGGCTGTTCTTACGTTCTTATGTTAAAGCGCTCGTTGACATCCGTAAGAATTGCACCATACTCATTCCATCTACTACAGCATTCCTCAATGTTTGTCCCCCACTGTATCACTTTGCACGGTCCACCTACTGGAAGTACCAATGGAAGGACGAAGTGATGATGTCATCACCAGTTACTTCCGGATTGGGAGGCCAAATGCAACATGACAAACATCAATAAGAGGCTCAGGGCAGATGGGAAGGTTTTTCCAAGTACGTGAAAAGTGTATACTGAAGCTCCGCCCACCAAGCCAAGCCTCCCACTGTTGCTTATCATGTTGTATTGCTGGTCTTGCTGCCAGGCAGCAGGGGTCTGGGGGTCCCACACATATACCACCAGCCACCAACTCAAGCACCACCAGTGGTACAAGTAGTAGAAGTACCACTAATGGTACAAATAGTAGAAGTACTACCAGTGTTACAACCAAGTACCATTGGTTGAGAAAAGTTGATCTAATACATTCAGCCAGGTACATTGGACTCCTCTAACCCCTTTGTGCTATCAACAATATGATGACAGTGCTTGGTAGTCTTAATTATAAAACCATTTCTCCCTTTGCTTAACCGATATAAAGTATTGATTTCCTGGGCAGGTATTACATCTTTCACCATGATTCTCACTTTAGTAAAGCTTTTAGAATGTATCAGTTCCTGCGGCTTCAGGGATTCCTGGATGCGAAATAACCTCTTATATCCTTACTTTCAACCAGGATATTTCATTAAGACTGATCTTAGTTAATGAGCTTGATATAGAAAACTGTATCCTACTATTCTCCAACTTTTGGCGCCTCTGATTCTGGGGAGTTTCTGCCATGAGATTGAGAAGAAGAAGAAAATCTGTGGACTGCCCATTCTTGGTAGAGAAATTTCAGAACATGTTGCTGCATGGGAACTTAATTAAACCTCTCCTATGATATCATTGCTCTGCTCCAAGAGAGATCCACCTCAGCCTTGATCTGCTGGCTTCTTGCTGACTCTGACCCTGATGTCACTTATAAAGTGGCTATCTTTGCCCTTGTGGCAAAGAAAATACGAGCCAAATTTTTGTTGTCTTAAACTCAAATTTCTCTGTCCTCTTTATTAGTTTGCAAGATCCCGACAATTGTTTAAGCTTTTTTCACTTTGAACTATTCCAAAAATATCCTCTATTTTACGGTTCTGACCTACGCTAAGTACTAAAACCTCTTGCCTTATTTGAGGTGTTTTGTAGGTTGTAATGCTATTGTGTGCTTTTATATGTATATATTGTAATATGTGCTCTCATATATTGTAATGACCTATGGTTATATAATAATAAATTTCATCTTCTTCTTAAAACCTCTCCTATGGAACCCCACAGAATCCTTGTTCAGCCCCATAGCCCTACTAAGATAAATCATGAAAAGGTTTGAATCAAAATCTAGTCACATGCCAATAACGAGCTATTTTTAAAAATACAATCCAAGCTTGGTGAAATCAGATGTGCTTATTTATTTCCCTCTTCTGGTATGTTCCAAGACCTGGATTGAGTCAAACAAGCCAGATGAAGCTGAATTCAGAAAGCACTGAATCAATTATTACCTGGTCTGGTAACTGTGGGTCTTAGCTGTGGGATAGCTAGAGGGGGTGCAAAGCACTAAGTTTTGCAGGAAACCTCACCACGGCTTTCATACAGCCCCTCCCTTTGAAGCCATTCCGGGCAGCGGGAATAAAACGGAGGCATTCATGTTTCTAGGACCCAGTGGCGAAGCTAGAAAGGGCGAGGCTTCCTGCAAAACATAGTGCTTTGCACCCCTTCTAGCTTCGCCACTGGGTGCTAGAAACATGAATCCTCTTCTGTAGCATCCAACTCCTCTTTTTAAGTCATTTTATCTGATGAGAAGGCTGAGTCGACATTCCTTGAGGTTCTGCCCAAGCAGTGGTTCGTCACGCTCTTGTGACCTCAGAGCTTGTAATGTGCTCTCCTTAGGGCTGCCTTCGCAACTGTTTGACATTAATGACTGTTTAGAAGCTGCAGGTGATAGAGAATGCAGTGGCCCAGCTACAGTTCATGTCTTTTTTAAAGCTCTTTATTGGGAAAATCATTTTGGACAGGCAGCTGAAGCTCATTTTTACGTTTTCTTCCTTTCCCTCTCTGTCGTTTTCATCCACACTTCTCTCAAAACCCAACCCTTACTGAATGTTGTGGCCCAATCCTAAACTTCAGAGTGCTCCACTAAACCCGTGTTCAAATAACGGTTGGGGGTGAGCCTTTCCACTGGCGCTGCAAGCAGAGACACCAATTCCGATGCTTCTGTTCCCAGTCACGAAGCATATTTCTCTCTCCCTTTGAACCATGAAGCTTCAAAAGGAAAATGTTTAACATCGATACTATGTCAGATAAAATGATTTTTTCTTATAGTGTCTAAAAAAAAAAAAACCTCTGCTATTCTCATTAACTTGTTTCATCCCAGCAAAGAAGGGGGGGGGGGTTTAAACCTTTTACTTCTGGACTATTTTCCCCATCCTAATCACTCTCAAGAGCTGCTATTTGAACATATAGAATATTTCATGCTGTATCCCAACATTAGCCCACATACATCAGTGTTGTCTCTACTAGACCAGGGGTGTCCAAAGTTTTTGGCAGGAGGGCCACATCATCTCTCTGACACTGTGTTGGAGGCCGGGGGGGGGGGGAGAATTAATTTACATTTAAAATGTGAATAAATTTACATAAATGGATATATTAAAGATGAACTTATATGAATGAATGAAGGTCTTGCAAAAGATCAAGGCCTATAAAAGGCCTTACACAAAGCAAAGCTGGCCTTTCCTTCACTGCCACTGCTGCATCACAGATGTAAAACAGGAAGCAGTGGAGGGAGCCCTCATCCCACAGCTCATACAAGACGTCAAACAGTTGCTCTCACGCTGAGAGCAGTTGTTTTGAGCCAGTGTGGGTTCCAACAAATCTCCAGAGGGCCAGAGGCTCATTGGAGACTGGGGGCTCCTTGAGGGCCGCAAGTGGCCCCAGGGCCGGGGTTTGGGCACCCCTGTACTAGACCAATGCTTCTCAATCTTTTTAACTGCTGTGAGCCCGCTGTGGTGGCTGTGTTACGCGCCCAAATGCCTTGAGGCTTGCCAGTCACACCAGCATGTGACCCACAAAAAATTAGGTTATGACCCACTGCTGGTTTGAGAACACCGCTGAATGACATCAAGGCTCTGAGGTTTCCACTAATGGTTTCTTACCCTACCTAGAGATACCAGGGATTGAACTGAGAATTGAAGCATGCGCTGGACCAGTGAGCTTTGGCAGTTCCAGTGCAGGGCTTTTCTTCCGGGCCAGACTAAGACCTTCTGATGCCCGAAGCAGCATGCAAAATGCGGTCCCCCTTACTTGATGCTGTCTCAGAATCTGCCTCTCCTGCTCTCCGGTGTTCTCGCTCAGACTCCCCTATGCAGTATTTCCTCCTCCTCTCTGTCCCCCTCTGCCTTTTTTCAATCCAGGGAGAGAAAGAGGAGCAGTGGAGACAAGGAGGTGGAAAGAGATGCCCACCCACCCCCTCACCAGTCGGATGCCTGAGGTGACCATTCCAGTTGGCTTCATGGATTAACTGGCCCTGACTCTGCTACCAGCACAGGTCCTATGCTTCACTTAGCCCTACCGAAAAACAAAGTCCTATGGGAAATCCAAACCCAGAACTTCTGGTTCCACCTGAAATAGATGTGGTCGGTCTGTGGAACTCCTTGCCACAGGATGTGGTGCTGGCGTCTACCCTAGACGCCTTTAAAAGGGGACTGGACAAGTTTCTGGAGGAAAAATCCATTACGGGCTACAAGCCATGATGTGTATGCGCAACCTCCTGATTTTAGAAATGGGCTATGTCAGAAGGCCAGATGCAGAGGAGGGCACCAGGATGAGGTCTCTTGTTATCTGATGTGCTCCCTGGGCATTTGGTGGGCCGCTGTGAGATACAGGAAGCTGGACTAGATGGGCCTATGGCCTGATCCAGTGGGGCTCTTCTTATGTTCTTAACCACAATTCCCAGAAAGCCTTGCAGGTCTCTTGTTATCTGGTGTGCTCCCTGGGGCATTTGGTGGGCCGCTGTGAGATACAGGAAGCTGGACTAGATGGGCCTATGGCCTGATCCAGTGGGGCTGTTCTTATGTTCTTAAACTACAATTCCCAGGAGGCCTTGCAGGTCTTCTTGTTATCTGGTGTGCTCCCTGGGGCATTTGGTGGGCCGCTGTGAGATACAGGAAGCTGGACTAGATGGGCCTATGGTCTGATCCAGTGGGGCTGTTCTTATGTTCTTAAACTACAATTCCCAGAAAGCCTTGCAGGTCTCTTGTTATCTGGTGTGCTCCCTGGGCATTTGGTGAGCCGCTGTGAGATACAGGAAGCTGGACTAGATGGGCCTATGGCCTGTTCCAGTGGGGCTGTTCTTATGTTCTTAGATGCACTAGCAGCCCAAACTTAGTCAAGGCTGGCTCAGGCGACCACAAAAGGGCTGCCAAACACTTTGCAGCAACGCAGGAAACACTTTCCCTGACAGAGTTATGGAGACCCACTGGAGCAGGTAAGCCTGCCACAGAGGGCTGAACAGGTGGGGAGGAGTGGTCAAATGGGGTGAAGGAGTGTGGAACCGGGATGGGGCAGTGGTGGGCAAATCAGGACCAGAAGGGGGGGCGGGTTCAGTGGCAGTGGTGCATGCTGAATCCTAATCCCCACCTGCCTGCAAGGATCAGCTTGGACTTGAACCAGCGATATCGCATAGCTGACCCATAGTAGCTGCTGAGGCTTACTCTCGAGCAAGGGAAGAATGTCCCCTTACCCCATGAAGATCTACAGGAGCTGAAAATCTGTCATGTAGTTCAGTATTGTCTAGACCAGAGCTTTTCAATGTTTTAAACCGCTGTGACCCACTGCAGTGTTGTGTCACGTGCCCACATGCCTTGAGGCTTCCAGATAGCACCGGCATATGACCCACCAAAAATTGGGTTGTGACCTGCTGTGGGTTTGAGAAACTCCACTGAATGACATCAACGCTCTGAGGTTTCAGCTAATGGTCTTTCTTACCCTACCTAGAGATACATTTTTGCCACTCCATCATCACACAAGGATTTGTGTGATTTGTGTGATTATAGAAGGGCAGTTTGAAGAGACACTTGGCCAACAGTCTGAGGCAAAGAGGCAAAGAAGGAAGGCCCATAGCCAGGGAGACAGACCAGGGACAGACTGCACTTGCTCCCGGTGTGGAAGGGATTGTCACTCCCGAATTGGGCTTTTCAGCCACACTAGACGCTGTTCCAGAACCACCGTTCAGAGCGCGATACCAGAGTCTTTCGAGACTGAAGGTTGCCAACAACTTAGCATTGCCCATCAAGTTTGCCATGCCTATTAGTTCCATAGGAGAGGGGTCTTTACAAGAAGAGAATATATGACATTGCTCTTAATTTGAGATTTTTGAATACAAACCCATCTTCATAATTATTAGCAGATTGTTCATAAGAACATAAGAACAACCCCACTGGATCAGGCCATAGGCCCATCTAGTCCAGCTTCCTGTATCTCACAGCGGCCCACCAAATGCCTCAGGGAGCACACCAGATAACAAGAGACCTGCATCCTGGTGCCCTCCCTTGCATCAGGCATTATGATGTAGCCCATTTCTAAAATCAGGAGGTTGTACATACACAACATGGCTTGTATCCCGTAATAGATTTTTCCTCCAGAAACTTGTCCAATCCCCTTTTAAAGGCGTCTAGGCTAGACGCCAGCACCACATCCTGTGGCAAGGAGTTCCACAGACCGACCACATGCTGAGTAAAGAAATATTTTCTTTTGTCTGTTCTAACTCTCCCAACACTCAATTTTAGTGGATGTCCCCTGGTTCGGGTGTTATGTGAGAGTGTAAAGAGCATCTCCCTATCCATCCCCTGCATAATTTTGTATGTCTCAATCATGTCCCCCTTCAGGCGTCTCTTTTCTAGGCTGAAGAGGCCCAAACGCCGTAGCCTTTCCTCATAAGGAAGGTGCCCCAGCCCCATAATCATCTTAGTCGCTCTCATGAAGAACATTTATTCATTCATGCACAATTCATGAACATTCATGAACAATTAACATTTACCTACAACGTTGACCTCCATGTGAATAATTCAGTCGGCCCACTACATTACTCCTTTCTGTTTCCCAGGCTGATTCCAGTATTTACTGTTTTCCATTCTACTACTTCTTGATAACACCTAAGAAAAAACATCATGGCATCCGATAACAATCTTTTCTTTGCATTACTCTCTGCAGCTTTTGTTTTGCTACTAAATTGATGCCCTTATAGAAACCTTCTGAAGAATAAACAGTCTATGCAAAAAGTGAATTAATGCAGAAGGATGCTTAAGATACAGTAGGAACAACTTGGAACAAAAGGAACAAGTAAATGATATGTTCTCAGCAAGAGCAACAGTGTTAAGCTGTTGAAGTATTTAAGTATCGGTAATGAACATGAGATATAAACCCTAGTGGGTAGAGACAGCATTTCTAATCCCTAAATGGGGAAAAAGAATCACTGCTTGCATGAAGACAAGCATAGAGATGGCTGCTATGTGAACAAAATCCTACCTCGGTGTGGACAACATCTTACCACATTTCCATACTTAGCTTGGGACTGACCATATTATTTCTGCCTTGAACATTTCCATACAGCTTAAAAGTTTGTCATCTTGTGATTGTGGCGAAGAGGTTATTCACCCACCTTGTCATTGTTGATTATCATTGGGGATGTTTTGTCTGTACAAAACCACAGTCTGATGTGCATTTTTATTTCTCGGAAATAAACAATCACAGCTTCTTAAGGGCACTCAGTTGGAAAGGGTATATAAAAATTTTATCAGTGGATAAACCTAACTGCTCATAAAAGAATATTAGTGCTTCAGGAATTTCGAAGGAGTCAATGAGATAATGAGAGGTGAGACTTGATAGAAAGAAAGTCTGAAGGAATCTAATAAGTGGCCCTCATTTGTCCTTATTATGTTACCAGTAAAAATGCAAAGAGGATCATTTTAATAACAGGGATGTTGGGCTGCAGTCAACTTCCTCGAGTCTCAGAGGTGAAATCTCGAAAAGGCAAATGAGCAAGAGAATAACACAGCCCCCATTAAAGTGATTTTAAATTTAAGCATAAATTTTGCTAATACCACTGAGCAATGGGAATAATTAGAAAGGTTTCAATAATGCTGGAGATTTGAATAATTAAAGACACAGGATTAATTTCAGAAGAGGCATCATTACCCTAAATCAAATATTAGATTTCCGGAAAAAGGGAAGGGGTTTTAGCCGTGTGTGTGTGTGTGTGTGTGTGTGTGTGTGTGTGTGTGTGTGTGTGTGTGTGTTAGGGAGACTCATTAACTACTATGGTGTTCATTTTCCTCAGTGCCCTCAGGATTCACTGGCATGAATATTAAATAAATGTGTATTGGATATAAGCCCTTAAATCCCATGATAAGGCCCAACACTCGTGTAGTTATGTAAAAGTATTAATTGAATAATCTTGTCATTACTCCAAATGGAAAACAGTTAGATAAAGGTCACTTTCACTTTTTTTGGGGGGGGGGGGATTGTATGTATCCAAAGCAATTATTCTCCATCTGTCAAAGAGATGCATTTTCTCACCCCAAACCTTTCTGCCGATATACAATGACATGATTGGCTTCCTTTGGGGGAAGGCAGTAATGCTTTTAGATGCTAGAAGAACAATGGAAATTTATCACTCAGAGCTGCAGATTACAGATGTCTCAATCTGTGCAGAGTAAATAGAATGATGAAAAAGCCCTCTTTTTTAGAATTCAGAATAACAAACACTGCATCCCTGATAATTAAATGTGATAAAGCGTATCCACGATCAGTTCCTTATTCTTATATTTACAGAAAAATACAACAGTTCATAAATATTGATTCATTTCCCCCGAGATGTTGTGTTTCCCTATAAATATCAGAATTGGGTAATGAGTGCTTGAAACTCTCATTATTTTTCTGCTTCCAAATTTTAATGAATAGAAACGCACTTATTATATGGAAATCTATCTACCTCTGGTGTCTTTGATGAAGTCAGCTCCCGATTTGAAATTTTGACCACGATTAATGATATGTACAAAGCTGTATCTTATCATTAATGATCTGCTTTGGGAATGTATTAATGACATTAATTAGACCCTAATTTTCTCTTATCTGCATTGTTTACACATCTGCTCATTATATATATATTTTTAAAAAATCCTCTCTTTCTTCTTACCAAGGTTTCAAAATTGAAAGCACCCATTTTCTGTTTGAAGCAAAAAATAAAAAGTACATGACATGGCACCCTCAAAAAACTAATCACTTATATCATCATTAATTATTTTGGGTTTTCAAGACCATTGTTTAATGTTTTGATTTTTCTTTAACTCCCAACAGTAGCAGACTGCCTTGTATAATTTTCTACACATCATTGCAGCTGCTGTGATTCAGTGCAATTCTAGGCGTGTTTACTTAGAAGTATGTCTGACTGAGTTCAGTGGTGCTTACTTCCAGGTTAAGTATACATAGGATTGCAGGTTTACAGCACAATCCTATGCATTTCTGCTCAGAGGTAAATCCCACTGTGTTCTTTGGGGCTTACTCCCAGCAATGTGCATGCACAGGACGGCAGTCAAGCTTTACCTAAATAGCAAAACTGGAATTTTTCCATATTAAATTACTTGTAGGTCTCACCAAATATTTTTTCATGTCATTTTCTTGAGGAACAGGGAGAAAAAAGGGATTTGGATATAGGTATCACTGCTGTTATGGATGATAAGTAACCAAATGATCTAACTCACTGGACACAGGCAAAAAATTATCTCTTACATCTTCATCTGTTCAAAGCTATTCATCAGGTACAATACCTCAAATCATACACTATCTTGACTTAGGCTGGTGTTATTATTCACTGAAGCATAATCAGATTCTAGCACCTCCCCAGGTATGTCTTAAGAGAACATTGAATGGTGTGTTTTACTTACTATTTCCTAAGGTTCCATGGATTTTTTTCTATGTAGAAGTCACTGAAGGGCTCACAATTTCTAAAAAAAACAACAACAAAGGGAGACAGCAGTAAACAGCCACTGGAAAAAAAAACACTATGCTGGGGTGAAGAAGGGCAATTGTTCTCCCTCTAGTATCTATAAAAGCCATTGCTTTTAAAAGGTGCCTTTTTGCTCAGTCAATAGGCATACTCATGAATGGATCTTCCAACTACTAGGCTAGCAGCCGGATTCAAGACACGTCTATTCAGGAGTAAGTCCCACTGTGTTCAAAGGGACTTACTCCCAGGAAAGTGTCTATACAATTGCATTCGTCCTAATCTGCCCGTGGAATCAGTGGCTTTGAGGCCCTAATCAACAAGGGCTCCCCAACCTAGCAGCCAGGCTCGTAAGGAGCTGGGCAGCCAAGGAGGGAGGTCATTTCTTTGGCAGCTCCAAGGAGGTGACCTGGGGAGGTCTGCCAAGGGTTGCATTAAATTGATGACTGTGTGTTGGCATCCTTCAGTCTCTGTCACGCTCTGAATGGTGGTTCTGGAACAGAGTGTACTCTCCAGTGCATGAAGCCTGGGTAAAGTAGGTATGGAGGATAGGCTGTTACCCATGCAGCAAATCCCCCCTCTCCACGTCGCTGAAATGGTCCAATGGAAAGGCAGAGGCCAATACGGTTGGTTCCAGCGGCGTTGCAGGAGTTGCCAGAACGTGACTGTGTTCAGCCATGAACTGCCTCAGGGACTCCGGCTTCTGATTTTGCCTCGAGGTTGACTCCTGAAGCCTTTTCCATAACTGGATGTAGCCACAAGGCAGTGGAGGTTTGGGATCAGAGTTTTCCTTCTCTCAGATGAGCTGCCTTCCCAGGCTAACGAGTCCCATCTACCCGGTGGCTGTTTAGTCGCCTCTTATGACAAGTACAGCCAAACTGAGGGCCTATTCTTATCCCCAGCCCCCAGGGGAAATTGATGACTAGGATTAGCATTATTAAACTGTTGGATAGATTTAATACAAGTCTCTGGTGAAGTGTCAGAATCCCAGCTGCAGCGCTTTATAGCCCTTGCAGGTGTCTTTACCAGCCCCATCCACAGTGTGGGGCTGAGGAGGAAGAATGCAAGCATCCTATTGGTGAATGTTTGACAGAGGGCAGAGACTAACTGGCAGTTGAGGGAGTCAGGGGATTCTTGCCCCAGTCTGGGGGCTCCAGAGTGTAAACTCCCCACCAATCCATCCTTCGATTTGTGCAGATTAGCTGGTTGCCCCCTTTGGGGAGCTGGGTAGGCGTTAAAAGAAAAACTAGAACCATTGTCATACGTTGGCATCCTTCAGTCTCGGAAGACTATGGTATTGCGCTCTGAATGGTGGTTCTGGAACAGTGTCCTCTCCAGTGCGCAAAGCCTGGGTAAGGTAGATATGGAGGATAGACTGTTACCCATGCAGCAAATCCCCCCTCTCCACGTCGCTGAAATGGTCCAATGGAAAGGCAGAAGCCAATACAGTTGGTTCCAGCGGCGTCGCAGGAGTTGCCAGAACGGGACTGTGTTCAGCCATGAACTGCCTCAGGGACTCCGGCTCCGGCTCCGGATTTTGCCTCGAGGTTGACTCCTGAAGCCTTTTCCATAACTGGATGTAGCCACAAGGCAGTGGAGGTTTGGGATCAGAGTTTTCCTCCTCTCAGATGAGCTGCCTTCCCAGGCTAACGAGTCCCATCTACCCGGTGGCTGTTTAGTCGCCTCTTACGACAAGTACAGCCAAACTGAGGGCCTATTCTTATCCCCAGCCCCCAGGGGAGATTGTCATAACATTGTCATAACAGAGTCATAAAATATTAAGAGATATGGTACTAAAAACTGGACAAAATTGTTCCAGATATAACTCCCAGGGTTTCTGCAGTTGGAGTGAAAGAATCCATCTGCAACAAGGGTGAGAAAGCACCAAAGAGGTGTAGTAACCCTCACTCATCCCTGCAGAGAGCACATTCTGGGCAGAAGCTGTGTCCAACATCCACAGACTTTGCTATCATAGGAGAAGCACTGCTATGTTAACAAGTTGTATGACATGATAAGCATTGATCTGGACTCTCGAGAGACATGAGATTTTCATGTTTGAGACCAAGCTTAGGTTCTGCAAGCATTCTGTGATGTTCAAAACTCTTGTAGCCTTGAAAATTAAGAGTGATGTGCACTTTCAAACCACAAGAGGGGCCAGCAGCAACATAATTATGACCTCAAAAAAATTAGTACTGGGCATGATAATTTGATATGAAGAAAAGGCTTTGCAGTATTTGTTAGATCAGTGGTTCTCAGTCTTTTAGCAGCGAGACACACTTTTTAGAATGAGAATCTGTCAGAACCCACTGGAAGTGATGCCATGGCTGGAAGTGACATCATCAAGCTGTTAAATTTTTAACAGACCTAGGCGGCAATCCTACCCACACTTACCCAGGAATAAGTCCCATTGACTATCATTGTTAAAATCATATACAAAGTAGCCTGTTCAAAGTACAGATCTGTAACATATCCCCAAATGCAGTCATATACCATGCTAGCATCAAGTCTAATATATTAAAAATAAAATATTGAAATGAATATTGAAACCCACCTGAAATTGGCTCGTGACCCACCTAGTGGGTCCTGACCCACAGTTTGAGAAACACTGTGTTAGATACAACCAATGGATTTTTTTTCCCCTGAAAAAAACAATGTCCCCATAAAAAGGTCAACTGTCAACTAGAATTTTTCATGAGTTTGTGCGCCTCCATTATCACCATTGTGGTGCAGTGGATGGAGTAATAGAGGTAAACTAAGAAGGCTTGACTTTGACTCCCTTCTCAGTCACAGAGCTCACTGACAGCCCAATTCTATCAAGGGAAAGGATTATTTGTTCCCTTGCCCAGGGGTACATCTGAATGGATCTACTCAGATGTCCATCAGCAATTTAGCTGGTGCAAGTCTGAGTGAACAAGGATAGCAGATTGAGGGCCAATCCTGGGCTGGCCCTCCAAAGGACTTTTAAGGCCTTAAAACATCACTTCTGGTTTTCGGTGATGGCTTTTGGTGAAAACCAGAAGTGATCTTCAAAGGCCTCTGGGAGGCCTTAGAAGGGCTTCTGAGCATTGGGGAGGTCACACGTGGCCTCCAGAACAGGAAGCACATCTGGAGGGTTCAAGGTGCTTTAAACCATGGGTTTCGTTACCTGCGGTTTTTGGTATCCATGGGGGTCCCAGGAACAGAACCCTAGCGAATAATGACACATCAGCTGTAGAATGTTTCAGGGGTGCCCATATAGGAAGAAAAGTGTGATAAAAATACAGTAAATGAATAAAATAAATAAAAATAATGACATTTGTGATTAGTTCATTGTTAAGTGTGCAAAGTACTTCATGTGTATTATCTTGATGCATTCATTACAACGAGCATGTAAGAGGAACAACCCTACCTTGAAGCTGAGATGAAATCCCTTGCTTTAAGATACCTAGTGAGAACTTCTAGGACAGATCTGAACCAGACATCCTGAGTCATAGCTCAATTTCTTAGCCACTATACGACAGCAGCTGTCTGTGCTGTGACTTGTGTTTCACTGAGCTAATAAGACCCAAGCTAGACAAAAATAAATGGTCTTCAACCACCATTTAGAACCCATGGAAGAAGGAACCTGATGCCTTTCCCTGACTCTAGCTCAGGGGTGTCCAAAGTTTTTGGCAGGAGGGCCACATCATCTCTCCGACACTGTGTCGGGGGCCAGGAAAAAAAAAATAGAATTTACATTTCAAATTTGAATAAATTTACATAAATTAATATACTAGAGGTGGAACTTATATGAATGAATGAAGGTCTTGCAATAGCTCAAGGCCTATAAAAGGCCTTGAACAAAGTAAGGCCAGCCTTTCCTTTGTTGCCGCTGCTGCATCACAGATGTGCAACAGCTAGCAGTGGAGGGAGACCTTGTCCCACAGCTCACGTGAGAGGTTGAACAGTTGGCCGTCACGCTGAGAGCAGTTATGTAGTGCCAGTGTGGGCTCCAGCAAGTTTCTGGAGGGCCAGAGGCTCATTAGAGACTGGGGTCTCCCTGAGGGCTGCATTGGGAGTCCTCAAGGGCCGCAAGTGGCCCCAGGGCCGGGGTTTGGGCACCCCTGCTCTAGCTCATCAGGTTGCTATGAAAATAAAACGGGAACAGCCCCATGTATAGTGCCTGCACTTCTTGGAGTGTAAGATATAGATATAATCCCTCATATGTTCCCAGAGGTGCCACATCAGTGGAAATCTAATTGCCACTGCCTTGTCTCGGACCCCCTGCCCCCTTCTTTCTGGTCTCGTCTTCCCCACATCTTTCACTTCCATTCTTAAAAATCAGCACGCTGTCTTCCGGCACATCGAGACCTATATTCTCACAAACAAAAGGGCCACATGTTTTAATTAGTGTCTGCTCAGCACCTCTGCCTCGCACTGTGAATCGGTTTCCGCAGCAGCTTTGCAATCAATAGTTGCTGATGTTAGTCTCCTGTCAGCCACCTCCTCTGTTCGGCTGGCCAGCATGATGCAAGAGCTCTGCTCACTCCCCCGGGGGCACTGGTATTTTTAGCCCCTCCTCAGTCACCTTCACTGTCATCGTTAAGCTCAGGCAGAGAAATATTCTGTGAATCAGCACCCGAAACAGCAGTGGATCCTCCAGTAGACAGTAATATATAGTATATCAAAATAAATTTATTTATTTATGTATTCCAACGAATAAATGTGTGAGAGTTAAGACTGATCAGTGCCTCAGGATAAGAACATAAGAACAGCCCCACTGGATCAGGCCATAGGCCCATCTAGTCCAGCTTTCTGTATCTCACAGCTGCCCACCAAATGCCCCAGAGAGCACACCAGATAACAAGAGACCTCATCCTGGTGCCCTCCCTTGCATCTAGCATTCTGATATAGCCCATTTCTAAAATCAGGAGGTTGCACATACACATCATGGCTTGTACCCCGTAATGGATTTTTCCTCCAGAAACTTGTCCAATCCCCTTTGAAAGGCGTCCAAGTCAGTCGCCATCACCACATCCTGTGGCAAAGAGTTCCACAGACCAACCACACGCTGAGTAAAGAAATATTTTCTTTTGTCTGTTCTAACTCTCCCAACACTCCATTTTAGTGGATGTTCCCTGGTTCTGGTGTTATGTGAGAGTGTAAAGAGCATCTCCCTATCCACTCTGTCCATCCCCTGCATAATTTTGTATGTCTCAATCATGTTCCCCCTCAGGTGTCTCTTTTCTAGGCTGAAGAGGCCCAAACGCCGTAGCCTTTCCTCGTAAGGAAGGTGCCCCAGCCCAGCAATCATCTTAGTCGCTCTCTTTTGCACCTTTTCCATTTCCACTATGTCCTTTTTGAGATGCGGCGACCAGAACTGCACGCAATACTCCAGGTGTGGCCTTACCCTCGATTTGTACAACGGCATTATAATATTAGCCATTTTGTTCTCAATACCTTTTCTAATGATCCCAAGCATAGAATTGGCCTTCTTCACTGCCGCCGCACATTGGGTCGACACTTTCATCGACCTGTCCACCACCACCCCAAGATCTCTCTCCTGATCTGTCACAGACAGCTCAGAACAGCAGTTTGCAATTATATTTCATTTTGAGCACAGTGTACACTGTTCTCCTTTTTGAGCAATGAGAGGCTCTTACAATTGCCACGAGGTTTACAAAACAATTCTATGCATATATAGGAGGGTATAGGAGTTGAACTTGGAAGATCAAGGTCCCAATCCCGGCTCAGCCATGTAGCTTCTTGGGTGGACTTGAGCCAGTCACTTTCTCTCAGCCCCGCCTATCTCACAGGGTTGTTGTGAGGACAAACAGAGGGAAGGAACCATGTACGCCACCCTGAGCTCATTGGATGAAGGGCGGTATAAAAGTGTGAAAAAAGAATAAATGAAAATATTTATTCAGAAGTAATTTAACATAAGGACATAAGAACAGCCCCACTGGATGAGGCCATAGGCCCATCTAGTCCAGCTTCCTGTATCTCACAGCAGCCTACCAAATGCCCCAGGGAGCACACCAGATAACAAGAGACCTCATCCTGGTGTCCTCCCTTGCATCTGGCCTTCTGACATAGCCCATTTCTAAAATCAGGAGGTTGTGCATACACGTCATGGCTTGTAACCTGTAATGGATTTTTCCTCCAGAAACTTGTCCAATCCCCTTTTAAAGGCGTCCAGGCCAGATGCCGTCACCACATCCTGTGGCAAGGAGTTCCACAGACCAACCACCCGCTGAGTAAAGAAATATTTTCTCTTGTCTGTTCTAACTCTCCCAACACTCAATTTTAGTGGATGTCCACTAAAGTTCCATTGCAGTCAATTTTTAAGTAAGTGTGCATTGGATTGCAGCCTACAGTCTAGTGAACTCAAAGGAGCTTACTTCTGGGTAAACCAGGGTCGGGTTGCCATGTTTAGTTCCTTTTTGAGCACATGATGGCATCTCAGTAATACCTCCTGCATGTATAGAAGCAAACATCTGCCAGTAGTTCGCTGCACAGCAACTTGTCCTGCCTCTGCAATAAATAAATAAATAGTCTTTAATTGCCATGTAGCTAATCCCAGCCAGAAACCCCTACACATTCTCTTGTTCTTTGGTCACTTCAACCTGCTTTATCGAGCTGTTGCTGTGATGGGTGCCTCTTCCCAGTAATTCCCAGCTCTCAGGAGACCGTCTCCTATCCGTTGGCTCCCGTTTGGCAAAACATCAACAGATCACGTTGGACATCAGCCAGCAATCAGTCGAACAAAAGCCATTGTCGGCCCACAGTTGCAAGATCATCGACTGGTCCAGCAGTTTTGTTTCTCAGTGTAATCATGTCAAACAAACAAACAAGCTCATGAAAATGCTGTGGCATGGTGGACGGGGGAAAAAGTATTGCTGGCCAGTATAACCAGTTACATGATGTGAATGGAACTACGCAAATGGATTGTAGATGAGATTGATGGCACAAGCCCAAAGTTTAAGTGCTATTCTCCCCACCTTCCCTCCACCCTTACCAAGCCCCCAAAAACCTTGCCATCGGCTGGCAGCCCAACTTCCCACCGGCCACTCGCCTAAGACATCTTCTTGGCACTCTCCAGCCCACCATCCTTACTACTGATGCAGAGGTGCCTTGAAGCACTTTTGCAACAGTGGTTCCTCAGACAGCACAAGTATAGGATCAGGCCCTTAGCGACATCAACAGGTCAGGCCTGCTCCAGAAGCACTGAATCAACAACTATGTTCTTGGAAACCATGTGCTTGCAGCCCCTGCCTCTGTTGGCACCTCATGGGGCTTACAAATGAAGGTGAGAACTTCCCTCCCTTTGGTTCACCTGGCAGTGGCAGCTGGCAGTTCCATAAGAACAGCCCCACTGGATCAGGCCACAGGCCCATCTAGTCCAGCTTCCTGTATCTCACAGTGGCCCACCAAATGCCCCAGGGAGCACGCCAGATAACAAGAGACCTCATCTTGGTGCCCTCCCTTGCATCCAGCATTCTGACATAACCCATTTCTAAAATCAGGAGGTTGCCACATACACAACATGGCTTGTAACCCATAATGGATTTTTCCTCCAGAAACTTGTTCAATCCCCTTTTAAAGGCATCCAGGCCAGATGACATCACCACATCCTGTGGCAAAGAGTTCCACAGGCCAACCAAACAGCAAAGGGTATCACCTGCCACCAAGTTAACATTTTGCAAGAATGATTTCGATTAGACGAGAACAGCAGGGCATCTGGAGACAGTGTGGAGAAGAGAGGAGCAATGGAAAAATCAATTCCTTTGGTGATTCTTAGGCTGCAATCCTATCCACACTTTCCTGGGAGTAAGCCCCATTGAACACAGTAGAACTTAATCTGAGTAGACATGCATAGGATTGTATCCTTAGTATTAGAGCTGCTGGATGGAGGGTGTTTTCTACTAAACAGTTTCAAGATATAGTGTCTTACGTACAATTTGTCTTAGGGAGTTTTCTGCAGCTCGATCATTCACAATGGTTTTTTGATGGTCACAATGGTTTTGACCATCAGCTCTTTTTCCAGCATCCAGTATGCAAGTCATACTTTCATATCTGAGTGGAAACTGAGACTACGTTCTGCCTGAGTGTATATGTGCAAAAAGAACAGTTTGAATGTGGCCTGAAGGGGAAAAGCAGGCAAATTGGAGATGGCAACAGAAGTGGCCTTGGGGCTTCAAATGTGCTCCTGCTGGTTTTAGGGACAGCCTCGAGTCCTTTGGGACTCACACTGCCTGTCTGTGTGGCATCTTTCTAGCTGATTCCCCACATTTCATGTTTGGAAATAATCAAGTTACAGGTATGCTGTAAATCAGGGGTGTCAAACTTGGTTCATACAGAGGGCTGAGGTTCGCATTCATGGTGCTTGCTGAGAGCCGGAAATGACATCATTAAGCTCAGATGATGGGCAGAAACAAGCACTTTGTTCTCACGTAGAAACTCATGAGCTGCAAATGATAGAAGAGAAAATGTGCAAATCTGTTTCATATTTTCAAGATAGGAGAAAGCCCAATTTGATTATTGGGAGAACCCCATTATAATGGGGGCTACATAAATTGCTTCTGGGGGCCTCATTCAGCCTGCGGGCCTCACGCTTGACACCCCTGCTGTAAATCTTCAGTGCAATTTGCTCCAAACCAAACTGATCCTGTCAAGCTGCCCTGAAGATTTCCCAACATTTGGAGGAAGGGAGAGGAATGAAACCATATATTCAAAGTGCCTCCTGAAACCATGCAGCATTGGATGATGGGATCTTACCTTTGACACCCTTCTCATAGACAATCGGTTTGTCGGTAATCTTGCCATCATTTTCCACCTGGAAAAAAAATGCAACATCTGCCCCGAATCAGGAACTGGTTTCTATTAGATTGGGGAAACTGCAATCAGACAATGCCAGTTAAAGATGGAGAACTCCAGCCGTGTAACCGAATTGATAATTTTGGCAAACACCTAAATCTGGCTTTCAAAATGACTTTATGGAAACCTATTAAGAAAACTGATAGTGCCATGAGAAGAGGGATTGCAACTGTCTATATGACTCATTTTTTCCACACCAAAGAGGTGGGAGGAAGTGAACACAAAAGAGGGTACGAAGCACCAAAGTTCTGGTGTACAGTTTCAGGCTATCCTTTGCAAACTACCTACAGATAGCCGTGCAAAAGGCAATTGCACTTTCTGCAACTAGAGACCAGAAGCAACTAGAACCTCCATAAAGAGCAGAGAGAGTGAGGTTGTCATTAGAGCAGTAATTCCTAATCTTTACAGCCCTGCAACCCACTTGGTCCTCCATAGAAGTAGTCTCTGAAAACCAGAAGCAGTTTCCAGATACTTCTATGGGCCATTGCAAGACCTGTGAAGGCCAATAGAGTGGGTCGCTGGCATGGTGTGACCCAGAAGAGGCTTCCAGAGGTAAGTCATTCTGGTCAGCAGCATCACTCTGATTTGGCTCTGATTTGGAGCCAAATAGACCTGGGGTGGGCGGGAGGTCCTAGCTCACCACTGATTGCTCATGGGTTCATGAACCACCCGTGGTTGGCACTTTGGGAAACCCTGCAGTAGAGCACAGTCTGTTCCTTTGCCTACTTACAGGACATTCAGACCCTGCCGTGCAAGAAAAAAGACAGGATTTAAATGGTAGTTATTTGTCATATCTGACATTAAGTGATTTTAAGTAGCACATTTCATTGTCAGGAATAGGGCTGATGGTGTTGCTGAGACCAAATGATCCTCGCAAAATATTCTCTTTTTCCTGCACTTTTAAATAAATGGCGACATTGACTGACCCACTTTTAAGATCTTGCCCAAAAGGTTTCGAGAAACACGAGAGAAATGGCATAATCAGCACTTGCCACCCAGAAGCCACCCAGTGATTCTATCCTTTAACTGCAACATAACACCTGCTCCCAGCTACGTATAGTGACTAGCAAGGCTACTGACCTGATGGACTAACAGTTCTTGCTCAGTCAATGCATATGTATGTTTTCCTTAGTGTATTTATTATTGATCCCATAAACCCTAATGGACCTAGAATACTTAAGGACTCTTTCAAGCCTGCACTATTGACATCAGAGCTTGTGTCTTGTGTATAGAGGTCTTCCCACACATCCTTTAAAACATGGTTATTGACAACAAGATACATCATAATAGAAGCTCTGGAGACCTATCAGGCTTTTGTGTCAGAGCCTCTTCCATCAGGAAGCATTAGAAGCCTCAAATATAGGTAACGTTCTATTTTTAGCTTCCATCTTAAGTAAAAGTTGTTTCATCTTAGAGAAGAACGTTGCTCTTCTCGTGGGTTATAAATCTGCAATTGAAAACTGGCTTCTTTCTGGGAAGATATATTAAATAGAAGTGCTGCCATTGTCATTTAAAGCCTTGAACTATAGAGGCACCAGAGAGAGAGAGAGAGAGAGAGAGAGAGAGAGAGAGAGAGAGAGAGCAGTCGCACTAGGCATCACCAAAGCACCGTAAAGCACTTTGGGATGACTTTGGAGTAAAGTGTGCTGGTGGGAAGACCTGTGCTGTCCCACTGGTGCCAGATCCCAAGGAATGACCGCTAGTGCAGGTAAGTCCTGCACTGAGTGTTGCAGGGATTGGGGAGCGTGGAACAGGGTGATCAAGACCACAAGAAGGGTGGATCAGTGGAGAAGGCCTCTGCCATATCCTAACCCCCTATCTGGGCCTGAGAGCCCTATATGGGATTCGTGAACTTGTGCCAGCGATTTTGCTGGTGCAGATCCAAGTAGCCCTATTGGGGAGGCTGGGGCTTGACATGGGGTAAGGGATCAAATGTTCCCTTACTCTGAGGAGTCCTCCAATCCAAGCAGTAGCTACAGCATGGGCCATGTGGCCCACTAAACCAGCCTTGGATAGGATTGAGCTGCCCATTTATTGCCTGTAAAGACTACAATTGCCTAGTTATTGGTTTATACATGGACAGGCAAAATGCAGATGTACTATCCCCATATGAACATGTAGGAATGGTGGAGTGGGGGTTGGTTCATCAAGCTGTGAGATAATAGCAGCATTCTCACATGCCCCTCCATTGGGGGGGGTGAAAAGGGCAGCTACTAAACACTGAGATGCCATGACTGCCATGCACATTTCACCCACTCACACTCCCTGAAAGCAAACCCCACTTCCCAAAAATTCCTGAAATCCTCTATTGTCGTCACCATCAATGTAGCAGTGAAATGTGTGTGGGGACACAGCTTGGTCCTAGTACTTGTTGATGGCAGATGTGGTCAGATACATCGATTACCAAATTATGAAGTGGTTTGCTGAAATTAGATCAACACTGAGATCTTAACCATGGGAGAATGCCAAAGAAAATGTGTCTTTCAAGTGTCAAAAATGGTGGTTTGAATGGTTTGTGTTTAAACATATAGGCCAATAAAGTGGATCTACAGTGTTATCTTTCCCCCCCTGTTATTAGATGGCTTTGGTTAGGCTTAAAACATATAGACCACTTTTCAGCCTAACCAAACCCACCTAATAATAGGGGGGGAAAGATAACACTTTCTGCCCCACAGCCTGTTCCAGAGACAATCAGAGATGCCCTCACCCCTCAAACTTAAATTGCACCCTGGGGAAAAGGATCTCTGGTGAATCCAGCCCATAACTTGGTAAAGGGTTTGACTGACCTCAAAACCAGAAAAAGGCCATAGATACCATTCAGTGCTGACCACTCACCCTCCTCCTGCCTTCCCCTGTCACCTGGCAGAAGACCAATGTCACAGAATAGCATTGTAGCAAGTTGGACCAGGTCCAAACTAGTAATCACCACAGCTGTGAACATAACAGTACTAAAACCACTCTAATCAATTTTCCCCCATAATCTTGTCTATTTCCACTGCCCCTAAGGGAAGGGTGGGGCCACATGTGGAAGGAATGATAGGGACCTGAGCAGGGGAGTTGGAAAGTGAGGTGAGGAACTTCTCATCCAAAGCTGTTGCATGAACACTGAACGGCCAGGACCTAATGGTCATGGTAGTGTGCCTGATAGCCTCACCTCTTCCTGTAACTACTCAAGATCTGGATCCAGAATGCATATGGGGTTTGCCTGCTCCCTATGAGTAGACCAGGTGGATGGGAAGCCTTGGGCTGCCTAACAGACTCGAGTTGCTAGACTTGAAATTCATCTGGATCCCACTACCACCAGACTCCAGAAGGCTTGTGGCAATTGTTCCAGGGTTGAAATGATTGTCCCTGACAAGGGCCACTTGGTTCCCCATTATTAGAGTTTCTGAGGCATGATGTCATCTGTGGGGCAGCCTCTTCCTAGTCCACATGTTCAGAGGAGCTTGCTTCTGTGGCCTCACCCCTCCATCAGACCTTCTCCCCTGACAAGCTGACAGAAAACAATGTCATCCCAAAGAGATCCAGACTCTCCACTTGCTCTGAGAGGCCCCGATTCTGAAGAGAGATACTCCTGTGTAGGACACTCAGCAGCTCTATAACTGATTAGGGTGATTACATTCCTGAGATACTCCTTTCTGTACACAGCGATGAGCAGTGGCATCCCTAGAGAGGACACAAGCCACACTGGGTGACACACCAGGGGCGACACCACTGGCCGAACTTTTTTTAAATCTTGGTATCTTTGAATAATAGTGTCATGTTGTATATCATTCAATGCGTAACGTAATGCAGAATGCAATGAAACAAACCACACTGGAATATCTCTATTAGAACATAAGAACATAAGAACATAAGAACAGCCCCACTGGATCAGGCCATAGGCCCATCTAGTCCAGCTTCCTGTATCTCACAGCGGCCCACCAAATGCCCCAGGGAGCACACCAGATAACAAGAGACCTCGTCCTGGTGCCCTCCCCTACATCTGGCATTCTGACTTAACCCATTCCTAAAATCAGGAGGTTGCGCATACACATCATGGCTTGTACCCCATAATGGATTTTTCCTCCAGAAACTCGTCCAATCCCCTTTTAAAGGCGTCTAGGCTAGACGCCAGCACCACATCCTGTGGCAAGGAGTTCCACAGACTGACCACGCGCTGAGTAAAGAAATATTTTCTTTTGTCTGTCCTAACCCGCCCAACACTCAATTTTAGTGGATGTCCCCTGGTTCTGGTATTATGTGAGAGTGTAAAGAGCATCTCCCTATCCACTCTGTCCATCCCCTGCATAATTTTGTATGTCTCAATCATGTCCCCCCTCAAGCGTCTCTTTTCTAGGCTGAAGAGGCCCAAACGCCATAGCCTTTCCTCGTAAGGAAGGTGCCCCAGCCCCGTAATCAGCTTAGTCGCTCTCTTTTGCACCTTTTCCATTTCCACTATGTCTTTTTTGAGATGCGGCGACCAGAACTGGACACAATACTCCAGGTGTGGCCTTACCATCGATTTGTACAACGGCATTATAATATTAGCCATTTTGTTCTCAATACCCTTCCTAATGATCCCAAGCATAGAACTGGCCTTCTTCACTGCCGCCGCACATTGGGTCGACACTTTCATCGACCTGTCCACCACCACCCCAAGATCTCTCTCCTGATCTGTCACAGACAGCTCAGAACCCATCAGCCTATATCTAAAGTTTTGATTTTTTGCCCCAATGTGCATGACTTTACACTTACTGACATTGAAGCGCATCTGCCATTTTGCTGCCCATTCTGCCAGTCTGGAGAGATCCTTCTGGAGCTCCTCACAATCACTTCTGGTCTTCACCACTCGGAAAAGTTTGGTGTCGTCTGCAAACTTAGCCACTTCACTGCTCAACCCTGTCTCCAGGTCATTTATGAAGAGGTT
This sequence comes from Tiliqua scincoides, assembly GCF_035046505.1. Lineage (NCBI taxonomy): Eukaryota > Metazoa > Chordata > Lepidosauria > Squamata > Scincidae > Tiliqua > Tiliqua scincoides. Next base: position 74,330,736 of record NC_089827.1, read on the forward strand.
GAAAAGCACCGGTCCCAGGACAGATCCTTGGGGCACACCGCTTTTCACCTCTCTCCATTGTGAAAATTGCCCATTGACACCCACTCTCTGCTTCCTGGCCTCCAACCAGTTCTCAATCCACGAGAGGACCTGTCCTCTAATTCCCTGACTGTGGAGTTTTTTCAGTAGCCTTTGGTGAGGGACCGTGTCAAATGCCTTCTGAAAGTCCAGATATATAATGTCCACGGGTTCTCCCGCATCCACATGCCTGTTGACCTTTTCAAAGAATTCTATAAGGTTCGTGAGGCAAGACTTACCCTTACAGAAGCCATGCTGACTCTCCCTCAGCAAGGCCTGTTCGTCTATGTGTTTTGAGATCCTATCTTTGATGAGGCATTCCACCATCTTACCCGGTATGGATGTTAGGCTGACCGGCCTATAGTTTCCCGGGTCCCCCCTCTTTCCCTTTTTAAAAATAGGCGTGACATTTGCTATCCTCCAATCTTCTGGTACCGTGGCCGTTTTGAGGGACAAGTTGCATACCTTAGTCAAGAGATCTGCAACTTCATTCTTCAATTCCTTAATAACCCTTGGGTGGATGCCATCAGGGCCCGGTGACTTATTGATCTTTAATTTATCAATGAGGTCTGAAACATCTTCTCTTTTAACCTCTATCTGACTTAACTCCTCGGTTAGGAGGGGCCGTTCAGGCAGCGGTATCTGCCCGAGGTCTTCTGCCGTGAAGACAGATGCAAAGAACTCATTTAATTTCTCTGCCATCTCTAAGTCTCCTTTTATCTCCCCTTTCCCTCCCTCACCATCCAGAGGGCCAACCGCTTCTCTGGCGGGTTTCCTGCTTCTAACATATTTGAAGAAGCTTTTATTATTCCCCTTAATGTTGCTGGCCATGCGTTCCTCATAGTCTCGCTTGGCCTCCCCTATCACCTTCTTACATTTCTTTTGCCACAATTTATGTTCCTTTTTATTCTCTTCATTAGGGCAAGACTTCCATTTACGGAAGGAAGCTTCCTTGCCCTTCACAGCCTCTCTAACTTGGCTGGTTAGCCATGCGGGCACTCTCCTGGATTTAGTGGAACCTTTCTTTCTTTGCGGTATACACCTCTGCTGGGCCTCTATTACTGTTGTTTTAAGCAGCCTCCATGCACTCTGGAGAGATTGGACTTTTTTTACCCTCCCTTTCAACCTCCTTCTAACCAGCCTCCTCATTTGAGGGAAGTCCGCCCATCGGAAGTCAAGGGTTTTTGTTAGAGATTTGCCTGGTATTCTTCCCCCAACGTGCATGTCAAAACAGATCGCAGCATGATCACTGTTCCCCAATGGCTCAGTAACGTTTACATCTCTAACCAGGTCCTGCGTACCGCACAAAATTAAATCCAGAGTCACCTGTCCTCTGGTGGGCTCCGTGACTAGCTGATCTAAGCCACAGTCATTCAGCACGTCAAGAAATCCGGTTTCCTTATCGTGACCAGAACACAAATTGACCCAGTCAATATGAGGATAATTGAAGTCCCCCATGATTACAACCCTGTCCTTCCTTGTCACCTCCCTGATCTGTTTCCTCATTTCAAGGTCCCCATCAGATTTCTGGTCTGGAGGACGATAGCACGCCCCCAGTATTACATTGCTGCACAAGCCTGGTAATTTAACCCACAGAGATTCTACGGTGGAGTCAGACCCACCTTCAATCTCTACTTTGCTGGATTCTATCCCTTCCTTAACATAAAGGGCCACCCCACCTCCAACACGCCCCTGCCTGTCCCTCCTGTAGAGTTTATAGCCCGGGATTGCGGTATCCCACTGATTCTCCGCATTCCACCAGGTTTCCGTTATGCCAGGTTTCCGTTATTCTATCAAAAGTTATTGCCAAAAAACCTGCAAGGAGGGGTGATGGTGACCACCGTGCCTGCCACCTGGGGTGTGCTCTCACCCACTGAATGGGAGGAGGTCCATCATAGGGGTGACATGCTGGTCTCCCATAGTAGGTGATGCAATCCCTAGTGGTGATGAGCATATGCGAGAGAGAGAGAGAGACCTGTAGCATCGTAAGACCTCCTTCAAATGCAGCTCTTCCTATGATTCTGAGCATAAGAACATAAGAACAGCCCCACTGGATCAGGCCATAGGCCCATCTAGTCCAGCTTCCTGTATCTCACAGCGGCCCACCAAATGCCCCAGGGAGCACACCAGATAACAAGAGACCTCATCCTGGTGCCCTCCCTTGCATCTGGCATTCTGACATAACCCACTTCTAAAATCAGGAGGTTGCGCATACACATCATGGCTTTGCACCCCATGCAATCAAGTAATGTTCCAGATTACTGGAATCTGGAACAATCAAGTAATCAAGTAGCAATCAAGTAATGTTCCAGATTTTACTTTGGGAAGCAGTGTTCTGATACATGCTTTCACTTTTTATTCACATCTCCATTTGAGGGAGGAACAGCATAAACAGATAAGTCAATACTCACTGATTCCAACATGGAAGTCAGCCATAACCTAATTAGATGCATTCTCATGAGTGGAAAAATCCTGCCGTGTATGCAAATAATTTATTCAATTTGTGTCTAGAGACTTTAAAATATACATGACTGAACAAAAGTTTAACCTTTTTTTTATATCTATTGCTTATTAAATAGAAAGCTGGAAATTTAAGCCTCCCCAGAACATCGCAATTCCTTTATGCTAAATACAAATAACATTGCTGGCATTCAGCTCAAGGATCTAATAGATTATTTGTGCCTGCTGTTTTACTGAAAGCATAAAAAGCAATCTACCTGCCCCTACAAACTTCGTATTTAGACACCTGCACACAATAACGAGTTGAATACATTAGGGCCCAACCTAATGGGGAGGGCATTATGTAATCTTTCAGTGCCCTACCTTATTTTTCCCTAAGTACCTTCGCTCAGCCACCCTTCTCCTTAGAAGTAGGAGAAAGGTGCATAGGCAGGGAGAAGGAAACATTATCTGGACAAAAGTCTCTGGTAAGCAGAAAGGCAATCATTTTTCAGTTCTACAGTTTATATTTTTATAGGTCATTCTCTTGTGCCAAGCCGATCCTGTATTTCCAGTGCTGGAAGCTAATAGGCAATTGGGAGAGTTTGAAATAACAACTCCCCCCAGTTTGAAAGGCCTCATCCCATTTTGAATCAAGCCCAGAAACAGCAGCTGGGGGCATGGGATTTGTAGTTTCCTCTGCCTCCCAATTTAGGAGGCAGGGAAAACTGAAATCCCATTGCACCGCCCAAGAAATAGCATTTTCCATTAAGAAGAGGCTAAAAAGACCTTTCCTTTCTCTCAAGAACAGCCCAATGTGTTTTTCCGCCACACACCACCCTGATTCACTATTGCCACATGTGCACCTCTCCCCCCCCCCAAAAAAAAATCCAGACTCCAGCCCTTTACTTTGCTCCTTCTTGCACGATCCTATCATACAAAACACTTTCTGATTTGTTTAAATGGACTGTGCAAGATGAAAAGTAGGTAAGCAGGAAGATTTATGCAGTGCTGTCTACTGTGAGCTGGAAGGTCAAGGGCATTCCCCCAGCAGGAATCCACTACTCCCCCAGCAACTATGGCTCAACAAGAACTGCATGGTTTGTGTCATGCACGGGCCAGCCATACCTCTCTCATTCAGGAGGTAGTCAAGACAGCTAGCAATACATGCTTAAACAATCATGCAATACACCAAAACAACCCAAATAATAGTGCCACAATAGTGCCAGGATGGCAGCAAATTAAAAACACCGACCTGTACCATATTAAAAGGGAAAAGGCAATTGAAACAGAGAGATTTTCAGCCTGCACTGGAACTGATGGGAGAAAGATCTCAGGGGATGGGCAGTATCTCACCTTACTGTCTCTAAAGATAGGATTTCCCCCCCCCCCAAAGTAGTGAACAAGGCCAGGAATGAGAGTATTTCATATATTTTATTTATTTTGATTTATCTCAAGAATACTTGGCAAAAGAAAAAGAAAAAACCCTTGAGTTTCTTCAAATATTCTCTAAGCAAGCTTGGAAAAAAAACAAACCATTTATGGGGTGAACCTCGGGGAATTTAACTATCTGTACCTTTTTTGAGGATCTTTTATAGCCTGCTGGTTGATGGTGAACAGGAAGTGTCTTGTTAATGGTCCCAAATGGACCATCAGGCTAGTCTTTCTCAAAAACTCATAGCTGAAAATACTGACAGCCACACCTACCTGGAAAGAGAGGCACAAAAACAAGCCATTTGTGCAGCTTACTTTGGCTTAGGAAAGTCAAGACTGTCTTTTGGAGCTGACTGGGAAAGGTTTCTAAGAGCTCTTGGGTAGACAGAAGCAGCTTTTCAGGGTCTTGGGGAACACTGGACTTACTCTGAGACCATGTGCCTTCTTGTTCCCCCCACCCCTCCCCCATTCAAGCCTGTATATTTATAGAATTAAAACCCAGATATAACAAAGCACAATTAACACTACAGTCCTAAACACTCAAGGGAGCAAGCTCCGTTGAACAAAATGGGGCTTACTTGAGAGTAATCACATATAGGATTGTATTGTATGTTCTCCTGTGTGCTGTCTTCTCCCAAAGAATGACTGTCCTAGTTTCTTCCCTCAACGAGTCTTTGGAAAGGCCAGCTAACTCCCAGAGCAGCAATGTTCAACCTTTTTCCATTTCACGGCACACTGATAAAGCACTGAAATGGTCACCATCAGCACTTTGACAATAGACAAGGCACACCATGCTGGGGCCTCACTTCCCCCAATGACCATACTGGCAAATAAACCTTCCACAAACTTCCACAGCTCACCTGCAGACCATTCGTGACACTCCCATGTGCCATGGCGCACTAGTTGAAAATAGCTGCCCCAGAGCATCAGTCCTCCTCCACTGAGGACAGACCTGTGTGCTAGATAAACTGCAACCTCTCCAGGGCAATATATATAGTTTGGCATTAAGACTGGGCATTTACTATAACAAAGAGAAACCAAAGGTAGGTCTGGAAACCATAACTTGGAGAGAAACACTGGATGACAAGATGAATATTGTTGGTGATAGTTTGAGCCCCATGTTTGATTTCATTTTCCAAGTTGAAGCAAAAAGTTGCTTTTGCATTGATGTTCATGAGCACAGCTAGGAAAGTAGTTGTGCTTCTGGGCACCCAGACATGCAGATTTGCTCCCACTTTCTGTAAGTGTTGGTAGACAAATGTCCCCCTAGTTATTTGACCCTCTTTGTTATTCTGTCTGGAGTGTCCTTCAAATGTTCTCCCGGATGTATGTGAACCACTTATATTTGTGAACAGATCCCATGCAGCTAGGAGAACATCTAAATGACCTAATCACATGGACAAAGGGAATTACATGAGGCTTTCCCAACAGGAGGCCAATTCTGGGTCATTTAGACTTGGGCCTTGCGTGGACATGAGGACAACAGCTTCCACATGTCTGGGAGTACATTGAAAGCTTACCTTTGACTGAAGAGTGACATTTGCACAGAAAATCACAGGTCTCCAATGTTTTTAACTTGCACATTCACTCCAAATGCCTACAGGATTCTTACCCTGCTATTATTTTTCAGCCAATCATAGTGCATTGTAAATCTCTAATTGTCCATTTCAGTAATAATGATCAAACTTAAGGGCATTTTTCTGCAGATTAATGACTGTTGGGGAACATTTAAGGTACAGCCAAAGGCCATTAAGCAGAGCCTGCTGTTTAACTGCTTAAGTGCTGCTGAACATTCTGAATTGCAGACTGTATCAAAATCCTAGGTAGTTAGAAAAATCACTCTAATCCACCTCGTATTGCTGGAATGAATGGAATTGGGTAGAACTGCTGTATGATCAATAACACCAGTTGTTTTCGCTGGGGCGGGGGGGGCAGTGGATTACGGTATGGTGGCACTCTGACAGGTGTGCCACTTTGGGGCTCTAGTCCCCTCTAAACCCCCCCCCCCAGGTACACCAGTCATTTCAGCTGCATCTCTACTCTAACATGCTTAATATAATGATTAAGCTACAGCACCGACGGACAGGCACATTTATAGTCATATTCCTGAAAACAGCTTTGCTCTGGGGGGAAAAATGACTCCCTTATTCCAGACTACTGAAAACAGATTTTTTTCCCCCCTGCTGGTATTTCCTGAATATTCCTAGATAAATAACCCCACTGTATATTAACCTGTCATAGTGCTTGAATTACCTTTCAACATTCCACCCACCATATCATCACCATTGCCTTAACTTTGCATCAAAGGACTATGAAGGGTTTCATTTGTTAAAGGTTTTATTTAAAAAAAAGAAAAAGCGAACAGGAAATTACCTACTACACCATTGCTTATCTTCAGGAGAACACTACAGAAATACCAGATGTACCAAAGAAAAAAGATTTACCTTTTTAATTTCTCTAGTTTGAACCACAACAGGTTCATATAATGACGATTTTACTGTTGCTACGGGAACGTTTGTCTGGGAAGATAAACAGAACGAGATCTGGTTGAAGGGAATGGAGTTAGGCAGGAATTACACAGTTCTAAAGTGAGGTCAGAATCCAACTCCATGTTCCTTGGCTTCTCGGCACATTTAGAAAACCTATGGTAGCATTTCCAAATATAGGCTAAAATGCCCACGGGAAGATCTGACTCTCCCACCGTGGGCCAAATGGTTTCTGGAAGAGCTGATGTGACATGTATTCTGGCCTAGAGAGAAATATGTAAACACAATGAATATCTGAAATGAGGGACATGATGACAACCAAGACCCTTCTTGATGAAAAAACAGACAGGGGAACTGAGGACGGTAACATGTTTCAATGAGGAACATAGTGTACTTTTATTGAAGTTTGATTTATTACTGTATTTTGACATTGCCAATGAAAGTGTATGATATTTTAACTGCCTAGAAAATCAGTGAAAGAAATTTATTGGAACTAACCTTTACCATCACCCCGTTGAAATGATGTCAGATTCACTGGGTCAGTGCATTGGGAAACCATTGAGTATAACTAAGGATATGACCCATAAATGCTAAGAACTCATTTCTGCCCAAAATAATCAGTGTTAGCAAGATATAAACCTACCTGACATATTGTGGCTCGGTCAAGGAGTTTCCATGAAATATTTAAAGTTCCATGTTTAATGTACAGATTTTGTGTGTGTAAAAATATTTTTTCTATCATTATTCATCAACAGCAAAAGGTATTTTCTTCCATCTGTGGACAAGGAAGGAGATATTTGGAATCTACTCCTAGCTATGTTTTTAAAAAAAATTCACAAAACCAGTTGACAAAGATTAATTACTTTTTCTTCATGCAGGGACAGTCCAGGTGTTACTTACCCAACCACACAGTTTCCTCACATGCACGAACACATGATGAGCGCATATGTCCTGCCCTTTCTATTGCACCAGGGAGCAGTTGTCTAATCTAATTGTATGGAAGGGATGGTTCACGCACACTGCCCCTCTTTGGGCAATTTAGATATCAGTTTAAACAAGCTGTTGCCAACTCTTCCACTTTTACCCTTCCTCTTTGCACGGACTGATATTTTGAAAGTTATGTCAGACTTTGGCCAAAGGAGGAAGCTAAAAGAAGACAACAGACTAGAGCAGCTTTCTCAGAGCCCAATCCTATGCATGTCTACTCAGAAGTAAGACCCATTGTAGTCAATGGGGCTTACTCCCAGGAAAGTGTGGATAGGATTGTAGCCTCACTTGTTTATAATCTTGTTTATTGCCTGCCCAGATCCTAATCAAACACTCACAGTCACCTTGATTGCTATGCTACAAACGTTGAATGAGTAATGTCCCCAAACAAGAGAAAATGCCTTAGAGACGCTTTAACCCCATCAGGGTGCCCCCATTTAGAATCAATGGGCAGGAGGTCTGGTCTAGAGGGTTGAGCCTCCATTTGCCTGAAGATAACATCCGAAGGTCGCCAGTTCGAGGCCACCAGCACCGTGCGACCTTGAAGCAGCTGACAAGCTGAGCCGAGCTATTCCATCTGCTCTGAGCATGGGAGGATGGAGGCCAGAATGTGAAGCCAGATCAAGAAAGAAACATCTGAATGTTGTGGTTTCTTGAAAGATAGAAACCTTCTTTCAAATTGTAAAAATCCCTACGGGGATTTAAATTTGCCTGCCTATTTAAACCGCCTTGAATAAAGTCTAAGGAGAAATCTGAGGACCAAGAAAGGCAGTATAGAAATACCTGTATTATTATTATTATTAATTATTATTATTATTATTTGTTTTCTGACCATTGCCTTAGTCTTTGCCCAGGGTTCAGGGCAATGCCCCAAAGTAGCTTTGGAACCCATCTCTGATTGAGTTGGATTCTTGTTCACTTTTCCTCCTTTCTCTGAGGCCAGTTTTCTTGTCTAAGCCACCAAGAATCAGAAGTCTTCATATGCTTTCCATGACTTCCGTACCCTATTCTGGGACACTGGCATCTTGCTTAAGAAGTCTGAATGGTCAAGACTAAATTCTTCAACTGAGCTAGCAAGTTGGGCTATGGAACCAAATGGAACCAAACTCTTCTGCTCACTCCCCACTCCCCCAAAATAACCAACTTGCCATAATGCCACCCTCAAGATTCCAGCCCTCCTTCCTGTTTCTCCACCTTGTCCTCTCTCCGTCTCACTCACCCTAGAGCCTGAAGATATGGAGAAACCCCATGTTCTCTTGGGAAAAGGCCCACTTTGATATGTGCAATGTCTTTCTCCTTAGCATCCTCTTGTTCTTCCATGACACCCCTACCCGCATAAGCCTGAAGCAGCCCCTATTACCTATCACATGTAGTGATTAACAATGAATATTTATTGCTGTTCCCCCTTCTCCTTTGATTGTATTCAAACCCTTTAATGTACTTGCTGTATTGCTTCATTGTTTCTGACTCCAAGTCTCTGATTTCACTGTCATTTTCTTGGTACCAATTTGGGACATGGGTCTACCAGGGCCAACAGTCAACAGTCCCTTAGCACAGAAGTCTTGGGGCACATGTGTGAGTGTTAATCCACATGTCCCAAAGTACTTGTGGCAACATAGTAGTTAAATTGTGAGGAGCATGGATAAAACCGCCCCACGCTATTAAGTAGCGGAAGCTGAAATCCTATGCACACTTTCCTGGGCGTAAGCACCAATGAACACAATGGAACTTACTTCTGAGTAGACATGTCTAGGATTCTGCTGTGAGTCCTTGGCATGACAGGAGGGGGCAGGACATGCTTGTGCATGGTGCACTGGTCTATTTAAGTATGTGTGAAGGACCCAGTCAGAGAAGTATCTGCTGAACTGGCCCTTGCTCAAGATCAGGAAAGTGTGAAGCGGAAAACTCTGACATGTGGTTATAACAAGGAATCAGGGAAGGAGATGAGGAAAGGATGGCTTCAGTGGCATAGCCAGAGGGGGTGCAAAGCACTAAGTTTTGCAGGGAGCCTCACCGCAGTATGCAAGTGGTGAGGCTCTTCTCTGGAGTCATTCAGTGCAGTAGGAAGAAGGTGAGAGGGAAGGTCTGCTTGCATGCCGTGGTGAGGCTCCCTGCAAAACTTAGTGCTTTGCACCCCTTCTAGCTAAGCCACTGGATGGGTTGAAAGGAAGTTTTTAGAATGGGAATTACTTAAAAGCAAAACGACAGGGATATGGAAAGAGATAAATGAGGAGAAAGGAAAGGACAGTCTCCGGAGAGTCAGTTAGGAAACTGGAATTGCAGGGATAATGGTGCATTTTAGACAGGGAAGGGAGGAGAAATAAACTTTCAAGTTTAGAGTAGATGTTTTAAAGTTTTTATTATAAAATCATAGACAAATAGTGCTGGTAGGTTTTCGTACCTAATTGCTGCCGTTTTCCCTCTTGATTCACTTTCAAGAAGCTTAAAATAATCATGATGCTGTGGAAGGCTTGTGTCTTTTCTGCTTTGGCTCACTGATCTGTGCTTTTATTAGACTTACTGGAGAGAGAGAGAGAGAGAGAGAGAGAGAGAGAGAGAGAGAGAGACTTACTCAGAATTTTGCAGCAGCAATCCCTCTAGTGCCCTTATTCCATATAATTGCGGGGAGGGGGAAGATTGCTTTGTCCTAAAAATTTGCAGTTACTCATGCAGCAATGCTAAGATGGAGGGCAGTTACTTCCCCCAAAAATCCCACGCATGGGCCAGGGTTCTTTTTTGCTTTTTTTGCTTTTTGTAATTGCCTGTCTGCTTTTGTTAATTTTCCTAATGAACCTCCAACCAGCTGTGTGTATACGATGGGGATTTTCAAGAAAATTGCAGCTTGCTTCACTGCAACTCAGTTGATGTTAAGGTTTAAATACAGCCCTTTAATGAACAACCATTGCAATATTTTATGAAATTTGTGCTACAGAACTTTTCCGTGTACAAGGTAATGTACAATCCTGCCATCTCATGCCAGGCAATTCTCTGCATGTTTCCTCAGAAGTAGGTTCCACAAGGTCATAGGTGAGTGCGCATAAAACTGCAGCCTTAACTTCATAACCTCAAAGGTTCAGTAAGACCTTTATTGGCATAAAATACAGAGGGGGAAAAAACAAAACAAGACACAAATATACAATGACATCACAACATAATCACCAGTCCTTTCCTCACACACTGCCCAGAGTGCCAGAGTTCTGCCTGGCTGTTACCCCGGAAAAAAAGGAAGCAACCTTTTCCAGGGACTCAGTCATGACCATCAAATTATGTGCAGAAAGATAAGTCATTCTAGTTTCCATGCATTTGGTGCACTTCGTGCATCTGATGAGGAAGTGGGGTCTAGTCTGGGAAGACTTATGCCATAGGAAATGTGATCCCTTAAGGCTGTGGTTTTCAATGTTTAAAATCACAGCTTTAAGTTGCTACCATACTCTCTGTTGTGAAGCCTCCCAAAGCCACTTCTGGTTTTTGAAGACAACTTCAAAAACTGGAAGTAGCTTTCAGAAGCTCCTGCAGGCTATTCTGAGGCCCATGGAGACCAATATAGTGGGTCACCAGCCTGGTGTGATCCAGAAGAGACCTCCCTGGCACCACCAGGGAGTGCCACGACCTCCTGGCACCAACAAGAGTGTCATGACCACCACTGAGGCTGTTAAGTTTGGGAACTGCTGCTCTAACAGCAGCCAAACTCAGAAACTGAGAATGATGTCTAATATTTTAGTTGTATTGGCCTCAAAGCATCTGTTGTTGGCAACCTTCAGTCTCGAAAGACTATGGTATCGCGCTCTGAAAGGTGGTTCTGGAACAGAGTCTAGTGTGGCTGAAAAGGCCAATTCGGGAGTGACAATCCCTTCCGCACTGGGAGCAAGTGCAGTCTGTCCCTGGTCTGTCTCCCTGGCTATAGGCCTTCCTTCTTTGCCTCTTAGCCTCAGACTGTTGGCCAAGTGTATCTTCAAACTGGAAAAGGCCATGCTGCACAGCCTGCCTCCAAGCGGGCCGCTCATAGGCCAGGGTTTCCCACCTGTTGAGGTCCACTCCTAAGGCCTTCAGATCCCTCTTGCAGATGTCCTTGTATCGCAGCTGTGGTCTACCTATAGGGCGCTTTCCTTGCACGAGTTCTCCATAGAGGAGATCCTTTGGGATCCGGCCATCATCCATTCTCACAACATGACTGAGCCAATGCAGGTGTCTCTGTTTCAGCATTGCATACATGCTAGGGATTCCAGCACGTTCCAGGACTGTGTTGTTTGGAACTTTGTCCTGCCAGGTGATGCCGAGAATGCGTCGGAGGCAGCGCATGTGGAAAGCGTTCAGTTTCTTCTCCTGTTGTGAGCGAAGAGTCCATGACTCGCTGCAGTACAGAAGTGTACTCAGGATGCAAGCTCTGTAGACTCTCTTTGTGAGTCTGGAAAACATGGTAGCTGCTTTACCGATGCATTTGTTTAGCTCAGTATCAAGAGAAAGAGTGTCGGAGATCGTTGAGCCAAGGTACACAAAGTCATGGACAACCTCCAGTTCATGCGCAGAAATTGTAATACAGGGAGGTGAGTCCACATCCTGAACCATGACCTGTGTTTTCTTCAGGCTGATCGTCAGTCCAAAATCTTGGCAGGCCTTGCTAAAATGATCCATGAGCTGCTGGAGATCTTTGGCAGAGTGGGTAGTGACAGCTGCATCGTCGGCAAAGAGGAAGTCACGCAGACATTTCAGCTGGACTCAAAGCATCTAAGCTTTGACAATCATTGTTTTTCCCTCTTCCATAAGGAATGTGTTTTCAGGGAAAGGTATCTTGTTTGTCCTAGAAACGCTAGTGGCAACCAGTTTGTGTTCTGGTTATCCAGCATGCACTAAAATAAAGCCATAAGCAGCACTCTGCTAGATCAGACCAAGGATCCATTTAATCCTGTTTCCAGCAGCGGTCAATGGGACATCACTGGGAAGCCCACAAGAGCCATCAGCTGTGTTTGTCTCAATTAGCTGCTCCTCTGAACAAGATGCATGAGGAAATGTCCTGAAGTGAATATACAGACAATTAATGGTGATAAGGTTTTTCAAACACCTTAATACACTTACCTGAAATAGAGATTAGCTATTGTTCTGTATGCAAAACTGCCGTTATTATAGTATTCGGTGAAGAATCCACACTGCTGATTAGAGAGATTGCATTACACCCATTTAAGTTAAAAAAAAACAAACCCTCCAGTGCAGACACAAAGACTGGATTAGTTAATCACATCGATGGTCTGCAGGCCTTAATCCTATGCCATGGTTTTATCTGAAAATATAAGACTTCATTTCCATTTCAATGCTTCAAACATTCCTCGCCTTGACAATTATTCATGACATTTAGTCTCTTTTTTTTCTTATGTATCCTGTGCACAAAAGGAAAAAAAAATGGAGCTCTTGGTCTTTTCAGGGTGTTAACCTGTAAGTATTCAATCAGATGGAAGGGGAACATTAAATTAAAAGTTTGAAATAAATTCTAAAACAACAAGCTTTGGTTGTGATGGTTTATTAGCTGCGTTATGTACACTAAGAAAAGTGAGCTCAGTGCAGTTTCAGTATGGCAGCCTTGAAGTCAAGTACATCTAAACCTCATCAAATTGTAGCTCACGGCAACTGGACATCTTCCATAGACATTTGTTAGACTCCTAAAATTATTCACTTTTTGCTCTTGTAGTCAGAGCAAGTCTAGGGAACATGATTTCAGTGCCTGGCTTAAGCATTGTTTTCCAGGTAGTTACCAGTAAAAAAATGCTTCCAACCATATAAAAAAACCAAAGAGCAGCAATGATGACACAAGACAAGGGTTCTTAAATTTCTTACAATTACAGATTTCCCCCCCTCCAAATGAATTGCCCAATATGTCCCCATACTCCCTTTGCCAAACTGTCAAAATTTTCACCATCGCCAGTTCTATTGGGTACCAGCAGGACTTCAAAAGATGTCAATAGCTTAGTTTGACTCTACATATAGGATAGAAAGAGCAAGTATTTATGTGTTTTTTTAATTATCTTTATGTCCCACCTTTCTTTGATCATTAAAGTCAAGATATGCATGGGGTCCCTGAAAGGCCACCAATTTAGGCACACCCTGGGATCCAAATCAAGAAAAAGATGGACCTGATGCAGTAATATTTTTGCTACCAAGGGTGGCAAGGAGTCAACATGAATGTACTTTCGTCCCACAAACATCATTCCCATCTCTTGACTGGAGCTCTTTTGTTTTTTTAATACTGCATTGTCTATTGAACACTGAATGCCAAATTCAAGCTCCACATATTACTGGTCACAGGCCTACAAAATTGAGGGTCAGAAAAGTATTTCCCAAACTTTATGGTGGTTTGATATGAATTTGCGGTACCAATTTCAAAAATGGGATCCGTTTTGCCCTATCACGTCTAATTTTGGAGATAGTATAGCCTCATTAGTAAATGGTTCAAGCAGCTTCCTCTTGATGAAGGCATGGTGTAGGCTTCCTCATGAGGAAGCTGCTTGAACCATTCACTAATGAGGCTGTACTATATCTCCAAAACTAGACATGATAGGGCAAAACGGATGCCATTTGTGGAATCAGCACCCCAAATATACACAGGAATTGTTGTAATGTTTGGAACTCTGTCCTGCCAGGTGATGCCAAGAATGCGTCGGAGGCAGCGCATGTGGACAATTCCTTCCACTCTGGGAGTAAGGGCAGTCTGTCCCTGGTCTGTCTCCCTGGCTATAGGCCTTCTTTGCCTCTTTGCCTCAGTCTGTAGGCCAAGTGTCTCTTCAAACTGGGAAAGGCCATGCTGCACAGCCTGCCTCCAAGCGGGCCGCTCAGAGGCCAGGGTTTCCCACTTGTTGAGGTCCACTCCTAAGGCCTTCAGATCCCTCTTGCAGATGTCCTTGTATCGCAGCTGTGGTCTACCTGTAGGGCGCTTTCCTTGCACAAGTTCTCCATAGCGGAGATCCTTTGGGATCCGGCCATCATCCATTCTCATGACATGACCGAGCCAACGCAGGCGTCTGTTTCAGCAGTGCATACATGCTAGGGATTCCAGCATGTTCCAGGACTGTGTTGTTTGGAACTTTGTCCTGCCAGGTGATGCCGAGGATGTGTCGGAGGTAGCGCATGTGGAAAGCGTTCAGTTTCCTCTCCTGTTATGAGCAAAGAGTCCATGACTCACTGCAGTACAGAAGTGTACTCAGGACGCAAGCTCTGTAGACCTGGATCTTGGTATGTTCCGTCAGCTTCTTGTTGGACCAGACTCTCTTTGTGAGTCTGGAAAACGTAGTAGCTGCTTTACCGACGCGTTTGTTTAGCTCGGTATCGAGAGAAAGAGTGTCGGAGATCGTTGAGCCAAGGTACACAAAGTCATGGACAACCTCCAGTCCCGAATTGGCCTTTTCAGCCACACTAGACGCTGTTCCAGAACCACCATTCAGAGCGCGATACCAGAGTCTTTCGAGACTGAAGGTTGCCAACATTTTTTTGTTGTAATGTTTAAGGAAGCAAAATGTGTGTTTTCCTGCGAATTGATGGGATTTATACCAGTACCAAGTACTGGTAGGAGGTTCAATTCAACAGGCAGAGCTCCAGTGTGCACTTTTTATCATGCTTGAAAAAAACCCTCCCATTCACCCTGAACCTCTTACCAGGGTTTAGGGGTAATTTCTTAGGGAGTGGGCAGTGGGTTGGAAGGGGTGGATCTAAGCAAAAAAAGACACATACTGGATCTTATCCCTGATCTTCTAACTCACCCCACCCCTTTCCAGAAAAATAGCTGGCATGGGTCCAAGGAGACTCACAGGTGATCAAGTGACCTAATGGAAGGTAGATTTAAAAGTTTTTTACTTTGGGCCTTTTGATAGCCTGTACCCACCATAGCATGCAGCGCATGTTCCTCTGACATGGCTGAATACTGTAGTGTGGGAGCGGATAGGATTGGGCTGGGAAGCTCATTGATCTAGGGCAGTGGTTCCCAAACCTTTCTGACCAAGCCTACTGGGCATTGTCTGGGGTTCCTCATTAGGGCTACAAACCCTATTGTATATAGGATGACAGATTGTTTTATGAGGATTGGGTGGCTCTCCAGGGAGCCATGGCTCACAGTTTGGGAACCAATGGGCTAGGGGGAAGGATGCAAGAAGTCCTAGATGCATATCCCACATAAGTTCATGCAGATAGTGGAAAAGAAGATCTTCTTTTATGAGACAGAAGAACATATCACATTTTGGAAAGATGATGCAAATTGGATCCCTCGTATTCCTCAGAGTAGCTGCTGCTGGAGGCAAAAAAACAAGGGATGGCTAGCGTCACCATGCCCTACTTGTGAGTATCCCAGAGGCACCTGGCTGGCCACTGTTGGGAGGCGTAATGCCTGACTAAATGAGCCCTTAGTCCAATCAAGCATGAAAGCTTCTAGGGGTGCAATGAAGCCCCCAAAAAACATTCACACAGGCAGCCTAGGCAAAAAAAGAAATTTCTCCAAAACGATGCCTGTGAGGACAGAGAAAAAGCGTGGAAATAATTCAGAGAAGGATAAAATGAGAGCTGAGACCATATAGCCTGAATGCTGCTGGCGCCGAGATGATCCCGGAGTTCATTCCCAGCATCCTGTCCCCAAGTGGGAGGAACGCGCATGCTGACTCAGTCCTCCTCCTGCCTTTTCTGAGGTTGGACAACATTGCAGAGCTGGGAAAAGAGCTGTTAGAGAGCACTAAGGAGAACGCTCACAAATAAACAGCAGGCAAGCTGGTGGTGAGTCACTCCAGCATGAGTGCATTAAAGGAAATCCCCTCAGGGGTTTTTCAGAAGCAGCATCTCCAGGGAAAGAACCGTATCAGACAAAGCTATGCTGAGAGAGAGCCACTCTTAACGGTGGTTTATTATGCCTGCCTGCGGTACGCGGAGACCTTGCCTCATTAGGAGACGCAGATTGAGTATCCACCAGAGAAGGCAAACAAAAGAAGGAAAACGCGAGGCAAATATCTCCAGGCCTGAAATTCTTTCATTCCGTTCTGTCTGGCAATATTCCCAGGACTCCTCGAGTTGAACGTTAGAAATTGCAGATCGCGTCCACTTGCATCCTGCTTTATGTACAGTTCTTTTTATGACTCTCTTTCTGAAATACTGTAGGGAAATTTGTTCTCATTGTTCCCACACCTACGAATTAACTGTTAAACAAGAAGGGCCGAGTTCCCTTGGATGAAATATGCACCAGTGGTGTAGCTAGAGGGGGTGCAAAGCACTGAGTTTTGCAGGTGCCTGAACGCGCCATGCAAGCGGCCCCTCCCTCTCCCCTTCAGAGCCATTCCAGGCAGTGGGAGCAAAATGGAAGCATTTGCCTCCCTGCATTTACCTCTGTTTTGCTCCCATTGCCTGGAATGGCTCTGAAGGGGAGAGGGAGGGGCTGCTTGCATGGCACATTCGGGCACCTGCAAAACTTAGTGCTTTGTACCCCCTCTAGCTATGCCACTACTGAGAAGGTCCTATTTCTTGCCGCCGCCCCAAGTACCTCCTTAGGCGGCAGCACTTGTAAAAAGGCTTTCTCTGATGACCTAAGAGGACGAGCCGGATTGTGCGGAAGTAGGCGATCTCTAAGATACCCTGGCCCAGAGCAGTATAGGGCTTTAAAGGTCAAAGCCAGCACCTTGAATTGGGCCTGGAAACGAATGGGCAGCCAGTGCAGCCGCTGGAGAAGTGGACTGACAGAGTCAAACCGCCTAGCTCCAGTGACCACACGGGCCGCCGCATTCTGCACAAATTGCAGTTTCCAAACTGTCTTCAAGGGCAGCCCCACATAGACCGCATTACAATAATCTAACCTCGATGTCACCGTGGCATGGATCACCGTGGCCAGGTCTGCACGATCCAAGTACGGATGCAGCTGGCGCACCAGCCGAAGCTGAGCGAAGGCCCCCTAGCCACAGCCGCCACCTGGGAATCCAGGAGCAGCTGTGAGTCCAGGCGGACCCCCAAGCTGCGGACCTGCTCCTTCAGAGGGAGTGCAACCCCATTCAGCACAAGTCGATAGTCCAGCACCTGCATCAAGGATTTCCGAACCAGGAGAGCCTCTTTCTTATCCAGATTTAATTTCAGCTTGTTAGCCCCCATCCAGATCCTCACTGCTTCCAGACAGCACTCTAGGCCCTCAACCGCCACCCTGGAGTCTGGAGGAAAGGAGAAATAGAGCTGGGTGTCATCAGCATATTGATGACACCCCACTCCAAACCCCCGGATGACCTCTCCCAGCGGTTTCATGTAGATGTTAAATAGCATGGGGGACAGAATTGAGTCCTGTGGCACCCTGCATCTCAAGGGTCAGGGTGTCGGACAGGCATCCCCCAGCACCACTATCTGGGACCAATCCTCCAAGTAGGAGTGGAACCACCACAAAACAGTGCCTCCAACTCCCAACTCGGCCAATTGGCCCAGAAGGATACAATGGTCGATGGTATCGAAAGCCACTGAGAGGTTCAGCAGGACCAACAGGGACGCACTCTCCCTGTCCAGTCCCTGGCGTAGGTCATCCACCAAGGCGACCAAGGCGGTTTCCATCCCAAAGCCCGGCCTGAAACCAGATTGAAAAGGATCCAGATAATCCACTTCATCCAAGACCCTCTGGAGTTGAGACGCCACCACCCGTTCAATTACCTTGCCCAGAAACGGGATGTTGGAGACTGGCCGGTAGTTGTCTAACACAGTGGAATCCAGGGAAGGCTTCTTCAGGAGGGGGTGAACCACCGCCTGTTTCAAAGCACATGGCAACATCCCCTCCATCAAGGAAGAGTTGACCACTTTCCCTGTCCACTCAGCCAGTCCACCCCGGGCAGCTCTTATCAGCCAAGCTGGGCAAGGGTCAAGCAGGCAGGCAGATGGCCTCACACTCCAAAGGAGTCTGTCCACAACCTCAGGCTGTACAAGCTGAAAAGAATCCCACAACACAGGACAAGCAGTTGCCAAGGGGACATCGTCAGACACTGTCAATGTGGCATCCAAGTTGCAACGAATACAATCGATTTTATCTGCAAAATGTTGTGCAAACACGTCACAGCGGCTGACCATGTGTTCCTCCTGGTCTACTGGAGGGGCCTGATGGAGGAGGCCCCGCACCACACGGAACAGCTCTGCCGAATGGTTGTCAGCAGACGCAATGGTAGCAGAGAAGAAAGATCTCTTCACTGCTACCACTGCCACGGAATAGGCTCTGTAATGAGCTCTGCTCCGTGTCTGATAGGATTCATCGCAAGTTTTCTGCCACTGTCACTCTAGATGCCTGCCCTGCCGCTTCATCATTCGCAGCTCCTCAGTGAACCAATGAGCTGCTCCGAGTCTGTGACGTGGCAGAGGTCACTTCAGAGCAAACTCATCCACTGCTGTGGTCATTTCCCCCTTCCAGAGGTCAACCAGGGCCTCAGATGAGATGCCAGTCTTGGCAGTGGAAAAATCCTCCAGAGCCCTCAGGAAACCTTCAGGATCCATTAGCCTCCGGGTGCAGACCATAGAATGCAGTCCCCCGCCCTTGCAGAGATAAGAAGTCGCAACAAGCCTAAACTTTACCAGGAAGTGATCTGTCCATGACAGCTCTATGAAAAGCAGACCATGCTTTTCAGGCCTGCAGCTCGCTTGTTCCTGTTACCATTTGCAGACAGCAAAGAGCCAGCAAGACACACGAGACAGTGATAGGTGCAATCACAAGCAGATAAGGGCCAGATCCTATCCAGACTTCCAGCACTGATGCAGTTGCAACACAGCCCTGAGGTAGAAGAACAAACATACCCTTACCTTGAGAAGGCCTCTGTGACTTCACCACCACCACAGCATGCACCCCACTGGCATGGCTGCATCAGTGATGGAAAGTTGGATAGGATTTGGGCCCTAAGTCATTTGCACATGGAGAGGGAATTTTTGAAACATGGATAATCGAAACTGCAGATACAGGATCCGCAGACACAGGAGGACAATTCTGTATTGGCTCTGTACGTAAGTTGCTATTAAGTATTCTTTGTCAGTCAACGTAGCAGATACTGTATTTGAGAATTGCATGATAGTAAAATATTCAGTTTCAATAGTTCAGTGCATATAGTGCCTTTGCTTTATTGTGTTGGAGTTACTGCTGTTGCTCTTCACATTTATGGAGCGAGGATATAAGCTTGCATTCTTATATTCATGGTGATGATGACGGTGATGAATAAAACATTTATACCTTGACCTTCAGGACCAAGTCCAGTGTGGCTATCAAGAATGTGAGAGTCAGGAGCATGTAGTAGTTTGGGAGTTGGAATTAGACCTGGAAGATGCAGGTTCAAACCCCTGCTCAGCCATGAAGCTTCCTGGGTGACCTTGGGCCTGTGACTATCTGTGAGACTAGCCTACCTCACAGGGTTGGAAGGAGGGGAGGAACTATGTACACCGTTCTGAGCTCCTTGGAGGAAGGGCAGTATAAAATAAAATAAATAAATATACACGCAGAGAGAAACAGAGTAAGAAAAGAAAGATTACAATCACCTACAGCCCCACAACCCAATCCTATGTATGTGAACTGAGTTCAGTGGGACCTTCCCTCAGCTAGGGTTGCAGCCTTAAACATGCTTAGACCAGGCCGTAAAGTAGGGATTTTCTATTCTCCCTTTCTCAAAGGTGTTATTTTTAGACAGTGGGAGCAGTGGTTCATTGAAAGAAGCCTTGCCCTTGCTGTTTTACTGCTGACACCTGCAGTCATAGTTATTTCAAATTATCAATACTGAAGCAGTTAAGCTAAAGATTTATCTCATGGTGAATTAGCATTCTTAATACAGAATGATATTCTGCCTGGCTGTAAAATGCCTGAAATAAGCATGTCCCATGGGAGGTAATGCTCTGTTATAAATGCATTAGTACCTGTTGTTTACAGATCAGTACATATCTCTGCATCAATACTGGTTTGTGCGTAATGGTATCTTTTAAAACTAATTGTGGGTAAATATGATGTACAGTCACTTTAAACATTACGGGAGCCTTGTGTTTTCCCTTGAAAAGAGAGCACAGCAAGCAAGGGAGAGGTGCAAGAGAGAACATAATGGCCTGTTTTAGGATTAATGTATTCTCATGTCAGACAATAAGGAAGAGCTTGTTAGAACAGCCACCATTCTAGCCAAGACATTAATTAATATGAGCCGATGATAAAATAATCCAACACTTTTGGGCGATCCAATCTCAGTTCCATTGAATCTCTTTCCCAGAGCACAATTCCACCACAGATCTAATCAGTGACTGTCGCTAGAGATTGTTGGCCGCACCA
This sequence comes from Tiliqua scincoides, assembly GCF_035046505.1. Taxonomy (NCBI): domain Eukaryota; kingdom Metazoa; phylum Chordata; class Lepidosauria; order Squamata; family Scincidae; genus Tiliqua; species Tiliqua scincoides. The sequence goes on from NC_089827.1 coordinate 74,351,403, forward strand.
CGTGACACGTATGGGGGGGCGGGTGACACGATTCCTAGCCAAAATCTTGGTATTTTCAAATAATACCAATGTTATATGTCATTTGATGCGTAATTTCATGCAGAACGCAATGAAACAAACCAGGTTGAAATATCTCTACTCTGTCAAAAGTTATAGCCAAAAAACCAGAAGGGGCAGGGCAATGGTTACTCACTACACCACCCACTGCATTACCCTGCCCACTGCATCATGGGAGTGACGTGCTGGCCTCCCACACTGGATGATGCCACTGGATGAGATGGTACTGTTGGAAAACAGGGTTCTAGCAAGCTGAATTCCAACACCCAGCTGGTTTGCTGCTATCAGTAAATACGCAGGAGTAGAGGAAGTTAAAGACCCAAAAGAAATACTTTGCTTACAGTTTCATAATTATGTGCATCTTTGGAAGTATCAGAGGTTTCCACTACTTGGGAAACCGATAACCTTACAGCTGTTCTCTTTGTGTGGGTGTGAGGGGGGCTCTTCAGCAATGGCGGCCCACCACTCGGAGACAGACTGCAGCAGCCTGTATGCTGCTTCTCCAGTGGAGAGGGGGGCAAATATGTGGGAGAAAGGGAGGGAGGAAGTTGCAAAGGGACACCCCCCCACACACACACAGGGACCACAGAGGGTGTAATGGAAGACCAGAAGATCATCAGGTGAATGATGTGGTGTTGACAGCGATTCCATGTTTTGACAGCTGGTTGACAGCTCTGGGAAGGGCAGGGCTGGCTCCACAGCTGTAATCAATCAAGGCCAATGGAGACCCTGATGGACACCTGAGCTTCATTTGACCTTGATGGGACTTTGAATGGACATGGACTGAAGAGATGGCTCAGCTGAGCCTAATTTGGATTTAACAAGGTAGCTCACAGCTGAGCTGCATTTTGGATTATGAGACATCCAAGGATAAAAGGCAGCTTCAGAAGGACCAAAGGCTACCCTTATGCAGACGCTACCTGATCCAGAGGAGATCTGACCTGGCTTACCTGGACTTTGACCTTGGACTGTGAGTTGGCAATCTGCATTTACCTGACTCTGACTTTTGCTTGCTGCACTTGTGAGTTTAACAAGGGAAACTAATCAGCCTTAAGCGGGCACAAGGCCCAGTGGGGAGGAGCTGTGGCACAACAGAGGGCAGCTATTATTATTTGGCCAACTGAGCGAAACGGGTTTGACACGCCTGGGCTGACACTTCTCCATGCCCAAAATGAGAGTAGAACAAAAGCTGCACCCGGGAGAACTGAATCTCCCAGCCAGGCACCAGAGCGGAACCAGGCTGTTATGTTCCAGACCACCTAAAGGTTTATTTGATATACCACAAGTCATCCCCCTCCCCGCTATTTTCAGCAAAACAGCATGTATTAGGTCAAGGCTGGTGTGCAGCATGTTTCTGGCAGGCCTGTGGATTTTCCCTTTTAAGAAACCTATCCTAACCCTAGCAAGATCTCCTCCTCCATTTCTTTGAAGACGCTGGAGGGTAAACGCAAGCCAGCCAGCTCTTTTGACTGGGAAGCTGACAATGGTATTTTATGATCTGCAAACCCTTTTAGATTATAAAGAATCCAAAAGCCAGGAGCAGCTTTCATCTGCCTGGCTTTCCTTATTTCAAGCTTTGTCTTCTGCTGAGTCCTTGAACTTCAGGAGTCTCACCTCTCAGCTGGGGCAGGACCGACAGAAAAGCATGGCTATTTCATAGACCTTGACAGTTTTAGCGAGTTTGCTGTGGGTCCCTGTAATATCCATGGCGGGAGGAGGCCCCCCGCCCTGGGGTCGATTCCGAGCGCGAGGGGCTTACCCGGTCTAGGCATGGTGGTCGACGGTGAACAAACGAGCGGGAAGCAGGTATGGCAGCTTTACATAGACGGTTTATTTGAGTCAACCTCTTTACATTCATGGGGGCTCGTTACTTCATGAACCCCTTCCGTCTAGGTTGACTGGTGTCGTTGCCGTCGGAGCAGCTCAGGCCCCAGTCCTTCGGGTTCTTTGGAGCTTGTAGTCCAGGCCTCCCTGCCCAGGCCCCTTGGCCCTGTGCCTGTGTTCTGGAAGACCCTGCACTGACTGGCTGGGGTCAGGCTGGTTGGCCTTGGGAGGGCCCACGGTCCCTTGGTGTTGGCTCCTTTCTCTGTTGGTTCTCCTGGGCTGTAGTTGGCATTGAGCACCCGTCTCGACCACCAAGGTGTTCTGCCAAATTCTCGACTCCTGCCGACCACGGCAATTTGTCCCGTCCAAATATCCCAACTCCCTTTTAATGCCTGCTTTTTGGCTAATTAACACCCCCCTTTTCCAAGAAGCACAGCTGTGGTGTGCAAAGGAATAAACACAGAACTTCTTATCTATAGCAATTAACAAGAATTTATTGCTACAAACACAGACATTCCCTGCAAGTCCTCTTGTCCAGAGGCTTTCCCTCCCCAAAACTCCACTTAACTCCGGGGGTAACGTCTGAAGCCTCCAGTCCAAGTCCAATCCGGTCTCCAAAACACAGTCCAGTCTTCCGCAGTAGAGTTCCTCCTCTCCAGCAGTGTGTCTCCTCCAGCAGGGTCGTGGCAGTCCTCTCTTCCTGTAGGTCTGGGTCAGGTAGCTCTCTTGGTTGGCTTCCGGCTGGGTCAGCATCCTGCCTGGCCAGCCCTTTGCTCCTTCTGAAGCTGCCTTTTATCCTGCAGCCCCTTGTTAAGTCCAAACTCAGCTCAGCTGTGAGCTACCTTGTTAAGTCCAAGTTAGGCTCAGCTGAGCCATCTCTTCAGTCCATGAGTCCATTCAAAGTCCCATCAAGGCCAAATGAAGCTCAGGTGTCCATCCAGGTCTCCATTGGCCTTGATTGATTACAGCTGTGGAGCCAGCCCTGCCCTTCTCAGAGCTGTCAAAACAGGGAATCACTGTCAACACCACATCATCCACCTGATGATCTTCTGATCTTCCATTACACAAGGCTCTCCAGGGTACGTCCTCTGGGTCTGGGCAGGTCTGTCCCAGCCTCCTCCCTCCAGAGCCGACCGCAGCCCCCTCCCTGTGGAGGCCTCTCTCCTTTCCTTTTGGCCTGGGTTGCCTTCTCCCACCAGCTTCCCTCTGGCCTTCCACCCCTCTGGAGAGAAGTGACCTCCTTCTTCCCCCTCCAGCTCCCTTATGAGGCTTACCTCAGGTCTGCCTAACCCCACCCTTCCGGCCCACCTGTCTTCCTGCTCCCAGCTGTTCCCTGTCCCTACTCCAGTGTAGGTGTCCGGCCCGGCCCCCAGTCCTGCTGACACTCAGGGCTTACTCCTGAGTAGGCCTTGACTCCCGAGGAGACTCTTGGGCCCAGGGAACTCCTGGCCACCTGGGCTGGGTCCAGGTGACAGTCCCCTAACTGTGAAATGGTAAGATTTACCCCTGCTAACTGGGTAAGAGGCACTCTTTCAAGTGGGTGCTCCTCTTTTTAGCAGGGGGAGAGTAAACTGGCCCACCTCACCCCAGCAGTGTCTGTTCTAGTGGCTGCCTGCTGGTATTCCTTGGCATCTTTTTAGATTGTGAGCCCTTTTGGGACAGGGAGCCATTTAGTTATCTGATTTTTCTTTGTAAACCGCTTTGTGGGCTTTTAGTTGAAAAGCGGTATATAAATACTGTTAACAATAATAATCTATCTTTCCATTCTTTCGGCAAGCAAAATTAAAGTCTGCTCAATGTAGCAACTGAGACTGGCTTTTCTCTGGTTTTGTGGTATGCATTTGGTTTTGCACAGAAATGTCACACTCAGTGGTGTGGCTAGATGGGGTGCATAGCACTAAGTTCTGCGGGTATCCTCTCCATGGTGTTTGGGCAGCCCCTCCCTCTCGGAGCCATTCTGGGCAGGGGGAGCAAAATGGTGGCATTTGCTCCAAAAGGGAAGGGGAAGCCACTTGCACACCATGGTGAGGCTCCCTGCAAAACTTAGTGTTTTGCACCCCCTCAAGCTACGCCACTGGTCACACTGCTGTTCTGTGTATTGTCCGACCACTTGACTCTACTGCTGTTTTAAAAAACCTCTGTATCTGTGTGTGCGCATGACTTTGCACTGCTCATGGAGGCATCCGTGTGCAAGTCTTTCTCCTCCTTTGTGCCTCAATATAAGCTAGAGAGGTCATTAAATCATGTGTCAGGAAGATGATGGGTAACAGAACCTGCATGAAAAGACTGCACATTCTTGGCATGGAATTCAAACACTGTGCGATCAACTCAGAGTCCAATCCAATGGACTCTGAGCACTGGTGTTCAGCTGGGTGTTGCAAACATGCCGTAAGTCACACCCGCGACACCCTGAGTGTAAGGAGTGCCAGTGGCTGGCCAGCACCAGTTGGTGCTGGGCCCAGTGCTAGATGGACGTTACCTGCAGCACAGTAAGAGAGCTGGGTGGCAGTGAGGGCCTTGGGGATGGGGGGGAGGTGTTCCAGGGCAGGGGGAGGGCGGGGCAGGGTGGGGGAGGAACCAGGGCATGAGGGGGCTACCCTCCATGTTGGGTTGCAAAGTTGGACACAGAGGCTCTCAAATCTGCACCAGCAAAATAGTTGGTGTAGGCTTAAGAAGCCCCATTGCAGTCCCCTTCCCCCGAGGAGACCTCCAGTGGCCCTGACAGTGCTGCAGTAGTGATAGCCATTTTGGCACCATTGCACCCAGTGGCAGTGCCAGAGATAGGATTGGGTTGCCCACTGCTACACAGTTTACTTTTTCTCAAGCTTCAAGAGCATCACTGGGCCATCACTAGGTTTGCTCTCTGGTCCCTGGAGACAAAACAAACAAAACAAAACAAAATCTCCCTTGGAGAGTTTGCTTTGTTCTTCTTGAGCCAAAGTTGGTGTTTGAGGCTGCAATCTGAAGCCCACTTTCCTGAGAGTAAGTCCCATTGAACAAAATAGGACTTACTTCTGAGTAGACCTGGTTAGGATTGTGCCCTAAGTCTGGTAACATTTTAAGTTAATATATATAGTTTTTTCTAGTTTGTTATATATATATATATATATATATATATATATATATATATATATATATATATATATATATATATATAGTTTATAATTTATAATTATAATTTATAAAAAAGCTTCCTTGGAATGAAAACACATAATAGCTTTCTGCGCTTTTCCTCCTTTGGAAAAACCAAAATCTACGGAAAAAAAACATTTAAGGACACCTTTATCTATAACTAATAATATTTTATGCATAGGGGATCACGTTTTGTCACTGGATTTGAACGGGGTAAGAACTCATTGAGCATTTTGATGATGGAGATAGACTATTTTATTTTGTAACTTTATTTGTACATATTTTTCTTTTCTTTTCGGGTTCCAAATTGGCATTTGATCCTCCAAAGCGTGTCTGAACTTTTGCACATTTTCTGATAATTTAAATTAAGGGTGAACCGGGGTAAGCACGTGTTTCAAAAATTAGTTGCAAGCCAATTAAATATACATGAGAAGAGGGCAGGAGGGAATAGAAAATTCTCCTTGCACTAAGTGGTTCCTATTCAGCGCCTGCTTTGACCTCAGAATAATGGCAGGTGCGTCCAGTACTCTGCTGCAATTTCCAATTGAAACAAGTAAGAGCTTTCTACGCAGATCAGAGAGCGGGATTTGCAATGGAATTTAGACATGGCATTTGCCTACTAAGCTGCTGAATCCATCTCTCAAAGTTAAATGGTTAAGACAGAGCAAATAAGGGCTCCCTAATTTAACATGAGTGTCTTCAGTACAATGGATGAAGGGCATGGGCTTGAGAAAGAATTATGGAACATGAAGTTACTACCCAGCCACAGACTCATTTGTAATTCACAAGTGGTCTTCCTGATACTCCTGGGGCAAGTTCTGGGTTTTCCCCCCTAGATTGTGACTATGAGGAATGTAGTTTCCAGGCCCCCCCCAAAAAAGTTTGAGATTCTCCCCACCCCCCACCAATGCAATTCTCCCCACCCCCCCACCACTGCATCCTGTGGGGGGGCAGTTGCAGAGGTCTCCTGTAGGTAAGGGGGAAATCATTCCACAGTGTGAGGGGGTCTACTCAGGCCTGCACTAGCTAAATGTTTGCTTTGAATGTTTGATGGATGGAGCAGCTGCCACGGCCTCCAAGCCTGCCTCCTTCCTGGACCCAATCTGCCCCCCCCCCTTGACGAAGAGATGCAACAAAGAAAGCAAGAAAGAAAAGCTGAAGCATTTTAATTCAAACTTCGATTCACAGCTGAAGTTGGAATTGCTGCAATCTTCTGAGACCTATCAACTGAGCTGAGTGCTCCTGGCCTTTGATTATCATGCGCACCACATGCTTGTTGATCCAGTGCCCTTGACTCAGTAGTGGTGTCTCGAAAAAATATGCTATCCCACAAATCGTTGACAGTGACGTTGCAGCACAAGCCTGTCTCGCGCTGGAACAGGCAGGCCAGGAGGCCTGCGCTGTATCCAGCGCAAGATAAGGGCCCCAAAGTGGCTCAGCCGGAGGTAAGGGGAAACTCTTTCCCTTATCCCCAGGTAAGCCACTGCAGCGCAATGGGACTCCTCAGACTTGCACCAGCTCTGGAGGTGGCATAAGTCCAAGGAGAGCGAAGTGGCTTGCAGCCGCTCAGTGTTGTTCAGGAACGGGGTCTAGGACCCAGCGTATCTGCCAGATCCCAGCCCTGCCTGCTCCCTGCTCACCCCCAGGATTGCCCTCCGCCCACCCTCCCTCCTACCTCCTCCCTGTCCACCCCAGAGCCTTGCGTCTGCCGTCCTTGGTCGACGCAAGGCTCCCCTGTGAAGTCGGCGCAGAGGCTGGATTCAGCCCCCTCAGGCCAGCACACATTCCTGCGCTGGCCCGGCCCACTCTAGAGGAGGCGCAAACGTGCTCTACGGCAAGTTTGCAACCCTCCTGGACTGGCGCAAAGGACTTGTGCTGGCCCAAGGGTGACCTAGGATTGCGCTCTTGTTGTACTTACAGGTAAGTCTTTCACAAAGTACTATGAAAGAGTACTTTGAGTAAAGAGAGTACTTGGAGGAAGACACATGAAGAAAATATGATGATACAATAATAAAGATCAAAAGTAGACCCACGTGTGGAGTTCTCTATATAGTTTTAGACTACTACTACCTTGCATCCATATGGTATGATGTATATACTACTGGTACTATTAGTTTTTTCTAGAGAATTACGTATTGTAATTCTGCCCTCCACAAAAAAGTTGATAATAGCCCTTCTTGTAGTCCTTTTCAGTTTTATGCCGTCTCGCTGAGCAGGAAAGCTCATTTTGATAACCACTTCCATGGAAGGCAGCTCGCGATGACTTACAAAGCTCCGGAGAGCCCCAAAGTCAAATGAACATTTCATAGCTCAGATTCCATAATACTGAAAAGGACAGTGTTAATATCTTAGGACAATTGACTGACATGCTGAAAGACAATCACCTATTTTCAGAAACAAGGTCCCCTTTCAAAAAAAAAAAAATTAAGTCATATTTTTATTTCAATTTCTTTTGAAAATTTCACAATCCTGAATACACTTATTAGGAAGTAAGCCCCACTGATACACATGCTTACTCAGAAGTTTCATTGTTGTTGCATGGCATTTCATAGTCTCTACTTTCTCATGAGTAAACTCTAGTACAGGGGTCTCTAAACTTTTTGGCCAGAGGGCCACATCAAATACCTGGCACAGTGTTGAGGGCCAGAAAAAAAATTTAAATATAAAATTTATATAAATAAATTCAAGATAGAACTTAGATGTGTGCATAAATGAATGAATGGGCTCATTCGTTCAACCTCTCTGGCCCTTAGAACACCCTCCAGACACAACTGGAGCATAGTTCTTATCACATTCGGCCAAGTGGGCCAGAGGCTTTCAGGGGACAAGTTAGAGGGCCAGTTAGAGGCTTGCCGCGGGCCACATCTGGCCCCTGGGCCGGGGTTTGGAGACCCCTTCCCTAGTAAATAATAATCAGTTAATTACATAAAACTAAATAAAAAACAATTATTGTTGTTGTTATGAATATTTATATATCACTTGTCAATAAGGTCTATGAGGGCAACAAACCCCATGTTATATATCCTAAGCCTCTTATCCCAGCCCTACCCTTGCATTTTCCAAATAAATAAAATCTAAATATACATATATTGGGTCCCAAATGCCTGGGATGCAAATGTCTGGGATGCAAATGCAAAAATAATGGGTGCAAATGTCCAATACTGTGACGCATTTGATCGGGATGAAGTTGCCCAGGATGCAATGGCCCTGTCACTGTTAAATCTCCTCTCTCTCCACCATGGTCCCAATCCAGCCCCTGTGGCCGCTCTTAAAAACGATTGGGTTTTCTGCCGCCTGCGTTCTTGATGCCCTTTTCCTTGGCCCTGGGGAGCCAGCGAGCCACATGGGCTCTGCATTGTGAGACAGGCCACTTAGGAGCTCTTGTGTGCACTGCTTGAGTCCTTACAACTGAATCCGGATGTGTCCCTAATGAAAAGACCATGTTCTAGTCTAAGCTTTGAGCTGCCCCCCCCCCCTCAGTCAAATCATAATGATTCGGGCTTTACAATTTGTGCACAAAATCCCTCAAAATACCTGTCAGGAATACTCATCTGTCTGACTCAATGAAAAAGAATTACCCTGAGATTTAACTATAAATCTCCTAGGCTGCAATACTAATCCCCATAATATTCCGGAAATTGCAAAGTCACTGGCATTAGAAGTTACAACCTTTGTCTTGGCACCGATGGAAAATATATGCTGCAAGACTTTTTTTTAGGTTCGTTTAAAAGAAAATAGCCTTTGCAGATCATGTCTGACAAGGCGGCCAGATCAGGGCAATGCTAGCAGCTTCACGTGCTAAAGAACTTCACCGGCAAGTCGTTTGACTAACCCAACCTTTCCATCGCAAACACAAAGAGCGTTCCAAGAGGTGGCAGGCATCCATCCTGGCACCCGTCACCGAGCACATAAACTGTTCAAAGGAAGTGCAAGTGTCTGACATGCCAAGCAGTTCCAACAACACAGTGCACATGTCACTCTTTCAAAATGTGCCAATGTGCGGCATGTATTTTTGTAGACAGCATGATAGAGAATAGGCAAGGAATGGGATTAATGTACATGCAGAGGTGTATCTAGGGTGGGGCAAGTAGGGCACATGCCCTGGATGCCACTTGAAGGGGGTGCCATCAAGCAAATCTGGGCTACCACTGAAAACATCCAATCACAGTGTTGTGCTTGGAGACCCGCAAGGGTTCAGCAGAAGCCAAAGGTTGGTCAGGAAGCTGCTGGAGAAGGAACGGGCGGGGGGGTGGCATCGTCATGACACATGATGTCATGGGAAGCTGTGACATCACTGGTTTGCTTGGCCAGGTCAGCCACTTCCAGCAGGACTACTGCAGGGCTCGGAGTAGGGATATGGTATGCACCATGGAGGTAAGCAAGAGTGGGGGGGGCAGAACTCAGAGGCTGTCTGGTTTAGGGATTAGCATAGCAAGTGGGGCAGGAAGCAGACTGCCCCAAATACCAGCCATAAGGGGATACTAACGTAGGCAGCTCCTCTCCCTCCTTGCTGACTGCTAGGATCGATCGCCTATGGTAGCTCTGAATCTATGGTTTCCACCAAAACAAAATGTTCAGTCGCCATGCAAATTAGGACACGTGAAATGAAGAAAAATAAATTGGGGTAATTCTTGTTACACCCCCCCCCCCGGGGTAACAAAGTGAACTGCACAGAAGGCTAGTGGGTTGTTTTTTTTTGCACAACTCATCAACTCTGCAGTTCAGTCACACCTGGCACAACTTTCACGGAGCAGCTTTGTTAATTGTATACTCGCACAGCAGTTAATCACGAAACACTATTAGTGCATTTCACATTACATGGTTCTTTGTTCTAAAAATTTTCTCTGGAATGGACTACTGGTCATAAATGAAATTTTTTTAAAAAACAAAATCAATTTCTCCCCAGCGCAGCCACTCTGCCTTGTAATTGGTATTTACAAACTAGTGATCATTGTCTTGCAATCTATAAAAAACAAAAACCTTCACAGTAAATGGCACGCGTTAGATTTGTCATCATTTACATGCCATGCCCCCATCGCCATGTGCTTTTATTAGACCGCAATAAATGGATGGTGGATTTGAGACTTTTTCCCCCATTCAGATTGTCCACGGTCTTTTGTCCTGGAGTCATCATAATAAGTTTTCAAGCTTTCTGGTTAAACAAATATTCCACTATCAGTTTCTTCCTGATTAGTAATGACTGTTCATCAATTTAAGGAGCAATGTTGGTGAGTATAATATGCAAGTATGTTCCCAAATGTCAGCTTCACATAAATATAATGCATTCTAAGGAAGTACAATGGGAAAAAAAAATACTATTGATGAGCCTGTCACTAAATGATTATCATTAACAAAATAATGCAGGCGGTGTTGTTCCCCGTTATCAATGAGTAAAATTCTGCTGGAATCAATGGACCTTACGAACAAGAGTGGGTATTGTCTTCTATGATTCAGTAACTATTAATTTCCCACAGCCAAGAGCCAAACTAACTAGTAAATTCTTTTGACAAAAGGCAATTTTCATCTCTTTAGCGTAATGAAATCCTAATGAGTACCAAAGGTTTCTTGGAGTTGTGCCGTAATCATCTAAAATGCTTGTGATTGAAAATAGCGTGTGCAGAGGATGCGAAAGAAAAAGAAGCAAATTCGCATAATTCAATGTTTAATTCTGGTCGGAACTTCTCCAGCATGTTGAGTTGTGTTCATGTACATCATGGCACATGTTCACCCCTTGCCCGCCCACATCCTGTGAATGCAGGAGGGCATCCATGCACCTGAGATATCTTCACCCCTTACCCTGTTACACTAATATAGGGGCTTTATTGGGGGAACAAGAAGGGAGAATCAAAGAACAAACCATGTAAGACAAGCAGCCCACTGGAACATTCTGTTGTGGTGACATGTGATTTTCTCAGAGCAGCTCTGCATCATGGGATTTGTAGTTTTCAAGCTGCATAGGCATTCCAGTTTGGGCATGTAATGCTTAACACATCATATTCACTCTTTTTTTTCCTTATCTATAACACTTGCTTATTCATAACACATCATCAATACATTCTTTCTTTCCTTATCTAAAATACCGACCATGGGAACCTGATCTTTGGTGTTGATGGATGCTTCCCTCCTCATCCTTGTAATACCCAAAGCCTCAATTAGGACAATGGTGGTCCAGGAGATGGCAGGGTGGCAAAAGCCCAAGGCACCATGTCTGTTGGGGTAGTACCACCATGTCCGCTACGGCGCTGCCTCCAGCCACCCTTTGGAACTGTTCCAGGGACAGGCAAATTCCTACTGCTACTGTGGGCACTCCAAAAGCTTTCTGGAGCACCTTTAACAGTACTTCTGGTTTTCATTGTCCAAAAGTCTCAGAAGGCTTTTGGAGTTCTGAGGCTCCATAAGCTTAGTAAGTATCCTGTAGGGGTGGCATGTTGTCAGGCGCGGGGGTGGCATGTTGACCCAAGAAATGATGTGAATATGTTGAATCTCATATATTTATTGGAACAAACCAGACAAATCTTTGGCTGCTGGAATCTATTTTCATTTCATTTTGCAGATTTTAGTATTCACAAATTTTAGCATACAGCCTGGAAGTTTAGTCTTGATCTGCGAGGAAAATGTTAACGGAACAAAATGTATTGGCAGTGATCCGATTGTACTTTATTTACCAACTCAAAACCTGAGCAAGCCATATGTGACACTTCCCTTTCCGTGAGACACGCCAGTTTGAACTTTTGCTCATTTCATTGCAATATGTTCTTCTCAACGGGCACATATTAGGCATCTGTCTTTCTTAATTTCATTTAATTAGGAGCTTGAAAAGTGAGTAATAGTCAGACGACGTGTTTTGGGGGGTTTTTTTTGCCTCAGAGACTACAGTTAAAGGACAAGTTAAGTGTTGCTAGAGCATGCCGCAAAAATGGAAAGCCTTTGATGAACTGTAATGAGTAATTAAATTATTTAATTCATGTTCTGTGACAGTGGGTTTCCAAATCCCACATTGCTTGTTTATCCATAGATGCATATGTTTGCTACCAGATAGCATAATCTACTGTAGACTGGCACCCTTTTTTACACACTGATGTTTTTAGATCCAGACTGTTGTACACTTTTTAAGCCATTACCACGACATTTGGCCACAAATCACGTAGTCCTGGGTGCTTTAATTGTTTTACAGCCCAATCCTATGGACTTCTTGCATTCCACCAGGGCTGGCTGCTGCCAAAGTGACAGCCAGAGTGCTGGGATGAAGGCTGGAGCCCTCCCATCCATGTTGAGAGAGGGCCACCAAAGAAAGTATGGTGGTGGGTGAGGTGGGGAGGGACAGGGGAGGGTGGAATGGGGTAGGGAAGGGAGAGGAGAGGAATAGGGGCTGGGAAGCTTCAGGAAGGGGTGGATCCAGCAGCGATGGATCCTATCCTACCCTCCCTCCCAGCCCGGGCAGGCCAACAGGGGCCTCCTCAGGCCTGTGCCCACTCAATAGTGGGCACAGATCCAAGGAAACCCATTGGTACCATGGCCGATTACCCGGGGTAAGGGGACATTTGCTTTACCTGGGCAAATGTTCTTTTATCCTAATGAAACTCCTGGTGCTAGTGTGGCGCCCAAAGGATTCAACAGTAGCCATTTCAGCCCCACTGGAGCCCTGAGGGCTACTGGGCTGGGCTTCCTGGACCCACTGAAGTCACCCACTGGGAAACATTTGATTGGAAAGTGCTTCGTTTGGGGTGGGCTACATGCCCGATAACATGCACGCTTTATTCACACTGTTCCTTTAGTTTGTCATACTTTCATTTGTCACCTCTACCAGCACCAGTTTTGGGGGGGAATGTGGGGCAAAAAAAAAAACCCTGTAAAGCTGCCCCCAAGTTATGCTCCCAGTGGCTGTTAGCCTGCATGCGTCAGCTGCCTCCCTCCCAGGAACCACCAGGAGATTGACATGAATCGTCCATCACATCACTGCTGCAGGCTCAGCAGACCCTAAAGGGAGGACTTGCATCTGGTCCTGTCACTCGCTCCCCTCCATCTCCCACGAAGCCTTTCCCCCCTTCCTCCTGCAGTGAAGACGTCCTGAATGTCCCACCGCAACACCACATGGGAGGCAGGGCCACCCAGGATTTGTAAAACAGTGCTGTGGGAAGAAGAGGATGTTCTGCTCCTGCTGTGCTGCTCCACATCACCTCCCAAGAAGCCAGCCATAGGCCCAGGAAAGCCCAACAGAGAAGCTTACCGGGATGCATCAGGAATTGATGTCGCAGCCGCATCTTCTTCCCTCCCACAAGCACTATGCAGTTCCCAGGTGCCCTGTCCGTGCTGCCGTGTGGGGAACACCAACAACAGTGGACCCTTGCTGCAAGTTGTGCCAGGGGTCAGCCGGGCATATCGGGGGGCTCATGTGTGAACACAGTTCCGATTCCTTGCCAAGCCCTGTGGCACCATCCCTGCCTCTACAGGCGATTCAAACATGTTGAAATACACCAAAATTGAATGGACTTGATAGAAGCACCTATGGGGTGGGGGGGAAGCGAAATTAGAATAGAAGAGTTGGCTCTTCTCTCCCAGATTACTTCATATGTGTGGTATGTGTAGCAGGGAGGAGGGCAGCCTAAGAGCAACCCAGAGAAAAGTGATTAAAGGAGAAGCATTTTGCTCTCTTTGCTGGAATAATGCAGTGATTAGAAACCAAGCCTGAACAAACAGCTCAGAAAGTGTAGTTCTTTTATTTAGACTACTGAGGTGAGTTCACTCCAAACCCTTTCAAACAAGACAATTAAATCCTCATTCTTGTCAAAAAAATAAAAATGGGCAAGCGCGAACAAAAGAACTGCACAATATGAAAATCATGTAACGGGGGAAAGCGCATGAAAGGAACCTATTTGCTCTCTTGTGACCACTGAAACATAGATGTCTCTTACCCAATAATTACCTGAATATAACTGACGGGTTGAATGTGTGCTCTGAATACACAGTGGGAGAGTGTAGAAGGCTACTAAAGAATACTAAGTGGGGGAGTGCGGCAGCCATCTTCTTAACGTGTCATACAAAAGACGCTCTGCAGGCTGGGTTTTGGAGCCCGAATTAAGATGTGTCAGAACCAAATACTGTCCCCCTCCTCTATGCAGTGTTGGGTGCCGCCAGCCTCCTACGACGAGCCTTGCCTGATCATACCAAACATCTCTGTAGGCAAGAACTGGTTTTCAACAGCAAACAGCCCAATGGACTTAGGAAACTCGCTAGTAGGTCATAGACACTGTTTGTGGTAATCAAATATGTACAGCTGTTGAATATGAAGGTCCCACAGTTACCCACAGTTTAGAAAGAAAATATTTCTTTACCCAGCATGTAAAGCAGCATGTCCGTGGAACTCCTTGCCACAGGATGTGGTGATGGCAACTGGCCCAGATGTCTTCAAAAGCAGATTGGACAAATTTCTGGCAGAAAAGTCCATCGCAGTTTACAGGCCATGATGTATATGATGCTCCCTGAGGCATTTGGTGGGCCACTGTGAGATACAGGGAGCTGCATTAGGTGGGCCTTTGGCCTGACCCAGCGAGGCTTTTCTTATGTTCTAAAGATCTGCCATATTTTGCGAGCACCTGATGGCATCTGGGTTTTTGTAAAGAATGGTGGACTAAGTAAACTTTGGTCTGATGTGGTCCAGCAAGACCTTTCTTATGTACTTAATCCAGACTGCATACTCGGGATCACTTAACACAGATTAGTTATACTTTGACTCTAAAATAGATCTTGTGCTTGTCCTTTTGCATTGCAAATTTAAAACACACCAGTAGGATCAGTGGAGATGCTATTTAGAAGAAAGAAAAAAAAGCAGACAGTGCAAGATATCAGCCCACCCTACTTTCCCATCCTAAGATTCAAGGACCTCCATTAAATTAAGTCCATGAAAAATAGCAATCCTTCTGAAGCATATTGATCGAGAGTAGTTAGTGTCTCATCTAATTTAAAATCCATTCTAAACTCAATAACTGACAAGTACACAGAAGATCACTGCTGAAGAAAGTAATCCACATTTGAAAAGAGAACTGCGGCTAATAACCATCAAATGATCATGAATTCTTGGGTACATAGAGAGTACCCTCTCTTGCAGTTCGCAGATCTACTTCTACTCTCAGGGGCAGTTGAGAACATCCCTTCTTCCATATGACAACCCCTCTGGTATTTGAAGAGCGCCATCATATCCTTTCTCATCCTTCTTTTCTCCAGGCTAAACTTACCAAGTTCCCTCAACCTTTTCTCGGGGCTTGTTCTCCAGCCCTCAGAGAATCCTTGTCACTCTTTTCTGAAAATAAAATTGCACAGACCATTGATTAAATATCTGTATTGATTGAAGGGCCAAATCTACATTGCAATAAATAGATGAGCGGAGCAAATGATCCAAGCACAGCCCAGTTTTAAAGCTTCGTGATCTCTTGCCGTGTCGCATCACAAAGGATTGGAATAGTGGGATTGATCTCTGCTAACTTTCCTCCGACATTGCCAGCCAAAAGAGTTATGGCTTTGGGGTCCTGTTCTCTTAATTCAAGGCTACTTCCTATGATACTCACCTACACAGCAATTATGTGATTACCAATTCATCAGCTCTTGGAATGATCTAGACTGCAATTCCTTCGGTCCAACATACTTCAGTTCCACTAATCATCTGGTCCACAGTCCCACATCTCACTGTACCAATTGCATTCCGCAGCCTGTCTGGATGTCGAGTTGGTACTCGATCATCTCCTGCCATCAGCACCTTGTTTTGTTAGTATGAAGAAAGGTGTCTCAATGGTTTATATACCATGAGTACTGGAAACAGTTCAAGGCCAATATGAATCATTCTGCAATTCAATCTCCGGATGATTCTTGTGTTGAAGGACGTGAGCCTTGAACAGTTACATTTTTCCACTCTGTTGCCTCTACCCCCAACTGCAACTGGAAACACAAACAGCTCCATTGCTCTGTATTGGTATGCATTAAGAACATAAGAAGAGCCCTGCTGGATCAGGTCAAAGGCCCATCTAGTCCTGCTTCCTGTGTCTCACAGCAGTTCACCAGATGCGTCAGGGAGCACGCAAGCCCTGCATCTTGGTGCCCTCCCTTGCAGCTGGCAGTTTTAGATAGCGTACTTCTAAAACCAGGAGGTTGCATATACACATCATGCCTTGTAACCTGTGATGAACTTTTCCTCCAGAAATTTGTCCAATCCCCTTTTAAAGACATCTAGGCCAGTGGTCTGGTCTAGAGGGTAGAGCCCCCGTCTGCCTGAAGATAACATCCACAAGGTCGCCAGTTCGAGGCCACCAGCACCGTGCGACCTTGGAGCAGCTGACAAGCTGAAGCCAAGCAATTCCATCTGCTCTGAGCATGGGAGGATGGAGGCCAGAATGTGAAGCCAGATCGGAATGAAACACCTTGAATGTAGTCGTTCTTGAAAGAAAGAACCTTCTTTGAAATTGTAAAAATCCCTATTTAATAGGGATTTAATAAGCCTGCCTATATAAACCGCCTTGAATAAAGTCTTGAATAAAGACCAAGAAAGGCGGTATATAAATACCTGTTATTATTATTATTATTATATGCCATCACCACATCCTGTGGCAAGGAGCTCCACAGACTAATCACACGCTGGATAAAGAAATATTACATGAGCATACTATGTTCGTGTACGCCTTTTTGCTATAAGAAACCAGATAATTCCGAAAGGGAAAATGGGAGAAAACCTTTGAAAGGAGTTTTGAAATAAATAAATGCATTTCTTACGTTCTTCCTACAGCAGACAGATGCAAGGTCCCAAAGCACTAGAGCAGGCTGAAAGTTGCACTGTTAAGACTTAAACAAACAGGCTGTAGACAGCTATAAAGCACTTGGTTTAACAAGGTGAGCTTTGCATCATAACAATGATGCCCCTGTGATGCATTTCAAAGCGTGCAATATTTCCAGAACCCTGAAGTGTTGTTATGTAAAGAACCACACACGACAGAAACCTGCAGAGATGGGAGTTGCTGGTTCTCGGTGGCCAACGTAACGAGCCTACAATGAGGCATTCGGCCTGTAAAAAGCAGATTTGTTGTGTTTTATTTAATGTGACGGAAGGGCTGGAAGTTTTTCATTTTCTCCACGTTAGGGAGAATGGCACATTCTGTGATTAATAATTTATTTTTAACGTTTCATTTAAAAGGACCGTGTTGCTTACAAATGGCCAACTCCCCCCTCCTGCCCAAAGGCTCTCTTATACCCAGGCTCTCAGTTTGCCATCTGCCATTTTGGCACAGGTTGCACACAGGCATTGGATTTTGGGGGGGAATGTTTTTTTTTTTGTTGTTGTTGTTTTTCTAGTTGTATTTGATAGAGATCAACACAGAGGGGGATAAATGTGGAGGACAAAGGATGGCTCACCACTGCTGAGAAAGGACCCTTGATAGGTAACTTTGAGTCACTGGGTGCTATACCCAATGCCACTTTTAAAAAAAAAAAATACATTTATATCTTGGCTTTCTTCAAAGAAGCTCAAAGTAACAGGCTGGTGGTGGCGTAACTAGAGGGGGTGCAAAGCACCAAGTTTTGCAGGGGCATTACTGCGACTTGCAAGCAGCTCTCCTCCCCCTCCCCTTTGGAGCCATTCTGGGCGGTGGGCACAAAACAGAGGGGAGGGGGAGCAGGGCCGCTTGCAAGCTGCAGTGAGGCTACCTGCAAAACTCGGTGCTTTGCACCCCCTCTAGCTATACCACTGCAGATAGGCCCAACTGTCGTCACACAAGGTTTAAAGTTTAAATGCTGCAGGTGGAAGGAGTGCTTGGCTAGCCCCTCCTCTTGTCCCAACCTTGCACAGGGCTTAAGGTTCAAAGGGATGACATTCCTACTTTAAGTATGGAGCGAGGAGAAGGGGTAGCAAAGTGCTCCTACCTTGCATGGTATTGAGAGTTTAAATTCTTTTTAAATCCTGTGCAAACCAGAGCAGGGGGAGGAAAGCAGAGAGTCTGATTCTCACCTGCTTATAGCGGACGGGGAGCAGAATGTAGATCACATCCAGAGTGGGCCAGAAGGAGGCGGGGCAGTAGATTTGGGGTGCAGGGCATCCTGAATCTGCCACCCCTTTGCTGTCCACCGCAAACCACATCAGGTTGTGTAATGGAAGATCAGAAGATCATCAGGTGGGATGATGTGGTGTTGACAGCGATTCCATGTTTTGACAGCTGGTTGACAGCTCTGGGAAGGGAAGGGCTGGCTCCACAGCTGTAATCAATCAAGGCCAATGGAGACCCTGATGGACACCTGAGCTTCATTTGACCTTGATGGGACTTTGAATGGACATGGACTGAAGAGATGGCTCAGCTGAGCCTAATTTGGACGTAACAAGGTAGCTCACAGCTGAGCTGCATTTTGGATTATGAGACATCCAAGGACAAAAGGCAGCTTCAGAAGGACCAAAGGCTACCCTGACACAGAGGGAGATGCTACCTGACCCAGAGGAGACCTGACCTGGCTTACCTGTACTTTGACCTTGGACTGTGACCCAGCATATTGACTTTGGACTGTGAGTTGGCAATCTGCATTTATTGGACTGGGACCTGACTCTGACTTTTGCTTGCTGCGCTTGTGAGTTTAACAAGGGAAACTAATCAGCCTTAAGCGGGCACAAGGCCCAGTGGGGAGGAGCTGTGGCACAACAGGTTGCTTCATGGCTGGGCCTCTGCTGGTGGCAGGCGTAGGACATCAGGTGTCATGGGGTCATCCATCTAGGAACTGACCAAGCCTAGACCTGTTGCTTCATCACATGCCCTCAGGCCACACCTTGGGACCATTAGCTTGGCTAATCAGGAAAAGTGAACATTTAGAAAAGCACTAGTACAAATTGGTTTTGTAGCAGGAGGTAGCTGGTCAAACTGGCAGCCACAGATCCTGATCCATTCACAGCTAAGCACAGATTTAGTGCAGTTGTGGGGGATCCTCCCTCCCGGAACTCCCTGGCCAGGGTTGCTGAGGCATCATCCAAACATGGGGGTGGGTGGGTGGGTGTGTGTGTGTGTGTGTGTGTGTGTGTGTGTGTGTGTGTGGAGAAAATCCTGGAGAGATGCTCATTCTCCAACTGGTGCTGTTCTTGCCGCGGTGACCCCCTTCCTCCTCTAGCTGCCACCACAACTGACAAACCAGCTCACCCTGAGAGAAAAGCCTGATGTGACAACGCAGTGTGAAAAACGCAAATTGTGTGTATTTAATTCTGCTGCTTGTCTTTGACATTTCATTGTGTATTTTCTTTTTGATGGTTACTGGTGCAATAACCTGCTCTGTGAGGTTTGTCTAGGCAGAACCATACAACTAAAATAAATGTGCTGAGAAGGGGCAAAGTTACTGCCAATCTTCCATCTAGTACTGGGAAAAATCTGGTCTTGGAAGCAGAAAGAAGGTTCCCGTATATCCCCAGGATACTTTATAGGGTTTTCTTAGTTTATGCAGAAGAATATTTGTCTCAAATTCCAGTAGGCATCTTGAAGAGCAGGTAAACAAATCCCATCCAAAAATTCTACTGCTTGGGCTACTCTAGAGTAAGAGTTTTTGAGTGGCACAGCTTTAGGACTGAAACCTAGATAAATAGTCGCAAAACCATGTTCACTTCTCTCCATTGAAAACTCTCCTTTGACACTTTTGGACACAAATCGCTTTGTTTCTCTGCGTGGTCAGAAGGAATATTTAACAGCCAGCCACCTCCAGGAGTTCCATCTATATTTTATATAGAGATCACTACACATTTTAAATGTCTGTTCCACTACCTACAAGCTGTTTCTTTGAGGGCATGCTTTACAGGACAAGTAAAGGTGACCTGAATCAGTCAGCATAGCTCAGAATGAGCTTAGCAATTCTCCTGACACACACCTTTGGGAAAAGAGCTTCTCGGTGACCTGTTGCTTGCAGAATACAAAAAAGCAAGTGTTTTTGGAAAGACCAAAGAACATACAGACTCTGTCTATAGATGAGGCAAGCCAGGCCACCAGCCCAGGGCTTGAGTCATACCACGTGTGATGCTAGAGTGTTGTTGTGTTCCGGCTTTCTTTTTTTTAGGTAATAGCCAAGGGAGGGGAGGAAACTGGATCAGACTGGAAATATAGCAGGTGGGGAGGGGTGTTAAGCTTTCTCCAGCCATGCTGTGATCCTGACAAAATTCAATCTCCAGTAGCATCTCCCCTCCCAGGACAAACAGTTTCAGAAGCGTAATTTTCATTAGGGCTACAGAACAAGGAGAAAGGGTGAATCCCAACCTCCCCACACACCACAGAACTGACCTGAATTTATCCCTCGCTCACACTCACAATCACACACAATACCTGTTATTTAAGAAAGAAGCTCAACATGCATCATCACGTAGATCAGGGGTGTCCAAACTTTTTGGCAGGAGGGCCACATCATCTTTCTGACACTGTGTCGGGGGCCGGGGGAAAAAGAATTAATTTACATTTCAAATTTGAATAAATTTACATAAATGAATATATTAGAGATGGAACATATATGAATGAATGAAGGGCTTGTAATAGTTCACGGTCTATAAAAGGCCTTGCACGAAGCAAGGCCGGCCTTTCTGTTGCGGCCGCTGCTGCATCACTGATGTGAAATAGCAAGCAGGGGAGGGAGCCCTCATTCCACAGCTCATGTGAGAGGTTGAACAGTCATCCTCATGCTGAGAACAGTTGCATCGGGCCAGCACGACTCCACTACGTCTCCGGAGGGCCAGAGGGTCACTGGAGCTGGGGGTTCCCTGTGGGCCAGATTGGGAGTTGCCGAGGGCCGCAAGTGGCCCCCGGGCTGAGGTTTGGGCACCCCTGACGTAGATGGACGCTTTGTGCCCTTAAGTTGTCCAAAGCTGGGGGGACAAGAGAATGTCCATCTCCCTACTATGTGACGTTGTCTGCAAAAGAAAAATATGAGTGATGCAGTAAATTGCTGGGCAGCCCAGTTCTATAATTCCCAGCTCCCGTGTCCCCAGTGGCGCCAGGATACCTCCGGAAGTATCCTCAGGGAGAGGAAGCACTTGCTCCCTTACCCTGGGTAGACAGCAGCTGGCGGCAATGGTGTCCTTGGCTCTGTGCCCTCGTTTTGAGCTTTTTGAGCAGGCGCAGACCCATGTCAGGCTGCCTGAACTGGGAGGGAGGATAGGATACTTTGGGAGAGCCTGCCGTTATCTCCGCCCCCCCTCCAGACCCAAACATTCCCTCCCTCCACCTCATTCTGCCCATTCCCCACGTCCCCCCACCCTGAAAACACTCACCTCCAGCCAGTGCTGGAAGAGCACTGGCTGGCCAGCTGTGCTGCAGTCAGGCTCAGTGCCAACTGGTGCTGGCCCAGTACTGGTGGCCCTTCCACTCTGGTTGCCACGAACGTGCTTTACGGCATGATCGCAACACCCATGACTGGGCAGCAGCATTGGTGCTCCAAGCCCTCAGGATCAGGACCACTGCTCTCCTCTCTGCTCTGCCCCCTCTTCCTTTTCCAATATGGGGGGAGGGGGAGGAGGGTCTGTGGGAGCAAGTGGGTGCCGGAGGTACTGCCCAGTTCTGCTGCTTGAAGCAGCCACTTCAATTGGCCTCATGGATGGGCTGACTCTGCTTGGGGTGCAGTTTTTTTTTTGGGGGGGGGATGCAGTATTAGTGGTGGTGCCGTCTGTTTATAGGATGCATTTTCCTCCAATTGCTAGTATATTTGTAAAAAAACAAAGTGAGAGCTAACATTACAGGCATGCTATAAGGCTGCAATCCTGCATGCACTTACCTGGGAGGTAGGCCTCAATGAAGTCAATGGGACTTGCTTCTAAGTAGACATGCATAGGCTATAAATCTCTCTCTCTCATATACAAAGGGAACTCAGGCTGCACTCCTATACACCAGTGTTCCTCAAACTGTGGGTCGAGACCCACTAGGTGGGCGGTAAGCCAATTTCAGGTCCCCATTCATTTCAATATTTTATTTTTAATATATTAGACTTGATGCTACTATGGTACGTGACTGCATTTGGGGAAATGTTACAGATCTGTACTTTTAACGGACTACTATGTATATGCTTTTAACAACTATAGTAAATGGGACTGACTCCTGCATAAGTGTGAGTAGGATTGCAGCCTAGGATCGTAAAAAAATTTCCTGCTTGATGATGTCACTTCCAGTCATGACATCACTTCCGGCGGGTCCTGATAGTTTCTCATTCTAAAAAGTGGGTCTCGGTCCCAAAAGTTTGAGAACCACTGCAGTATACACAATATCCCAGGAGTAAGCTATATGAACACAATGAAACGTACCTCTGAGTAAACATGGATAAGGATGCATTGTAGATCCATTTGCGCTGCCCCTGGAACTTATCACTGTTTCTAAGTAGGGACCTTGAATGGCCTTATTTTTCATCTCCAACTTTTGTTCTCATTTTTTGCGCGCTCTCCCTGTTCTATTTTGCTTTGAAATTTAATAAATGGCCCACCCCTCTGTCATTCTTCCCCGAGTGCCTAGCCGATAATGCTAGCTAAAAGCAACACCTGAGCGCAAGCCAATGTTGATACAAAGGGCCCGGTCTTGGAGTGTCTGATAAAAGCCTGCGGTGCCAGCATAATTTCCAGCAACCAAGCTTCGAAAGGAAAACAAACTAGAAATTGCATTTTCTATTTATTCCATTTCTGCTTTTGTATGTATGTACATTTGGGTTTGGCAGAAAGCAGGAAGGAACTCCAGGAGCAATAACATCTCCAAGCCGCGTCTCCCAAGACGGCAGTTAATATTTGCAAAGGCGTTTGAGAAGGGGAGCTTCCTGGTTCCACCAGAATAAAAATGACAGAGCACTTAGAAACAACTCAGAGTGCCAGGGGAAGATCTCTTCTTCTTTTTTTTCCTCTTCCCTGTAGTACAAATGCATAGCAATGCCTGAAGCTGTGTATGAATGGCTGCAATTAAAACTTCCAGCATAGTCCGTATGCAATCAGCATATATTTCAGTAGAGTTTCACACAGATTTGCAACAAGACTCCTGCAGGAGCAAGACTAACACCAGGCTTATAGGAAACACTACATAGGAAGATCTCAGGAGGCTGAAAACACCTGGAAATAAATTGTTGAAAGAGAGAGGAGCAAGTAGCAGAGTAATCAGCAAAAGCCCCCTTTTCTATGGTAAAGATATCTCCCACCACCCAAGCTAGTTGCTATCAATAAAACATCCACAGGAGCAGAGGATTGGTTAAGGTTTCATAAGAAACCCTTTACTTACAATTCATTGTGGTTGCCATGATCTTCTGAGTTAGATCAGAGATCCAAATACTTTAGAAATAGGCGGGGGGGGGGTACAGCTGTAAGCGCTGCATGACTCCGAAACCTGCCGTGTAAGCTGCCCCTGCCCCTCGCTTATGGAGCCTGTTGGGGGGGGGGGGCAAAAGCAAGACAGAGGAGAAGCCTCCATGTTCACTCCTCGGAATGATCCCGAGAGTTGGTTGGTTGGCAGAGACCAACCGAGAGTTGGTTGGTTGGTTGGTTGGCAACTCTCAAAAGACTATGGTATAAGCCTACAACACCTGGTATTCCCTGGCGGTCTCCCATCCAAGTACTAACCAGGCCTGACCCTGCTTAGCTTCTGAGATCATGGTATAAGCCTACAACACCTGGTATTCCCTGGCGGTCTCCCATCCAAGTACTAACCAGGCCTGAACCTGCTTAGCTTCCGAGATCAGACAAGATTGATCTCGAGAGTGAGGGGCAGCTTACATGGCGAGTTTCAGAACCATGCAACACTTACAGCTTGTTCCCCCAGCTCTGCTACCGGGAACAGGCAACTCTAGAAGCTGTTCCCTACATGTACAAGTGAGGTGAGGATGGCCTTAGGGCAGGGAGCCCTGGCAGAGCACATCCTGGCAGGAGGTCTGGTCTAGAGGGTAGAGCCTCCATTTGCCTGAAGATTAACATCCACAAGGTCGCCAGTTCGAGGCCACCGGCACCGTGCGACCTTGAAGCAGCTGGCAAGCTGCAGCTGAGCTGTTCCATCTGCTCGGAGCGTGGGAGGATGGAGGCCAGAATGTTAAACCAGATCGGAGTGTAACAGCTCGAATGTGGTGGTTCTTGAAAGAGAGAACCTTCTTTCAATTTGTAAAAATCCCTGCGTGGATTTAATAAGCCTGCCTGTGTAAACCGCCTTGAATAAAGTCTTGAATAAAGACCAAGAAAGGCGGTATATAAATACTGTATATTATATTATATATTATATTATCCTTCTCCTGCGATGGTCTGGAAAAGTTGCTTTTAATTCACCCAACAACATTAGCTGTTTTGGAATTTTATGGCCTGTATACCCAGAGATTTGAACCATGAGCGCTGTTGCCTCCAGCTATGATAATCTGAGAACCTATACAGACAATCTTCCTAAACAGAACTGCAGAACCCGGAAGAGCTTTTCGGCAATTTTTCAACCGCTGCGCTCCAAACTCCCACGGAACACCCATGTGCTGTGGCACACCTGTTGAAAATAGCTGAACGAAACACTTTCCAGAGAGAAGGGGTATGAATATGTGCAAAATGGAGAACAAGAACCTCACCGCTCCTTCCTCCCCATCACACCAGTCACTTAGGAGGGGCTGTCAGCTACCTGACCCAGCTCAGAGAAGGTTTTGCTGCAGGGCTCTAAAATGACATTGCTGGTGGCAGTGAAATGTTTGTGTGCTGCCATATTTCGAGGGTGGGGAAGAGCACAGTTTCACAGAGATGAGACTTGGATCTTTTTCACTTCCACCCTTCAGATCACCCGCGTAGACTGGCCAGGATCATCTAAGAAATTGATACAGCAACAAAGGCCCAAATCCTAACCAGCTGCCCAACTCTGGCATAGCACATGCCCCATTGGCACAGCTGCATTCTGCAGTTGGGAGGGGGCCAGTCATGGAGGTCTCAATATAAGGGAATGTTTGTTCCCTTACCTCGAAGCTGCATTGCCTTTACCTTGGTGCTGGAAAGCGGGTTAGGATTGCGCCCAAAATGTTATAACAACTTCATTCACTTTTATGTTCCCGGAAAGGCTGCAATCCAAATGTCTGGGGCTATATATTAACCAAAAAATAATCCTGAACTGTGAGAGGTCTCTTAGCTTTCGGTAGGCTATCGATTTCCCTGGAACAGTAGTTCCATTAATGGCTCCTTCTTGTACAGAGGCTGCGGGTGTCCCAGAAGAGAACA
Source organism: Tiliqua scincoides (assembly GCF_035046505.1). NCBI lineage: Eukaryota > Metazoa > Chordata > Lepidosauria > Squamata > Scincidae > Tiliqua > Tiliqua scincoides. The sequence goes on from NC_089827.1 coordinate 74,376,595, forward strand.
AAATCAGAACAACAACATGGAAAAAAGCACGTCCCCCTACAAGCCAATATCATCCGTGTATTGTGATAGCAGTGAAATATCCGATTCAAGCGGCTCCTTCATGGTCTCCGCCTGGCCTAATGTAAACTTAAGCGGTTGTGAAAGGAACGTCGGCCTGTCTGGCCAAGCGTGCAGCCGGGGCAAGCCTCTACGCAGTCATGTGCACTGAGAAGTGACAGCCTGCAAATGCAAGCATCCATTAGGTGAAATGGCTGCGATTGCGGGAGGAAGATGATGGACGGTGCCGGGCAGAAGCCGAGCCCTGGTGAGAGGCTTCATCTGCCTCCCAAAAGCATGGATCCCCTTTGGCAATAATAGCTGTGATAATTACTCCTCACAGCTATTTGCAAGGAGAATACGTGGACTTGCTCTTGAGAAGCAAAGGCGTTGCAGGTACTGATGGGAAGGAGATGATGAATAGCTGGCACTTGAATGACAGGAGTGGGCAAGGACAAAAGGATTACACCAAAATTCAGAATATAGCAAGGGTTAAAGAAAGGCAACTTGGAAACTAAAACTGGGGGCAGTTTTTGTAGCGTTGACGAGGCAACCTTAAAATATGTTGGTGGAAATGGAAGCCAAGCAGATCCAAAATTTTAAATTTTCAGTCTCTACTTAATACTTGATTTTTCTTCAGAATTGTTCTCCAGCACTGGCTTATTTCTCAGCATTCACTGATCTGAATATGCCCTCCATTCGCAATATCTTCTTTTGCCCTCCAGAAGGAATCCCTTCCAAAGCCATCAGGTCTGTAATGTGTAAAGCCTGTTGTGGCCAAATCAACAAAGAAAGCAGTTGTACTTGCAAGAGTCATCTGGAGGCCGCTTCCTTAGGAACCAGCAATGTTTTGGTACTGTTATTCTGAGCCCTCATGGTGATGCCGGAATGCACTTGGTCATTTGTAGCTCAGTGATAGAGCGCATGATTGGATAAGTGAGACCCACCTGGCTTCTCCACTCCACTCCTTGATCTAGACCAGGAGTGCTGAAACCCTGGCCCAGGGGCCACTTGCGGCCCTCGGGGACCCCCAATCTGGCCCGCAAGGAACCCCCAGTTTACAGTGAGTCTCTGGCCCTCCAGAGATTTGCTGGAGCCTGTGCTGGCCCAATGTGACTACTCTCACTGAGGGCTCCCTCTGCTGCTTGCTGTTTCATGACTGTGAAATAGCAGTGGCGACAAAGGAAAGGCCGGCCTTGCTTTGTGCATGGTCTTTTATAGGGCTTGAGTTGTCCCGAGATCTTTATTCATTCATGTAAGCGCCATCCCTAATATATTCATTTGTGTAAATGTATGTGAATTCATTCAAATTTTAACTAAATTAATTATTTTTTCCCCTGGCCCCCAACACAGTGTCAGAGAGATGATGTGGCCCTCCTGCTAAAAAGTTTGGACACCTCTGATCAAGACAGACAGGTTTGGCAGCCGAGTAGTAGATGCAGTGGCATTGCTAAGCGGGGGCAGCTGGGGAGGAATGCACGGGTGCCACACCCCAGGGTGGGGTGGGGAGTGATGGGCACTCTGCCCAAACACCTGCCGAGGGGGGCTCTGTGCCATGTTTGATGGTGGAGGTGCTCTCCCATGGCTCCGAACAGCCACCAATGGTGGCACCCCAAAAGCAATCGCATCACCACCGAACTGGTGGACCAGGTAGTGGTGTCCGCGCACCAGTGGGCCTGGGCCCATCGCTGCACAGCAGCACAGTAAGGGGTGTCACAGTTAGGGGGTGTTGCCACCCTGGGGACAGGGTGCTCCAGCAAACTGGGCAGAATAGCTTTTGCAGGCAGATCAAATTGACATCTACAAACTGGATGTCTGGGAATGATGTTTCCCAGACAGAGAAAGGACAAAGGGAAACGGCATTCATTCCAGGGCATTCCAGGGCATACATGGTACAGTGACACTTAGCCTTTACTGTTACATGCCCTGTGGGAGCTCCTTCAGCAAGCAGATTTCATTCCTGCTGAGCTCTGAAAAGGTAGGAATGGTGCAAAAGAGGACAAGTAAAATGATCAGAGGGCTGAAGCCGCTTCCCTACAAGGAGATGCTTTTATGTTTGGGGTGCTGTAACTTAGGACAAAAAAAAGGGGATACACAATTGGATACACACTTTCCTGGGAGTAAGCCCCACTGAACACAATAGGACTTACTTCTGAGTAGACACTGCACTGTGAGACTTATAAGTCTGCATGGTGGGGAAAGAGTGGACAAAGGTAATTTTTATTTCCTCTGTGACAATATGAAAACCAGGGGTCGCCCAAAGAAACTGAAAGCAGAAGATTTAGAACAGACAAAAGGAGATAGTTCTTCACACACCTCATAATTAATCTTGTTGGCATCCTTCAGTCTTGGAAGACTATGGTATAGTCTTCTGAATGGTGGTTCTGGAACAGAGTGTCCTCTCCAGTGCGCAAAGCCTGGGTAAAGTAGGTATGGAGGATAGACTGTTACCCATGCAGCAAATCCCCCCTCTCCACATCGCTGAAATGGTCCAATGGAAAGGCAGAGGCCAATACGGTTGGTTCCAGCGGCGTCGCAGGAGTTGCCAGAACGTGACTGTGTTCAGCCATGAACTGCCTCAGGGACTCCGGCTCCAGATTTTGCCTCGAGGTTGATTCCTGAAGCCTTTTCCATAACTGGATGTAGCCACAAGGCAGTGGAGGTTTGGGATCAGAGTTTTCCTTCTCTCAGATGAGCTGCCTTCCCAGGCTGACGAGCCCCATCTACCCGGTGGCTGTTCAGTCGCCTCTTACGACAAGTACAGCCAAACTGAGGGCCTATTCTTATCCCCAGCCCTCAGGGGAACATAATTAATCTGTGCCGTGGTGAACAGGAGACTTCTGGGCCCTGGGGCTGGGCAACATGGTGATGCAAAATGTCACGCCCCACATCATTGTTTCACCCCACACTTTGAGCCCCTTGCTTCCACAACGGCTCCATTTTTGAGCCATTCAGAGATGAGGGTTGGCGGGTGACCCAACTCAAGGTGCTTGCTGCTTTGAGCGAGGACTCCTGTGCCCATTTGCCCACATGCTGGCAGCCTCTCTGACAACCCCTGCAACCTGCCACCTCAGGTCCACGCTCTCCCCCGGCCACTGGGTTTGTCTGCTACTGAATCAGTGCAACTTGCTGTCATGACCACTCATTTGGATGGCATTAAAAGCCAACAAAAAAAGGTTCAACAGTGCTTGCATTCTGTGAAGGAGCCTAGAGAACCTTGGGATAGGCCGGGCATCTATAGAATCCCACGTGAACGCCACAAAGTTTACACTGGTACCACCAAAAGGTTGATTAACACCAGAAATAAAGTTGTTGGCAACCTTCAGTCTCGAAAGACTATGGTAGAGGACAGGTCCTCTCATGGATTGAGAACTGGTTGGAGGCCAGGAAGCAGAGAGTGGGTGTCAATGGGCAATTTTCACAATGGAGAGAGGTGAAAAGCGGTGTGCCCCAAGGATCTGTCCTGGGACCGGTGCTTTTCAACCTCTTCATAAATGACCTGGAGACAGGGTTGAGTAGTGAAGTGGCTAAGTTTGCAGACGACACCAAACTTTTCCGAGTGGTGAAGACCAGAAGTGATTGTGAGGAGCTCCAGAAGGATCTCTCCAGACTGGCAGAATGGGCAGCAAAATGGCAGATGCACTTCAATGTCAGTAAGTGTAAAGTCATGCACACTGCGGCAAAAAATCAAAACTTTAGATATAGGCTGATGGGTTCTGAGCTGTCTGTGACAGATCAGGAGAGAGATCTTGGGGTGGTGGTGGACAGGTCAATGAAAGTGTCGACCCAAAGTGCGGCGGCAGTGAAGAAGGCCAATTCTATGCTTGGGATCATTAGGAAGGGTATTGAGAACAAAACGGCTAGTATTATAATGCCGTTGTACAATTCGATGGTAAGGCCACACCTGGAGTATTGTGTCCAGTTCTGGTCACCGCATCTCAAAAAAGACATAGTGGAAATGGAAAAGGTGCAAAAGAGAGCGACTAAGTTGATTACGGGGCTGGGGCACCTTCCTTATGAGGAAAGGCTACGGCGTTTGGGCCTCTTCAGCCTAGAAAAGAGACGCCTGAGGGGGGACATGATTGAGACATACAAAATTATGCAGGGGATGGACAGAGTGGATAGGGAGATGCTCTTTACACTCTCACATAATACCAGAACCAGGGGGCATCCACTAAAATTGAGTGTTGGGCGGGTTATGACAGACAAAAGAAAATATTTCTTTACTCAGCATGTGGTCGGTCTGTGGAACTCCTTGCCACAGGATGTGGTGATGGCGTCTAGCCTAGACGCCTTTAAAAGGGGATTGGACAAGTTTCTGGAGGAAAAATCCATTATGGGGTACAAGCCATGATGTGTATGTGCAACCTCCTGATTTTAGAAATGGGTTATGTCAGAATGCCAGATGCAAGGGAGGGCACCAGGATGAGGTCTCTTGTTATCTGGTGTGCTCCCTGGGGCATTTGGTGGGCCGCTGTGAGATACAGGACTAGATGGGCCTATGGCCTGATTCAGTGGGGCTGTTCTTATGTTCTTATTTCTTGGTATTGCGCTCTGAAAGGTGGTTCTGGAACAGCGTCTAGTGTGGCTGAAAAGGCCGATTCGGGAGTGACAATCCCTTCCACACCGGGAGCAAGTGCAGTCTGTCCCTGGTCTGTCTCCCTGGCTATGGGCCTTCCTTCTTTGCCTCTTTGCCTCAGTCTGTTGGCCAAGTGTCTCTTCAAACTGGGAAAGGCCATGCTGCACAGCCTGCCTCCAGGCAGGCTGTTCAGAGGCCAGGGTTTCCCACTTGTTGAGGTCCACTCCTAAGGCCTTCAGATCCCTCTTGCAGATGTCCTTGTATCGCAGCTGTGGTCTACCTGTAGGGCGCTTTCCTTGCACAAGTTCTCCATAGAGGAGATCCTTTGGGATCCGGCCATCATCCATTTTCACGACATGACCGAGCCAACGCAGGCGTCTCTGTTTCAGCAGTGCATACATGCTAGGGATTCCAGCACGTTCCAGGACTGTGTTGTTTGGAACTTTGTCCTGCCAGGTGATGCCGAGAATGCGTCGGAGGCAGCGCATGTGGAAAGCGTTCAGTTTCCTCTCCTGTTGTGAGCGGAGAGTCCATGACTCGCTGCAGTACAGAAGTGTACTCAGGACGCAAGCTCTGTAGACCTGAATCTTGGTATGTTCCGTCAGCTTCTTGTTGGACCAGACTCTCAGAAATAAAGAGCACCAAAGATATTGCAGGCTGGGGCAAGCTGACAGGTCAGTGGTAGTTGAACACACCATTAGTGCTGGACGTCAGACCAGCTTTGATCACATGCAGGTACTAGTATGAGAACAGCAATATCTGGTGCGGATCTATAGAAAGGCCATTGAAATTCAGAAGCACCACCTGAACATGAACAGAAGAGATTCTTAGGGTGCAATCCTAACCTACTTTCCAGTACCGACATAAGGGCAATGCACTTCCTAGATAAGGAAACAAACATTCCCTTACTTTGAGGAGGCCTCCATGAGTGCCCCCCAACTGCAGGATGCAGCACACATCCTATTAGCACAGCTATACCAATGCTGGAAAGTTGGTTAGGATTTGGGCCTAAGCCCTAGTCATGCTTGGAATCCAGAGCTTAGCAGCACCAGCATTTTAAGAGTCAATAAAGAACTTGCAGGTTGAAATAACAGGTGCCTTTAAGAAAAAAGGAACTGAACAACAAAGTGGTGGAATAGCTGTAATGAGGTAATTGGGGGTTGGATTAGATCAGCAGCTAGTTGATTAGAAAAGCCTGACTGTAAATACTCTTGTTCCTGCCCTGGCATTTAGATGGGAGTAGACTCTACTGTAGGCAGGTTGCGATTGTTCTATGCTTAAGGTTCCTTTGAGTTTTGGCAGGGATATTTGCCTTAGTTTTTTGTTTCATGCAGTAGAGTGTGATATTTTTGCTCCTAGTGGGTTTCTAGATTTCCAGGTGTTAGCTCAGTTGTATTTTTTCTTTATTCCCTTGACAATACAGAGTTTAGGGTGAAGCACCAGGTTACTATCTAGACTTGGTGAACATGGCCTTGAAAGCCAGAAAATGAATTCTTCCTCAGGTGACAACTCTGGCTACAGAAGCCTTAGCTCCTACATTAAGGCTACAATCCCATCCACACTTTCCTGGGAGTAAGCCCCATTGGCTATAATGAGACTTATTGCTGAGTAGACATGCATAGGATTGGGCTCTAAGTCTCTCAATGGCTGCCACTCATGGAAGATCTGTGCAACCTCCTGGTTTGGCAGTAGAACTGCTGCTGTTCTATATTTTAATGTCAAAAGCCCTACATTGTGGGCTTTCAATGCCGTACACCCCCACAATGTAGGGCTTTTGACATTCCTGGAGTGGTTGTGTGAGGAGCCTTCAGATGACATTAAAATATATAACAGCAGCAAAAAAAAAATGCCTGCCAATTCAAGCTGCTTGCATCACAGGTTAGCCTTCAATGTTGACCTCTACAAAGAGGAGTGCTGGGCAACTTGTGTCTGACTGCTGGACCAAGGCTGCATTCTTTTTTTAAAGGAAACTCCAGTACTTCTCCTGAGTCAACTGTTTTTATAACCTCATGAAACTGATCACACCAACTTCCAGCGTGACTTACAGGTACATTGCCTTTGGATGGAAATGTTTCTGCCATTTATCAAAAGTCACAGCAAATTCATTGCATTTTGCTAGAACTTGGCGTAGGTGGGAGAAGAGCTGGAAGGAAAAGAAAAACTGTTCTTTTGATTTGTTAAGTTCCTATCAGAGAAAATTAAGGATTTTGTTGTGGGTTTTTTTTTTTTTTTAAACAAGAAGATAGCAAGAACCAACAACTTTTGGGTTTGGATTTATTTGTAGATACAGGAACATCTCTCTCTCTCTCTCTCTCTCTCTGTATGTAATGACATACGAGTATATACAATATATCTATTTGTGATTATAGAACAATATGTTTCAGAGAGAGATGTCATCTTTGGTCAGCTGCTATGACATAAAACTGCATCTTCTGTGCGATAAGATAGATATTCAAGCACTCTATTCTCCAGGCACAGAACTATATTATTAATAGTTGTTGTTGGTACCTGACCTTATAAAAACACAGTTGATTATGTGCTCAAAATAAGAATAAATAATTCAAGATTTTTTTTTCTAGGCAAGTTATTACCTATAAAGATGTAGCTTTTAAGGCAGCCTTTAATATAAAATATGTATAGCTGCCACATATATTATTAACAAGCACCAAAAACTTGTTGGTGTCCTGGAAGATGTTGAGGCAACAAATTAGAATTCGGATGCACCATCTTAGATCAAACAAGAAGCTTGCAGTTATATTGGCATTCTAGCTCTTTCCTTCCTGTTGAAATGCTGGTTAGCTCTGCTGTGTCTGTTTGGGGACCTGTCTTCATTATGGCAAATTTTTTGCATGCAGAAGAACGAGAGTGCAAGAGGCTAAAGAAAAGCAAGTCTCCCTAAATGGAGAAACAAACATATTTGCTATGAACAGGACAATCTGTTTTTTTTCTTGCCTTTGATGCAGTTCATATTATGATTGCCACAATGTCAGGATTAATTAGACCAGAGGGTGGTGTAAATGCCAAAAGAAAAAGTTATTCTGCATCTGTTCTAATTTATCTCGTGGATGTTCTTCCATGAGGAAGTGAAGAATGTGTCTGGGGCCATCTGTGACCCAAATAAAAAGAAAAGGACAGTATGTTGCCCTGCAGGTGTCAGGACAGAAGTTGTGGCAAGAAGGTCAAAGGAGATTATTAGCAGTCCCGGGAAATTTCTGCTCATATCCAAACATGGGCATCAACCTGGAGAGACTAGGATGGAAAGGCTAGGAGGAAATTTGAGATTTTGAATGAGAAGTCAAGAATATTCTGTAAAGGAAGGGCCAGACCAAAGGATGATTGTAGCTGTTATGTGAAATCCTGGCTCTTTGCATTGCCATAATGCATGATACGTTTCCTCAGATGTAAGGAAGCCTTACATGGATCCTTACCATGTCAGCCAATTGTCTTCAGATCGTGTGAATCTTTGAGTGGTCCTTTGAAGACTGCACACTCTGCGCAGTAGTTGCTCCAATCATGTGAAAGGGTAACTTTGGATTTCTGAGAATGACTGGCTTAAAAGTTAATTTATGGTAGCAGTGGGTGACACTGGGGGGGGGGGGGAGAGAGACCGCCGGTGAGCTTTAATTACCATATAATAATTCAGTTAGATGTATACATCTGCATACAGAACTGAACGCTTTCCACATGCGCTGCCTCCGATGCATCCTTGGCATCACCTGGCAGGACAAAGTTCCAAACAACATAGTCGTTGCGACATAGCGTTGGCTCAGTCATGTTGTGAGAATGGATGATGGCCGGATCCCAAAAGATCTCCTCTATGGAGAACTTGTGCAAGGAAAGCGCCCTACAGGTAGACCACAGCTGCGATACAAGGACATCTGCAAGAGGGATCTGAAGGCCTTAGGAGTGGACCTCAACAGGTGGGAAACCCTGGCCTCTGAGCGGCCCACTTGGAGGCAGGCTGTGCAGCATGGCCTTTCCCAGCTTGAAGAGACACTTGGCCAACAGACTGAGGCAAAGAAGGAAGGCCCATAGCCAGGGAGACAGACCAGGGACAGACTGCACTTGCTCCCAGTGTGGAAGGGATTGTCACTCCCGAATCGGCCTTTTCAGCCACACTAGACGCTGTTACAGAACCACCTTTCAGAGCGCGATACCAGAGTCTTTCAAGACTGAAGGTTGCCAACAACACCAGGGGAGAGGGGGATAATCCTTTCCCCCACATCATTTTCCCAATCTAAATTGGGAATTGGCCTTTTCAGCCACACTAGAAGCTGTTCCAGAACCACCTTTCAGAGCGTAATACCAGAGTCTTTCGAGACTGAAGGTTGCCAACACATGCATCTGCATAACCTGAATTGGGCTGCCTCTATACACAGGGAAGGCATTTTTCCCCCTTCAAAAAAAATATCTACAGTGAAGGGGATTAACCTTCTGAATAAAGCTGGATGGCTATTACATTTCACATGTTAAAGAAATGCATCTCAGTGTGTACGAACATGAGACCTGACTGCAATGGTGCCTACAGAGCTACCAAGCCTGGGAGGAGTGCAGATTAAACATTCTGGAACTGGGACACATTTCTGGCAATCTGAACATTAATTAGTAAAGGAATAAGGAATACTCATTTAGGACTAAAAAGATGAGAATAGCTGTTTAGAAGCAGAATCATATTAGCTCTAGAACACATTAGAGAACTTGTTCAACATAAACTTATGGCATGACTTAAAGAGTACGGTATATTCCAATATATTACATCCTCGAGGGAATGGCCCCCATTGTCACGGAACGGCACTGGGTAGTTATCTGAGAGGTCTTTCAGAGATCTAATTTTTATAGATGCGGCATTTAATCGAATTAATGAATTTGCTTCAGTTGTTATTCAAAAGGACACAGAAGCTGACAAATGCTGAAGACGCTTAAAGACGGCTGGCTCTTCTATGCGTTCTGTTTAAGCTCATCTTGGGTGAAATGGGCTGCAGTCAGGTCCCATGAAAATCAAGAAAATTGGCAATATTGTTGCAGAGCCTTGACACAGTCTTTCAAAAGGAAATTATCGCACGTCACATTCCTCACAGCCCTCGCTAGTCATTTGCACCCTAACAGTTATGAATCATTATGTTATTATTTTCCTTTTAATGTCTGCCATGCATCAATAGTCATAATGGATAGAGATGGATATCGAAGGGAGATTTAGCTATAACTCAGCAATTAAAATGCTCAGCTGGTCTTTGTTCCATCAGTCCCTGGTGGGCAGAATCCTGTTCATTAATCTACATGTTGATTACTGCCTCTGTCTCTTATCGATTGGAGTTGCACAGCCCTGGGCTTGCAGCAGCGCACTGAGCACCCAAGCTGAATGAACGCTCCACTCAAACACAAGGAAAGATCTAGCTGCTTTTGTACTGACTTACACCCCTGCACCCAGCAGGGTAGGAGTTTTCTTCCCCATCTGCCCCATCCGTAAGAACGTTACCAACAACAAGCCGTTTCGGACAAAGCAAAACAAATCAGAGATGAATGAGATTCCTAAATGATGTTGGATTAAAAATATATCAGGTATTCTACATTAATAAGAAGGCCCATTTAATTCAATGAGACTTATAAACCAATCCTAATCAGTGCTGGTGCAGTGGGGCTTTATCCAGTGCTGAAATTGGGCAGGCCAGAGGTGAACATTTGATCCCTAACCCCGTGTCAAGCCCTAGCCCTCCCAATGGTGAACACTATTCCTCTTTCTCTCTCCCACCTCGTTCACAAAAGATGTAAGCTTCGCTGGAAATATTGATATTGAAAGTTTGGATATAAATTCATAAAATAAAAATAACTAAATAAACCTTTGCAATTACTCTGCACTGACAATTAATAGAGTAGAACTAGGTCATCTGAAAGACTCGGTGCATATGGAATTGACTTTCAAAGCTCATTGGCAAGCTGGGGAAATCCCACCATCGGTTGACCTCTCTGTCAAGGTACATCATGTGCAGAACAGGTACACATCCAGAAAAAAAGCTCTCATTTGTGTGGCTCCACCTAAAGGATTTAACTGATAAGTGGAAAGTGAACCATCTTCTCCTGTGCATAGATAACAGAAGGCCAAAAACAAAGTGCCTGGGAAAGAAATGGGTTATCTATAAAATGAATTATTTTATTGCTAAAATAAATTAAGCACCCAACATTGGCCAATAAACCACACCAAGTAGCAAGTGGGTTTTTAATATTAAAAGTAAAGAGGCAGCTACACCATGCTTTCCATTACTGCTTTAATCACATCCGAGTGTGCTAAATTAGAGTGTCTATTTCCAGAAAACTCCCAACAGAAATTGGAACATGGAGGCCTATTTAGGACGATGCATAAGAGTTAGGATGAAATATGACATTATCTCATTGATTCAAAAAGAAGGTAAGTCAAATCAAGCCTCAAAATGGAAGTGGGGTGACCCCATTCACGTGATTCTCCAGAGCCCAGCTAGACTCTAAGTGAAGCAGATGCTGGGAACAGACTCGGGGCCCAATCCTGAGCTGGGGCAGTGCCAGTGTCCACTCCACAGTGCTACTCCAGCAACCACCATCGCAAAAGTGCTGTAAGGAACTCCTGAGATGGCAGAGAGGATGTGGCACCAGCACTGAGGCCCACTGGACCTCAGCACTGAGAAGATGATGGTGGAGTGCAGGCAGCGGTAAGTACTTCTACCAGCTACTTTTCAGGGCTGGGAGAGGGTGGGAGCAAGCAGAACTGGGGGGGGAGGGCAGGCCAAAGGGAAGTTTGGGCCCAGGAGGAGGTTGGAGACGGCAGCAGACTCTGCTACAGAATCCAGTGCCCCCTCCCAATTTGGAAAGCCCGACATGGTCCTCTCCATTTCTGAGCCTGCTAAATAATGGGCAGCTCCAAGGAGACCCATTGATGGCCACAGAGCTTGACATGAGGTAAGGGAACATTAGTTCCCTTACCCTGAGGAGATTCTGGCATCTGCCCCTGGATGACACCGCTGCTCCTTATAGAGCTCCAGGGTTTAGAATTGGGCTCCCTGTTTTGCTGGCAGTATGTACCTATGTGCTAAATGCACACATGCACTTATTCCTTGCTCACGTGGGCTTTTCCAGGAGCACAAAGGAGACTGGCGTTCATGTGAAGTGCTCTCAAGTCGCATATACAAGTTTGGCCTGCAGGTTTGGGGCAAACATGGCCGTAGTTGACTGCTGAGAACATGAGCACTTGCCTGCTCCGGAGACAGAGGCACTTATACAGCCAACTGTATTCCCATTCTGAGGGCTGAGGTTAAGTAACAACATTAAAACAATTCAATAAAACCAATGAGATGAAATATCCATTAAAATATAACTACTGCGTGGTTATTGCATTGATTTAAAATGACCCCATAAACCCTAGCCGCTAAAGCTTCACTTCCCCCCCCCCCCCAAATTCTCCCATTTGGAATCTGGCAAGTCCTCAGAGAAAGGAAGTTCCACAATCACACAAGTATTCCTGATTTGCCACATTATCTGTGAAGTGGGAGGTGGGAAGCATGCTTCAGCTCATAGCCAGTTTGGAATCAACTAGGGTTACAAAGATCCTCTCCCCATCCCACCTGCAATTCTCTCCTGCTCAGCATCATTCATCCCAGAGGATGATCATATATTATTATTATTATTATTATTATTATTATTATTATTATTATTATTATTATACCGCTTTTCAACTAAAAGTTCACAAAGCAGTTTACAGAGAAAAATCAAATAACTAAATGGCTCCCTGTCCCAAAAGGGCTCACAATCTAAAAGATGCCAGGGAATACCAGCAGACAGCCACTAGAACAGACAGTGCTGGGGTGAGGTGGGCCAGTTACTCTCCCCCTGCTAAAAAAAAGGAGCACTCACTTGAAAAAGTGCCTCTTACCCAATTAGCAGGGGTTATACCTAGTGAGGATTTGGTGAAAGTCACATGGGTCAGGCCAGAGCAAATCTGGCTACAGGACTGTCCTCATTCCCAGGGGGGAAGATAAAAGAGAGCAACACAAGCATCTCCAAGGCAGAGGAGCGGAAGCAACAACCAGGCATTGAATCTTCCTGGGCATCTGGACTCCTGGCATTCCTGGGCTCCTGGGCATCTAAAACTGGTGTTTGCTGTTTAGTTGCAAGGCCAGGCGAAGAATCTGAGAGATAAGTGCAGTGAAATGAGCTGAAATGGATATTGTCTGAGTAAACATTTGCTTGTGTACTTTTACGCACCAAACAGCCCCAAAAAACTGAAGAAGCCTGGAAATGGTCCAACTATCGCTTTACATGCAAGTGCCTTGAAGACAACAGATTTTAATCTCCGCACAGATTGATTTATTTCACACACACACACACACACACACACACACACACACACACACAGAGAGAGAGAGAGAGAGAGAGAGAGAGAGAGAGAGAGAGAGAGAGAGAGTTCCCCAAACAAACATTCTGAATTCCAGTTATTTAAAACATGGCCAATGTACCAAGGTGGCAGCTTGCACATGTCCACATAGCTGTGTGTGCATCCCGGGTTAGGACCCTTGAGAAGGTAACGAAACTAGGAAACTTTTGTGATGCAGCTCTATCATGAGATCTCACTGTGCGTGGGAATGAGAGGGAGGAGGTGCGTCCCATTGACCAGATTGAGGCCTGAAGTGATGCCACTCTTGCAGCAGGAAACACAGAAGTCTTCCTCCCTTACACAAGAAATGCTAGAAAACACAGAGGGTTTTTGAGGCTGTTTGGGCAATTTCCAACCAGCACGTTGGTGTGCTACGAAAGGTCTGCAGGCGCGCCGCCGGATTTTGGAGCCTAGCAGTTGAAAATGGCTGAAAATCCCTTCCAGGAGGGAGCCAGAGGAAGGGGACAGTTGCCCTAGAAATAGAGCTGCAGAACCCAGAAGAGTCTCCTGGAAGCTGGAAGTGACATCACAAGACACAAAGCCCATAGAGAGGATCATAGAGGTCAATGTGCTGGGAGAATAAAAACACTGAAAATCAGTGCTCCGGAGGACCCCTTTGCACAAAGCTTGGGAGTGGGGACCCTTTAACATCCATCTGTTGGCTGTGGCACAACAAAATCTAACCTCAGTGGAACCCGTCTGCTGCATGTGGGTTTTAAACAATATAAATGAGGGCAGGATCCAAACCAGAAGTAAGAGCTCTTTTGTTCAATGGGGCTTACTCTCAGGAAAGTGTGGTTAGGATTGCAGCCTAGTATGGTATTCCTCTTTGCTTTATAGCAACTCGTCAGCCTCGGAATCTTGGTCATAAAGTTAACTTCTTAATTATTTTCAGGTCTCTAGGAATGTATCCACTAGGCTGCAACAATAATGAAATGGTGCCATTTGCTCTGGAATTCAATATGTTTCTAGGATAAACATACTGACAGAGGATGCTTGCTGGGGAAGCCAGTCAGTGGGCGTTAATTGCTTAGACCCGGCAGTGCAGAGACCAGCATTAATAAATGGGGTGTACTGGCTTGTATAAAGGACAGATGTGAGTTTTATGCTCTGCTGTACGATGAATTAATCTCCCTCGAAGCCTCTCTTCCCGTTTCTGTATCCCAGTGACCACTGAAGACCTGTGCTTGCAGCCTCTTTTGCAAAGTAAAATTCTGGCGAAAGCTTAAGCTCAGGGATTGCAGTAATGAAGGGCTGTCATCCACAGAACTGGGCTTTAAATTGCCTTACCGGGACTGAAGGATGGGCAGCCTTTCTGCTTGAAAAGAGCGGTGGGAGAAGGGGAACAAATCTTCTCAAATGGAAGCATTACTTGAGTGGAAGTGTGTGTGTGTGTTTTTTTCTCTTTTCGGTGTCTTACAGTGCAATCCTATGCAACTCTACTCAAAAGCAGCCCCACTAACTTCCTTGGGACTTGCTCACAGGTAAGGGAGTTCAGGATTGCAGCCTTTGTACACCTGAAGGACAGTATTTTGATTACGACTTCATGCTGGGAGAACCCAATTATAACAGGGAGCTGAATAAATGACTTCCAGGGGGCGACATTCGGCCCATGGGCCTCATATTTGACACTCCTGTGCTAGGGAGAGATGGGAGTGGGCTGGGATTCAGTTTACAAAAAGTTATGACCAGGTCTCAAGCTTGTAGAACAGTGTTATGATAAGCTCTTATGATATCAGTTCTATGATAAGCCCTTCACCTTAAGAGGAGGTGTAGCAGGCTGCACTTGCTTTGTGGAAAGGAGAAAACACTCTGCATGTGCTCAGAGGCACCCTTAGTATATTCTAACTGGCCAGAAACTTTGGCAGAATTTGTAGAAACTTGTGGTGGTTGGGGAGAACAAAGCTTTGCTAATAAGCAAAGCAGCTTGGCTAGAAAAACACTTCCTTTAGCACTGTTTCACGACAGCGGTTTTCATCCTGGGTGTGATTGACAGGTGCTGCGGCCCATGGCTTGGGGCCATCCAGTGCCAGTTTCTTGTCTCAGTGTCACCTCTTCCATTATTTTGCATAGCACATGAATTTTGGGAAATGTATCTTTCATGCTATTGGAGATATTGAATTTGTGAGCCCTGAATTGGGGCTAAACAGGTTTGAAACTTGTTGGCAACCTTCAGTCTTGAAAGACTATGGTATCGCGCTCTGAAAGGTGGTTCTGGAACAGCGTCTAGTGTGGCTGAAAAGGCCAATTTGGGAGTGACAATCCCTTCCACACTGGGAGCAAGTGCAGTCTGTCCCTGGTCTGTCTCCCTGGCTATGGGCCTTCCTTCTTTGCCTCAGTCTGTTGGCCAGGTGTCTCTTCAAACTGGCAAAGGCCATGCTGCACAGCCTGCCTCCACGCGGGCCGCTCAGAGGCCAGGGTTTCCCACTTGTTGAGGTCCACTCCTAAGGCCTTCAGATCCCTCTTGTAGATGTCCTTGTATTGCAGCTGTGGTCTACCTGTAGGGCGCTTTCCTTGCACGAGTTCTCCATAGAGGAGATCCTTTGGGATCCGGCCATCATCCATTCTCACAACATGACCGAGCCAACGCAGGCGTCTCTGTTTCAGCAGTGCATACATGCTAGGGATTCCAGCTCGTTCCAGGACTGTGTTGTTAGGAACTTTGTCCTGCCAGGTGATGCCGAGAATGTGTCGGAGGCAGCGCATGTGGAAAGCGTTCAGTTTCCTCTCCTGTTGTGAGCGAAGAGTCCATGACTCGCTGCAGTACAGAAGTGTACTCAGGACGCAAGCTCTGTAGACCTGGATCTTGGTATGTTCATCCGTATGTTCAAATAGGTTTGAAACTATTGAAAGTCAATGGAAGTTCTTTTTTATTTATAATTGGCATGCCCTTGCTAGATGCAAAGGAGGGCACCAGGATGCAGGTTTCTTGTTGTCTTGTGTGCTCTCTGAGGTATCTGGTGGGCCACTGTGAGATACAGGAGGCTGGACTAGATGGGCCTTTGGCCTGATGTTCTTATGAGTGCTATTGGAATCAATACAGTGATAGGAAAAACCACTAATGGCTGCCTAGCTCCCCACCTCCGCTGCAGTTCTGCCCCAATTCACCGTCTCCCCCACTTGCTATATATAATTAAACCTGAGCCCTGATCAAAGTAAGTTGCATGATTAAGCACTCTTGTTCCTAGACCTTTAGCTGCAATTAACAGATTCATAATTAATTGTTTAATTACGGATGTTAAATTACTTTCTATTACGTTAGGCACAACTAACTTGTCTCATTGATTTCAACGGTACTTGAAATTCAGGAACACTTTCTTGAAATACAAGCTTCTTGGTTTCATGTATATTTTGTGCCACCTTTTCAGTGGCACCTTTTGTGCCACTCAATTTAAAACAATATTTAAAACAATAGCATGTTGTGATCTGTATAGAGGAGTGTTCCCATAGAAGCCGGCATTCCATCTTCCTAAACCGAAGGAACTGAAAGTAGGTCTGCCACACACTAGGGCAGTGGTTCTCACACATTTAGCGCCGGGACCCACTTTTTAGAATGAGAATCTGACCCACCTGAAGTAATGTCATGACCGGAAGTGACATCATCAAGTAGGAAAATTTTAAACTGTCCCACCCAAACTTACCCAGGAGTAAGTCCCATTGATTATCATTGTTAAAAGAATGTAAAGAGTAGTTTGTTAAAAGTACAGGTCTGTAACATTTCCTCAAATGCAGTTACATACCATGGTAGCATCAAGTCTAATATATTAAAAATAAAATATTGAAATGAATGGGAACCCAACTGACATTGGCTCGCAACCCACCTAGTGGTTCCCAACCCACAGTTTAGGAAACACTGCACTAGGGGGCAAATCACCCATTTGAATGAGCAAGAGAAGCTGCACCATTTCTCTTTTATGGTTGCCCAGATGTTTAGCTAGTAAACCAAAGGGGCTTACAGCCCTATCCTATGCTTGCCCATTATAATCAATGGACCTTACTCCCAGGAAAGTATGGATAGGATTGCAGCCGCACTTAAGTTTTACAGTGTGGTTTCCCATGAAGCATTTTTTTTCTCCCAATGATTTTATCTCACGATGCCAACATCTATTCTCATCTTGACTTGACAAGTACCTGTGTGTTATTCTTTACAACTGTCTCATATTCCATAGTATATTTTCACTCCTGGCATATTTAAACACACATTGTTAAAACCTGTTGCAGAACAGAAAAATTCTTCAATTCCACTAATAAAATTTTATTCATTCATCCATCAAGGTGGCATGTCTCTGTCATTAGCCTACCTGCTTGATTTTTTGCAGAGACTTACACTGTAATTGAATCATCCACTCTGTTTTTTTGTCTGGAGTTTAATTCTGAACCCATCTAAAATGGGCTGGCATTTCACTAGAACATTTCAGTACTGAAGGGTCTACCAAGATATTGAGGTTGGTGCCCTAAATATCCCAAGTACATTTCCTTGATGACCTAAGGAATATAAAGAAGCAACTGGATCTAGAATTCCAGACCGTGATTGAGTTTCCCATCCCTCTTTAACCTGCAAACAAATCATCAGTGGAATGGTGAAGGGAGCACCAAAATGGTTTTACCCCTCCCAACAATGGAAAATAGTGGCAGATGAAGAAGAAATCCAACAGGACCACAGTAGACTTAGAAGTTGCTCCCATTTGAACAGTTGTGAAAGCTAAGCAGGGTCAGGCCTGGTTAGTACTTGGATGGGAGACCGCTTGGGAATACCAGGTGCTGTAGGTTTATACCATAGTCTTTCGAGACTGAAGGTTGCCAACCAGCCAGTGTATCAGGGCATAGATTAAACCAGGGGTGTCCAACATAAGGCCTACAGGCCGGATACAGCTCATGGAAGCTTATTATCCAGCCCACGTGACAACTGTGTTCTACCAGCATTGCCCTTTCAGCAGCACTGCTTCTGCTGAGGGCTGGAAGGCAGAGACGGAAAGAGGCCTCAGAAGGCAAGGAACACCAAGGGGGAAGGGGCAGGTCAAGGGGAAAGAGGAGGAGACATATACTGCCAGGGCACTGAGAGAGCCCAGTTGTCACGCAGGCCACCCTTTCAGCAGTGCCACTTCGTCTGTGGAGGTATCACTTCTCAAACTACCTTTCAGCTGCTGAGCGGCAAGAAGACATCTTGGGCGGAAGCAGCACAACTGATAATTGGCCTCTCTCATCTCTTGAATATATGTTCAAAATGCGCACATTTTCTCTTCTGTCATTTGCTGCTCATGAGTTTCTATGTGAGAACAAAATGCGTATTTCTGGCCACCAGCTGCTTAATGACATCACTGCCTGCTTAATGATGTCACTTCTGGTGCTCAGCCGGCCTCATGAATGCCATTTGGCCTGCTGTATAACATGAGTTTTACACTGGACTAAATGTTCAGCTAGAGCTGCTGAATGGTGCAGAATTGCCTTCCTGCAAAACATTTAGTAGTGCACTCCTTGCATGGTTTCTTCAACTGGAGGACTTCTGGTTTGATTTAAAGGGACCATGAGAATAAAGGACCTTCTTTATTCCTGCTGGAAGCATCCCAGAGATGCTTAATGCACACAATATAAGAACATAAGAGCCCTGCTAGATCAGGCCAAAGGCCCATCTAGTCCAGCTTCCTGTATCTCACAGTGGCCCACCAAATGCCCCAGGGAGCACACAAGAAGCAGACACAATCTGCGTCCCGGTGCCCTCCCTTGCATCTGGCAATCAGAGGCAGCCTGCTTCTAAAACCAAGAGCTTGCACATACCTACTATGACTTGTAACCCGTAATGAACTTCTCCTCCAGAAATTTGTCCAATCCTCTCTTAAAGGCATCCAGGCAAGATGCCATCACTACTTCCAGTGGCGAAGAGTTCCACAAACTAATTACACGCTGGGTAAAGAAATATTTTCTTCTGTGTGTCCTAACTCTCCCAACACTCAACTTTTGTGGATGTCCCTGGTTCTGGTGTTATGTGAGAGAGAAAAGAGCATCTCTCTATCCACTCTGTCCATCCCCTGCATGATTTTGTATGTCTCAATCATGTCCCCCCTCAGGTGCCTTTTTTCTAAACTGAAGAGGCCCAAATGCTGTAGCCTTTCCTCATAGGGAAGGTGCCCCAGCCCAGTAATCATTTACAAAAGCCTTACATGTGCATATGTTCTTATAGAATACCGCCCTGAGGTTTCTAGGATAAATCAAAATGTTAAACACCAAATATCTTTTCAGATACTAATGCTTAAGATCAGTTAATTAAAGTCCATGGAAATGGGCCAGATGGCATCTTAGGATGCAAAGGCTAGTTCTGTAAACTGACTGTGTAATTTGAAAGGTGTGTACGTAGTCCTCGGTGTATAAGGACAGGAAAGTTATACCGTGAGCTTATAGAAAATTGTATGATTTCAGTATTAGAACCAGAATGGGATGAAATAAATCTTACCATTTCATGTATAAGTATTATTTCACATCCACATTTAGCTCAAGACCTTAGCTAAAGCATGTTCCATTTCCTGCATTTATATGTCCCCGGTGAAAAATGCTGCCACATTTCATCTATTTTATAGGCAATGTTATATCTTCTCATTTAAAATGAGTCAGGTCTCATCATTGCAGCATAAACATTTCATTTATAGTAATTGCAGCCTCTGATAGTGCACCAATTGAATTTAACTATTCCACCAATAAGCAACATCTTGGGAAGGCTTTTTGCCAAACAGGAAAGAAATAGTTTTGTGTTTCAGATTTGATGGCAGTACCATGATATATGAAATGTTTGTTTCCGTGTTGTGTTGTGCCTACCAAAACCAGGATTCCATCATTATTCTGTGCAAACATACTAGAACTGTTCATACAAAAGTGTAGCAGTGATTCTTGGGGAGCAACCAAAACCCCGGGGGTCAGGTTGCTGGATATAGGTGCGAGAGCAGAAGCAATGAAAGGTCAGACTGAAATCAAGAGACAGCAGACAGATTGAGGGTTGAGAATGCAGAGAGAGACAAGCCGCTTCTACAAGCTTTCTCTCTGCTCTTTTATTGAACATTGCAACATTAATTCAGTTACATTCCGTTCCCAGATAGTGTGCCACATTGGAATCTCATACAGGGGCTTAGAACAATGGGTGCTTCTTCTCAGAGTGCTGTATCAGCTATTGTCACACTTCAGCCTGGGAACTAGCACCCCCTTCGGCGTGCCATAATGGGGGGAGATTTGCCTGCATTGCCATGTTACCAAGGCTTTCTGTGTGCCTCTGCATGAGCACTAAAACACCACACAAAAGTGTATTGCTTTACTGTATTGCCTGATTCCTTTTCAGGGTCAAAACATCAGCTGTAGCCTGGACCCCTACCAGGACTAATTGTAGATTTCAGGAATCTTCGGTAAACTGACTCCCAGAAACCCTTTCTACCTGGATGGACTCTGGGAAAGTAAGTCGGCCACCATCAGTTGAAGGGTGGGGGCACAGGAGTTGTCTCATGGATCAACAGTGCCCCCGGACGCCTTTAAAAGGGGATTGGACAAGTTTCTGGAGGAAAAATCCATTACGGGTTACAAGCCATGATGTGTACGTGCAACCTCCTGCTTTTAGAAATGGGCTATGTCAGAATGCCAGATGCAAGGGAGGGCACCAGGATGCAGGTCTCTTGTTATCTGGTGTGCTCCCTGGGGCATTTGGTGGGCCGCTGTGAGATACAGGAAGCTGGACTAGATGGGCCTATGGCCTGATCCAGTGGGGCTGTTCTTAAGTTCTTATGTTCTTAATGCATCCTGTCTGTAGGGAATCCTCTTCTGGAGCTTTGACTGGACAATCTATTCATCCTTCATTAGAAACCACCAACCCTATATGCAATATTGTGTTTAATGCAGTAGTGTAACTGGAGGGGGTGCAAAGCACTAGGTTTTGCAGGGAGCCTCACCGCAGCATGCAAAGGGCCCTTCCCCTTCAGAGCTATTCCAGGCAGGGGGAGAAAAGCACCTCCGTTTTGCTCCCCCACCCTGCCTGGAATGGCTCTGAAGGGGAGGGGGAGGGTCCCCTTTTGAGTGAGGCTCCCTGCAAAACCTAGTGCTTTGCACCCCCTGTAGCTATGCCACTGGTTTCATATTCCTCTTTGTTTCAGATATTGTGGTCTCTCGTAGTATCATCCATGTGTCAAGATATTAGGGTCATGAGGTTACTGCTACAGCATTAGCACTTCCTACTTGGTTCCTGGGTTTTAATACACTTTCTCGAACTGCAGTGGAGAAAATGGAACACCTTCCCCAACAAACACAGACAGATCATTATTAAACGCAAGTAACACCATGAAAGATATGGTTATCTTGTCTTTTTTGTCATCTTTTTACTCATTGCGTGGAGAGAGCTAATTGCATCCATCACACCCTAATTACATTTTGTATTTGCTTCTGGTTTCTCTAGTCCTTTTTCTTATTTCAACACTTGTGAGTTCTGTGGATTTTCCCCTCTTAGTTGGCCAGAAAAATGACATGTACACGGGCAGCGCAATCCTACCTAAATTCATGTACGGTGATGCAGTAGCGATGGTACAACTACTGCTGTACCCTGTGGGGAATTTTCAGCTGCTGGAGGTCTTCTTGGGATAAGGGGTTATTTGTCCTCTTGCCCCAAAGTAAGCCCCAGCAGCTGCTATGGATCAACCCAGATGCGAGTCCGTGTTACCTGGGAAGCTGCATCAGACCCCGGAAAGGGAGTCGGGATTCAGTGTGCTCTCCCACCCCTGGGCCTGATCCACCCTCTGCCCCATCCCCATCACAGCCTTGTTACACTTCCCATTTAACCCTCCCTCTCTCCCTCCAGTCCTCCACATGGGCTTACCTGCGCTTGTTCGTAACTGTGGGTCTGCTGGTGTGTGGTAGGTCGCTCTGGCCTCCCCATTAGTGAGCCTACTGTGCATATGTAGAGGTATACACAAGCCTGGCAATTACTAACAAGGCCCCTGCAAATTTTTACACTGAGGCTGAGCGAGAGTGTCATTTTCCTCAATACGCGCTCGGACGGCCACAATCTCATGCAGTTAGACTTTGTTAATTCCCAGTTGCTGTGTCTCATTTATGTTGCCAGATTGTATTTTGTTTATCTTGGGGATTTGTCTTTACGTTACGGTTTTGAAGGAACTAACCGGGTTGATTTGGATTGATTTCTCAGTATGTGCCATGGATATTTTGTAAACGCTGTGAAATTATCCTTAATATGTTTGAGCTTAAACAATATCAGCTTTTCTTCCATGAGGGTCAGAGCTAGGCTGTCAGTTCCCATTGTTTTTGCTGGCTGGCTTTATTTGTTGTACATTGAAGAGATAAAGAGAGTATCTTACTGTAATTAGAATCTTTTGTATATTTTGGATACCGGTGTATGAGTTGCTTTATTAATAGTTCTGCTGGTTTGGATGAAACTAACAGGTTCACTATCAAAAAGAAGCAAATGGTTTGCTCTCTTTGTACTGGTCTCCTAAAGAGATAAAAGTAATTAATATTGCTACAGGATTGTGTTAGCGTTGCTCTGGGAATCCGTCTTTCCTGTTGTTTATGATTTTCATTTAGGACTAACAATTCACAACAAGCTGACTTAACAAAAGACAATGAAAGAAAGCCATTTGTCATGTTTACATTGCTCCAGCTCCAATTTGTCCTAAAATTAATACATGGTGCAATTATTCTTAACCCATCTCTCTCTCTCTTCTCTCCATAAACAGAGAGAGAGAGAGAGAGAGAGAGAGAGAGAGATTTGCCATCATCACCCTCCCTCCACCCTATTTTACCCCCTTTCCACCCCCATTCTCCCCATTCTGCCCACCCCATCACAATCCTCCCCTTTCCTGCCCCACATTGGGTGACAAAAACCTTAGTGATGCCACTGGTTGCAGCCACTGTTAAGACCACTGTTTACTTCCCTTTGCTGCCTCCAAAATCAATTTGACAATTTTGTCCTTTCTAGCACAATTCTCCTTCTTATTCATGATAAGGCAAAACAAAACAAAAAGATCCCCAACTATGTACCCTTTGGCAACCGAATGCAGCACAGCATCCATGGATCCCAAGGAGCACAGCAGTAGCATAGCTAGAGGTGGGTGCAAAGCACTAGGTTTTGCAGGGAGCCTCACTGGGCCATGCAAGCAATCCTTCCCGCTCCCCTTCAGAACCAGGCATACACCTCTGTTTTGCTCTAGTGGCCCAGAATGGCTCATATATCTTAACATGGTGCAGAGGACCTGATGTGGCCTGGGGGCTGGGGTTTGGAGACCCCTGCTTTAAATCATCATTTTAAAATAGTGGCTGTCGCAATGACAGAATCACAGGCTTGTATCATACTGCAGATACCAAGTACACCAAGTGATACTCGAATAAAATGCCAGCATGTAATTGAAAAAACTTATAAGCTTTGCTAAATTGGCATATTTAATTGTATTAATGTTGAGTTAATTGAAAATGAGGCATATCCTTCCAAAACTTAAGATGAGCTTTTCATAAATATACTTCTCTGGGGGAAGAATTTACGGAAGATGCATCACAGAAATCTTAACTTTGACAGCAAACATAATGGGAAAATGGAGCTCGTATCAAATCTGATGAGCAGAGATCTGAGCTAGATATTGGATAAAAAGTCCCCATTACAGGAATCATCTTTGGTATAAAGATTTAGATAATATTTTTCTTTGCCAGTCCTTTCTGAGAAGCTTTCTACAACCAGCAAGGTATAGCATGATTTCACAAACAAGGAGCCAGGCAGGGTTTCTCGCCCCACAGGAAGACAGGGGGTGGTA
The DNA here is from genome assembly GCF_035046505.1 of Tiliqua scincoides. Classification (NCBI taxonomy): domain Eukaryota; kingdom Metazoa; phylum Chordata; class Lepidosauria; order Squamata; family Scincidae; genus Tiliqua; species Tiliqua scincoides. Next base: position 74,400,392 of record NC_089827.1, read on the forward strand.
GATGGACTGCAAAGTGGTCTGTTAGCTAAGCAACCCAGAATGCTTACCTGGGGGTGTTCTAACCCCATCATGGCATTATAGAAGCCTTAGAAGAAGCTGTGGCTGAAGTTACCATGATGGAAAGGTGTTCTAGCAGTGAGTACAACCATTTCAACATTTTTTTGTTTTGTTTTTTCCCATTGTTCCTGTCCATCCCAGGAATATCTTCTCCTACCCACCCCATCTTATCTGGGAAGTCTGCCCTTCATCAGAAGCTCGCCTTGATGAGGACTTAAGAGATTTGCTTCCCCAAGCAAGTGTGCCTGGTGTCTTCACTGACTCCTTCAGAAAGGGGGTGAAGACCATTTTATTCCAGTGGGCCACCCTGGTCTGCTTTAATCAGATTTAAAAAGGTTGGTTCTGTATATACCTCAGAGTCTTATTTTCCACTGTGATGTTTGCATTCTTTATATGAACTGTTTACCATTTATACAACCCTGCCATTTATGAAAAGCGTAGTTTTTAAGAATATTGCTTATGTGTTCTGCCCTGCTAATTGAAACCCTGGCAACAGTCTGAAATGTCCCCAGCAGTGTTGAACACTTTAGTTCTTCTACTGAGTAAATAGGAATGATGAGCATTTTCTACCTAAAACCCGACCTTTATCTGAACTCAAGCACTATACTGACCACCTCCAACAAAAATCAGAACTCATCAGCAATGCCTTGTTGATATCAAGGCTCCCTTGTTTCACAATCCATTCACCCTTTACAGAGCTATCCCCTGGGCCTCCTTTCATTGGGCGAAGAAGGTCTAATCATTTCAGCTATTAATCTTTCCATCACTTTGTACATCTTCACATTTCAAGACAGAAGCTAAGGTATTAGCAGAGGCTGAAAATGACATTATGACTTTGATGGATGATGTATAGGAAATCTGTGCAGATGGGCTCTCTAAAGGGAAGTATTTACATCAAATAAGTAAAGATTTTGCATTAGCTTCATTGAGCCAATGTCTTACCTTGGATCCTTAAGAGGAATCCCACCAAGAGCCAACAAAATGATCTCCTCTATTGATGACCTACTTACCTTTGTCTTCCAGAACTTTCAGATTCATTATCAATTCTTCCCACCTCCTTTTTACCAGGACAGTGGCATCTAACCAATCTGGGTTAGCCTGAACTTTACCTCTGATTTAAAGAAAATCTGAGATTTTTATTACTTATTACCCAAATGTACAGCAGCCAACACAGCTCACAAAAAATAAGCAATACGTAACATCATCAAACAGCCCCATTTAACACTGCAATTAGAAAGAGACGGCAAGAAACAACCAAATAAGACGGCAAAGTTGCAACTAATCAACACCTACCGACATAAAAATGCTTTCAAAAGGGAACAGAGCTCGAACACAGTGCAGGGACTGGATGGTTCTCTTGGGCCACCTAGTTTACTGTGCAGCAGAGGTAAATGGAGGGCATTTTTCTTAGGGAATGAGGTGACAACAGCAATTGTACCATCCCTAGACACTCTCAAACAAGCAGAAGTTCCCTATAGATTTTGTGCTTATAGTCTCTGCTTGGCATCATCCAAACATACAATCAGCTGTGTTCTGTGTTGTTTTTTTAAGGTGGCGGGGATATATTTCTGGAACTCTTGTCACTGAGCTGGTGGTGAGTGGAAGAAGGGAGAGGCTGTTCACACAGTGCCTGCACAAAAGGCTATAGCAGTGGTTCCCAAAATATGCACCCTTGGGTGGTGCAGCAAACTCACAGGGGCGCCACATGATGGCTCCGGTGGCTTCTTCTTCCCCGCTCTCCTGGGCACTGCCATAAGAACCTAAGAAGAGTTCCACAGACCAATATCCTGTCCGTCCGACCGTCCGTCGCCTACCCAGCCCTGCTATGCCAATCTTAGATCCACTCAGACTTGAGCCAGTGAGGTCTGCTGCAGCCTTGAGTAGGGACTTACTTGGAGTTAAGGGAACTGTAATAGAAATGTGCAAGATCCCTCAAGGAGATAGGGCGGGGTATCAACAGTAGCCCCTTGCTCTGGCAGGCAAGCATGGGGTTAACACCAGGGCCTTAGAGTGTAGTGAGTGTGCTGAACAGCTGTAGCCACTTGGAGCCAAAAAGGCTGTCAGGGTGAAAAGCATCACCTGCAGGAAGGAAAAGGGATGTGGGTATTAGGAGGAAAGCTTAGACAAGGATGGAGAGATGTGAGAGTTAAACTGATGGCTTAATGGACTAGCTGATGGACTACTGGACCTGTGGACTGACCAATGGACCAACAGACAAATGAGTGAATGGACTTCTGAGGATTGCTGGAACAGGGACTGCTGGAGGCTGGTGTGTGGCTGCCCTGCCCAAGACTGGCTAAGGACGAAGGTGTTGCTGTGGAGGTTGGAGAAGCTGCTGGCAGGAGAGGGGAAGCAGGAAGACCTTTGTAGGTTGAACAGGCAAGCTACCCTGGAAGGATTGCAGCCTAGGATTGTTAAAAATTTTTCCTGCTTGATGATGTCACTTCTGGTCATGACATCACTTCTGGTGGGTCCTGACAGATTCTCATTCTAAAAAGTGGGTCCTGGTGCTAAATGTGTGAGAGCCACTGGCCTACATTGTACAGGTGTTCTCTGGTATTTGCGGGGTTTCCTTTCCAGAACCCCCAATGGTTAAGTGAAACTGCAGATACCAGAGAACGCACCCCCCCATCCTCCGAAGGTGAGGCCTCCGGAGGAGGCTGGCCGCAGAGCCAATGAGGATAACTGAAACCGTGGATATGGAATCTACAGATACAGAGCCCCCCCCCTATACAGTTTACTATACACAGGTCCTTCAGGGCTAACAGGTAACCATGAAAATTGCCCCTTCTCTGGAGAACAGGAATTATGAGGTTTTGATCCGCATTTGCACCCATCTATACAGTTGATGTGTTCAGCTTGTAATACATCTTAGCCTTAGCCAGACCTCTGTGTACAATCCAGTTCTAGAAGGGTTGGCACATGATTCCAGTGGGCAACTTTTTCAGGTGAAAGAATTGTGGAAATGGGGGTCTATGCACACATCACCTGTTCTGACATTTCAGGAGGGTTTCAAAAGAGAAAAAAAAAAGCTGTATGTACAGACATCCAGAGAGCATGCAGCACATACGTATGGCACATACAGTCTATCTCGAATCAGCTGTCTCTTAAGACTCCGAGGAACATGTACAGTGTGGTATATGCGATGTGTTGTTCCTGTGATGTGTGCTGGGTAGAAAACTCCCGATGATAATGTAACAGAAAGCACGGTCATATTGCCTGCCTTTGTGCATTGCTTTACTCCTCTGTGTTTGGGTAATCTGTGTTTGACTGTGTTTGGGTAATCTAGTCCTGAAAGTTCTCATCACTGTAGCTCCCCCTGTTCAGGCTAATTTCGAAAGTGTGTCCGACTGGGCTCATTTAATTCATCATTTTGGTTTGACTCATTAATCTCTGCTTCTCCTTTGAAAGATAATCTCCATTTAATGGTGATGTTCTGCAGTTCAGAGCAAGGTGGAGAGAGCTGGCCCAGTCTCAGAAGGGCAGTGCTGAGATGTGCTGCTAGATTTATCTATGCATCAAAATCTCATTTTTAAGGTGCCCAAAGTGTTTTCCAATTACTAGTATGGTGACGGCTTTTCAGTCCCTTTCCAACTGCTCAGAAAATGAGGATTAAAAAATCAACCCCCTTGCCAGTTTTTCAAGGGGCGAAGCTAGTTGCATAAAAGGGCTAAAGAAGGCTATAAAGTGAAATTAAAATATTTTCTTATCAGTAATTACTTACCCCAAGCCATCCTTTATGCCATTAACCACCCCTGGATAGAGCTGTGCATTAGATTGCCTGATTTTTTTGCACGACACAATGCCAGTCAGAGGAGGTTGGGAAGGAGATAAGAGGATGGTTTGCCTTTGATGTGCAGGCAATGTTGATGATTAGCCAGTAAACTTTGAACACAGGGTAAAGACTTGCAACACCCCAATTAGACTGTGTGCCTCTTTCTCTGTTGTATTTAGTACTACAGGGGGACCCCTGTATCCATTGATCCTGTATTCACAGATTCCCTTATCCATGAATCAGGTCTGTGGAGCCCCCCAAAGCATGCTCTCTACATGCGCCAGCATGCTCTCTACACCTCTCCAGAGGTGAGGGAAGTGGTACTCTTATGGTGGTGGTTGGCACCTTCAGTCTCGGAAGACTATGGTATAAGCCTACAGCACCCAGTATTCCCAGGCGGTCTCCCATCCAAGTACTAACCAGGCCTGACCCTGCTTAGCTTCCAAGATCATGGTGTAAGCCTACAGCGCCCGGTATTCCCAAGCGGTCTCCCATCCAAGTACTAACCAGGCCTGACCCTGCTTAGCTTCCGAGATCATGGTATAAGCCTACAACACCTGGTATTCCCTGGCGGTCTCCCATCCAAGTACTAACCAGGCCTGACCCTGCTTAGCTTCCAAGATCAGACAAGATTGGGCATGTGCAGGGTAACAGTTGCTTATGCTTGTCACACTTAACATCTTACAAAAAAGTATATGCTAAAGTTGTGAATGCAAAATGCAAAGGAGGCTCCAATGTTGCTTTGCTATATCCTTTTAGTTCTTTCCCCTCCTTTGCTCTGCCTTTGTAAAAACAGGACAATTAACTGGGTTTCTCTCCTCGCCTCCATTTTGATTTATATACGGGCCGTAGAAGCTGTGATGACAATGCATTCAGGAAGCCAGCACTAAACGACTTGCCTCTTATAGACTAAACAAATTACTTAGTGGCTGAAAATCCATAAGCACATTTTGCATCCTATTAGCAGGCACAGCAAGTGAAATACTTGGGGTGGTAGAACTAAACAACTGATATTAATACGAAAGTTTGATGGGCTTCTTGGCTTGTTTTGTTTTCTTGTGGCTGGTTTTGAGCATTTGAGGATTAATCAAAACGTGCTAATGCTTTGCTTGCTTTAATTTGTGTCATGAAAACAAAGCTGGAGGGGGAGAGCCAGGTCTAGCCTTGCCATACACCATTACACAGGGGTCTCCACTAGTGCAGCTCCTCACGAACATGAGAGATGCTGGCAGGGGGGAAGTATATGTGGCTGGGGGATCTCACATGTCGAGCATGCAAGAATGTGTGGGAAGGAAGTGTTGTCCAAGGGGACTGGCCCCTGGATGTTCCAAACACCAGCATTGTGCAGAAATTAATTGTAGACATATTGCTATGTTGGGTTCTGGAGCATTTTATTTTGCTCCAATTTCATTTGCAGACTGAAGTTTGAGTGGTTTCAAAAACTCATAATACCATATATAATATGAAGAGGTGCTGAAGAGAAAATAAAGCAGCCCAAATCATCCGTTTTTTTACTTTCTGAAGACTAGAGACTCAGCTTAGTTCAAGCAAGAGATTTTCGTAGCAGTTCATTTGTTTTAATATGCGACAAGCGGCCCGGATATCAAGCACAGCTTTCAGTCTCCATTATGAAAAACAAAGCCAAGGCAGAAGCCCCTGAGGGGGAACATCATACACGGCAGAATCCCCCCCTTGGATTGTGCTCCGAGTGTTCCGTCCCCTGCGTGCTACATACCATCAAATTCTGCACACTGTATTTAAATGCACTCGTATAACATGTACTTTGTTGCAATTTCTTGGTATCTGGTTTGAAGGGGTAGGTGGCTCGAGGCTGGGTGTGCATATGTGAGGACACCCTGCTGCCTCAGCGCCTTGCAGGGAGGGAATGCGATGAAGACATGCTTCTAGCAAGAGATGACAGCACTGGGCTAGATGGGTCAATGGTCTGGTTCAGTACAAGGAGGTCCGGGAGACAAATGCAAGAAACTCACACCCAGTATTATTTGTGAAAGAGGAGCTGGTTCGTGTGCCCCATGGAGTGAGCCCTCTCGTGTTCATGTGCCCTCTTCAGCAGTGAGAAGACCACATGTGAGTCACTGCTCTTCCTGTCCTCTGCACATTGTAAGATATGGATGTAGCCTCCAGCATTGTTCAGCGTGGTGTTTTGATTTGGTAACTAACTGGAATTGAGAGGACTGGAAAGCAGGCATGGCGCAGAGGTGAACCGCGTGACCTTAAAGAGAAACTACGTTCCCCATGACAAGCAAGGCTAAGAGCCAGTGCACATGAACAACTTGCCACAATAAAGTCACTTTAAAATGTCTACCCAATGGTTGCTCTCATGTATAGTGATAGTCCAGCACTGGTCAGTCACAGCTGCATCCCTGGGGCAGCTCTTTGTGATGCTCAGCCCATGTCCTCTGAATCAAAAATCCCATTTCTGAATATCAGTTATGCCCCATCTCATCATAATGGATGTGTTCCATAAGGCTGAACCAGTGGCGTAGGTAGAGGGGGTGCAAAGCACTAAGTTTTGCAGGGAGCCTCACCGTGGCGTGCACATGGCCCCCTCCACTTAGGGGTCATGAGAGCAAAACGGTGGCATACACCTCCATTTTGCTCTTGTGGCCTGGAATGGCTCTGAAGGGGAGGGGGATATCATTGTTGATATGATGAAACGGGGAGGGGGGTGTCTATTGCAGCAGATGCCTGCATCGGTCCATTTTTGTTGACGGCACGTTCAGGTTCAGCTTTTTAATCATTTTCTCTGTATCATTGTGAATAGCTTGTGGAAGAGGGAGGGCAGCATGATAACAAAAGAGCACGATAAGCAAAGCTGAGCTGTGGAAGCTGATAAAATCAATTTATATATATATAATCTTATTTTTTCTGGTATCCAATTCAACCCAAATAATCAGTGAATCAAAAATCCCATTTCTGAATATAATCACACTTAGTTGTACAACACTGATGAATCCCTTTGCTTTCTTAAGAACGCCTTTCCTCTTATCCTTATTATAGCCATTTGGCAGGTTTCCTGTGGAAATCAAGATCTAACAAATAATTGCGCCTGGAACACAAGTGATCAATCAGAAGATTCGGTGCCATATGAAATGAAATATAGTAATATACATGTCAGGAAATAGCATCTTATTATCCTTCCCTTTCTCTTTCCTAACCCTCTACAATGCACTGGTCAAAGATGATGATAAGTAGGACAGATGAGTGATTTCTATGAAAGGATACTTTAAATGGCAAACCTCCACTTCTGCAGAACGGAACCAATATTGCGCAACGAAAGTGCTTTGCTACACACACCCGTTTTCTCAATGCTGCAGACTTAGCAGTCACTCAAACTGCTGTTGATGAGCTTTTGTCCTACTCAAAAGCACTACTGTAGGGAAAGATCCCTGTATAATCAGGCATCCTTAATTTGCTTAACTTTAAGCACATCTTTTTTTTGGGGGGGGGGGGGGGGAGTCATGCGACGATCAATGGTGCAGACATCTATTCAAGTAATGGCAGTTTGCAGGATTATGGTCCATCTACTATACTTTTTGCATGTTTTCCACTGACAACTGCATACTTCAAGTTATGACACGGCCATTGTACTCATGTCTGAAGAGTGTTTTTATGAAATCCCAACTTGAAACGGACAGAGCAGCTGCAAGATTCACGGCCCAATCCTACGGACTCTTTATGATGGTGGAACTTGTATTCCACGATTGTAAATGGCGCACCGCTGCTGAGCAAATCAGAGTTGCTTATGCAAACCAAGGGCAACTCTATGCGTCCACCACTGACAGACCTGGTGCAGGGCATAAAAATGTCACTTCCAGTCCATCCATCCCTCGCAAACAAATGTAGTGTTAAAATGCCTTTAGAAGGCATTCTGAGGGCCATGCGTGACCTCCTTGGCTCTTAGAACATCCTCTGGACATGACCAGAGCACAGCTTCAGTTGTGTTTGGAGGGTCTGGTGTGCCTCACCTATGGATTTCATTATCTGTGGGTTTTGGGATCTGCAGGGGTCTGGAAACAGAATTCCCATGGTTAATGAGGCATGACCTATATCTCCATCTGGAATTTTAGGTGGGCAGTCAGTACTGCACTCGTCAAATGAGTTATATTAAATAGATGAACTCCCAAAGGATTTTCACCTTTTAGAGTGCAGCTTTTTTGCCTTCCTCCCCTCTCCTGATATATATCAAAGGTCATTTGGAATTGAGGGGTGATGAGGCTGTGATGTTCCCAGGGGCAGTGTGTGCCCCCACACCATCTGACTACCCACAATTGCCACCTCTGCCTGTGTCCTTACATAAGTATCCCCCCATGGTTCAGAGGGTGAGCAGGTGAATGCGTGGATGTGCCCCATCCCCTCCTTCCCTTTACTTACCCACAGTGCAGCCTGCAGCCTCCCTGCTGCTTCTCTTTGAAATGAATGGGAACAGTGTGCTTTGCAAGAGTTCAAGGGGTGGAGAGAGGTGATATAACAGCTCTTTTTCTCCATCCCCTTCTTCTTCCAAGAGCTCTGGTGCCTCATAAGCAAGTCAGAAGAAGACCAGAGCCGCCAGTGGAGTGTCAGGCTGGGGTGGAGGGCAGTTGGGCTGGGAATTGTCTCTTCACTGCTCCTCCAAGGGTGATCCTCCAAGCAGCCCTTTCAGGGGGCTTCATGGCAAGGCTGGCCCTGGCTGTTCCTTCTGCTTCCTGCAAGCCACGTTCTTTTCTCCACCGTATCAGAAGAACGGATTTTACTCTGATCTTAACATAAGTGAATTGTTACTAGTATTCGCAGGAGGTAGTAATCTCTGAGACTACCATATGGAATGCCAACTACCATGTGAAATGCCAAATTCCATACCCAACATGGACTGGAAGTGAAATAAAGCACATATCCCAAGAGCCAGTAAGTCTAGCTAGTAGTCTTGAAATATGTTTTTTTTTTTTAAAAGTTACTCTACAAGGAGACGAAAGCAAGATTCAAAATTCGGTTCACGAAAGGCATGATTCAAAATGTGGATTTCAAGGTCTGACCTTGTGGAGCATGGTACTTTTGGGAAGGGTGCTGTTTGGTCAAGCTAGATGGAATATTAGCCATGCATTTATATTTCAGTCTTAAAAAGTAGCAACTGGATTCCCAATCTGGACTGAGAGTGTGTGGCATGTCGGAGGGGAGTTAACTGTTTCCCCAAGCCATGGTCCTGACACAAACGTAGCCTCCCTTGAAGCTCCTGTTTGCAGTAGTGTAACTAGAGGGGGTGCAAAGGTTTGCAGGGAACCTCACCGCCGCAGCATGCAGGGGGTCCTCCATTTTGCTTGTACCCCCTGGAATGGCTCTGAGGGGGAGGGTCTGGTTGCAGGCTGCTGTGGTGAGGCTCCCTGCAAAACTTAGTGCTTTGCACCCCCTCTAGCTACCCAAGGCAACTGCCTGGTTGCCTTGGAAGGAAGGACCAGGACGGCCCTCCATCTGCTATTTCGATAATAAAAAGGCCAAAGTTGAGGATGCATTTGATGTCTATTTCATTTTTGAACCCCCAATTTAGGGCATTATTCCAATGTCTTTAATAGCAGGGCCAAATTCAATGCAGGAGTCTACATGCTTAAGCCCATCTCCTGATCAGGGACCCGGCTTTCCCTGGACTACATCATTAGCATTGTTGACTTAAGAGAAACATAATTACACTTCCCTCAAAATATCACCTGAGCAGGAAGGAGCAATCTATTTTAATCTAGCCGTTAATTGGTTACAACCCTTCCAATCAGCCAACAGACCTCTATGATTAATTTGTGTGGCTAATCGGCTCGCGCTCAAAACATTTCAGCTGTCCTCTCTGTAATGAGGCCATTTTTAATTCTGAGTCGGCCTGCAATCGGGTCAGTTGCACCCTCCGTTCAGTGCTTTATGGGAATGCCACGTTTTAAAGGCATCAGGCCGCTGGTTGGGACATGGCTGCATTGTATGTGCTGGCCTGGCTGGAGGGCACCTGAACACACCTCTTTGAAATTTTAAGTCCAAGATGTGCCGACATCAATGTTTTGAGTCAAGGCTGCAGCTGGAGCGGCTTGCTCTCCCTCAACCCAGCAACGGTTCCCGGCAGTGGCTCTGAGGCCGTAGCCTTGGAGTGGAATTTAAGGAGGATTTCTGAATAAACAAAGCTCAGCTTCACAAATAAAGTTTCTGAACTAACACACGCAATATGTCGTGGCAACCTTGTGTCAAGTCCCCTGTGACTCACACACAGGCACTGAGTGGATACAGTCGCCGTTTGGCCAATCCCCCCTCATTTGCTGGTGCCAGGGAGTAAGGGCCTTGGGGACAATTGGTATATCTTGATGGTCTGCTGAGATGGTGAAAATATTACTAATCCCCACACGTTAAAGATCTGCTTTGTGGTTGGTACAAAACACAATGTGCTGCCAGCTTGTGGGCTGTGGTCATTTTTTGCCCTACCAGGCCAGACTTTGGCCTCCATAGCCAAGGTTTGATGGGTGGGTAGACTTGGGCTCCTGTCCGAACTTGGATCTCAGATCTAACTGCCAAGTAGACCTAGGCTCCCATTCTGACTGCTCTTTGGAATCACCTCTTCCAGGCAGGTAGACCTAGGCTCCCGTCCAGACTTGGAGCCCAGATCTATCTGCTGGGAAGACTTGGGCTCCCAGTCCAACTCTGCCCTTTCACCCCACCCAGTGGGCATTCCCCTGGCACCTGACGTCGCTCCTCATCCCGGCGGCTGCCCTTTCCCACTGGCGTGACAGTTTGGGGGGGTACATACCCATGGCTCCATTTTGGATCCGCCCCTGACTATTTTGACCAATGTAAGGCACTTTCATATGGTCCTCCCACCTGTATTGTGCACCTTTATTAGATTATATGGTTCACAATTATATCTTGATATTACATTATAATGATCAGGCATGCTTAAAGTATTCTCCCGCATGGTTCTCCTTTGAGTGGTTAGTGACTTGGTTCTCTTTCAGGGTGTTTGGTTTGGGTGGAGGGCGGAATGGATGGTTGGTGTGCACGGAGGTTGCAGTTTTTGTTTACACCACCGTGTGATGAGCAGTTTGCCATGACGATGCTTTGTGGTTCTGTTGTTTTCTTGTTTATTTTGCTATTATATATTGATTTGGGCTTTTATTATTGTAAGCCATTTTGGCTTGTAACATGCAGGGGAAATGTTTTAAAATAAAAAATAAATAAATGAGTGATATAAAAGTCATGGTGACTATTCAAGTATTTTGGCTTCACCATGTTGTGGGGATAAGATTATTTCTCGCTTGTACGTACATCAAATTGGATACATGCAGGGCCCAATCCTAACAGGTCACTGTGCCATCAGAACACATGTTCCAACAGCACAATGGTCTTTCTGGAACTACATAAGAACATAAGAACAGCCCCGCTGGATCAGGCCATAGGCCCATCTAGTCCAGCTTCCTGTATCTCACAGCAGCTCACCGAATGCCCCAGGGAGCACACCAGATAACAAGAGACCTACATCCTGGTGCCCTCCCTTGCATCTAACATAGCCCATTCCTTAAATCAGGAGGTTGCACATACACATCATGGCTTGTAACCTGTAATGGATTTTTCCTCCAGAAACTTGTCCAATCCCCTTTTAAAGGCATCCAGGCCAGATGCCGTCACCACATCCTGTGGCAAGGAGTTCCACAGACCAACCACACGCTGAGTAAAGATATATTTTCTTATGTCTGTCCTAACTCTTCCAGCACTCAATTTTAGTGGATGTCCCCTGGTTCTGGTGTTACGTGAGTATAAAGAGCATCTCTCTATCCACTTTATCCTTCCCATGCATAATTTTGTATGTCTCAATCATGTCCCCCCTCAGGCGTCTCTTTTCTAGGCTGAAGAGACCCAAACGCCGTAGCCTTTCCTCATAAGGAAGGTGCTCTAGCCCAGCAATCATCTTAGTTGCTCTCTTTTGCACCTTTTCCGTTTCCACTATGTCCTTTTTGAGATGTGGCGACCAGAACTGGATACAATACTCCAGGTGTGGCCTTACCCTCGATTTGTACAATGGCATTATAATACTAGCCGTTTTGTTCTCAATACCTTTTCTAATGATCCCCAGCATAGAGTTGACCTTCTTCACTGCCGCCGCACATTGGGTCGACACTTTCATCGACCTGTCCACCCCCACCCCAAGATCTCTCTCCTGATCTGTCACAGACAGCTCAGAACCCAGCAGCCTATATGTGAAGTTTTGATTTTTTGCCCCAATGTGCATGACTTTACACTTACTGACATTGAAACGCATCTGCCATTTTGCTGACCATTCTGCCAGTCTGGAGAGATCCTTCTGGAGCTCCTCACAATCACTTCTGGTCTTCACCACTTGGAAGCGTTTGGTGTCATCTGCAAACTTTGCCACCTCACTGCTCAACCCTGTCTCCAGGTCATTTATGAAGAGGTTGAAGAGCACCAGTCCCAGGACAGATTCTTGGGGCACACCACTTTTCACCTCTCTCCATTGTGAAAATTGCCCATTGACACCCACTCTCTGTTTCCTGGTCTTCAACCAGGTTTCAATCCATGAGAGGACCTGTCCTCTAATTCCCTGATTGTGGAGTTTTTCAGTAGCCTTTGGTGAGGGACCGTGTCAAACGCCTTCTGAAGTACAGATCCACGGGTTCTCCCGCATCCACATGCCCGTTGACCTTTTCAAAGAATTCTAAAAGGTTTGTGAGGAAAGACTTGCCCTTACAGAAGCCAGGCTGATTCTCCCTCAACAAGGCCTGTTCATCTATGTGTTCTGAGATTCTATCTTTGATGAGGCATTCCACCATCTTACCCGGTATAGATGTTAGGCTGACTGGCCTATAGTTTCTCTGGTCCCCCCTCTTTCCCTTTGTAAAGATTTCCGTGACATTTGGTATCCTCCAATCCTCTGGCACCGTGGCCGTTTTGAGGGACAAGTTGCATATTTTAGTCAAGAGATAGCAAAACATGACAGACTGTTGTGAGCAACTAGGCAAAGCATCAATGGCCACACAACAGTTGAATGCAATGATACTGCAATACCAGAAAGTTGGCATGGGGTGGGCAGATGGGGTGGTGGAAGAAAAGGGCAGGAATGGGGGTCTTGAAGGCAGGAAGGAAGCAGTTATCGGTGGTAACAGCTCCACTGGTATCCTATCTCACTTCCAACTCAATCCACCTCCCTGGGTCCACTTGGAGTTCCACAAGCCAAAGAGCTGACACAGGTCTGAGTAGACTTATCAGAAAGCAGAGGCATACCCCAAGTAAGGGAACAAAAGTTCCTTTACCTTGAGGAGGTCTCCAGGACTGCCCCTCTGCAGGATACATCATGTACTCTGTCAGTGTGGCTGCATCAACGGGGGGTGGGGGGTGGATTTAGCTAGGATTGGGCTGTACAAAAGTTTACACATATTGTACTGGGATTCAACATGGAACACTTGAGCACAAATCCCTTTTCATTAATGAAGCTTATGGGGTGCACCTGCCCTTGTCGCTTACACTGCTTTTGTAATGATGAAATAAGTGCCACTGTTGGGGGAAGAGAGATGTGCACTACCCTCCCTGCACCAATGCAGGCCCCAGGGCAGGGTTACACATCACAGATGTGCTAAGCCAGCACAGTGGTTGGGGAGGGCAGGAAGGAGCTGGGAGGGAGGCATTCCAGGGCGGGGAAAGGGTGGGCAGTGGGCGTTCCTGGGGGCGGGGAGTGGGGCCAGGTTCCGGCACTTGCGCTGGATCCTAACCACATTCCCTGGCGGCCCAAGGCAGTCCCAGGCTGCTTGGATTTGCACCCCGATTTCAGTGGGGCAGATCCAAGTAGCCCCACTGGGGCTCTCCCCAGGGTAAGGGAAAATCCTCCCCTTGCCCCCGGCTGAGCCACAAGCAGCCCAAACCTTGCACAGGCCTGCTGGCCTGCCTGTTCCCACACAAATTAGGATTGCGCTGCCCAAGAGTTTTATAGGATATTGGTTTGGAGAAACATTCAGTCCCAATAACCGCTAAAGTATATTCAACTAGATGGCTTCTGATTTGTTTGTTTGTTTCAATTGCAAGTTGCTTTCAACATCTGAAAATCAGGGAGTCCTTAAATGTTGATGCACATTGGGCGGAAAAAATGGTTGCGTCCAAATGGTTCCACGAGCCGGGCTTTCCTTTTGAAACACTCTCTCTGTCGCACATCCTTTCAGAATGATTACGCTGTTATCTTAACGGACAATGAAACCTAATCAAAGGTTGTGGGTGTGATTTATCTTATACTTGTCTCCACATGTCAGAAAATTAAGACAGTGATGAATTATACATTACTGTACAAAATTTTATTATCAGAGACAAAATTCAAATTTGTTCTGCTTAAAATACAGAAGATAAAGTTTCTCATTTAGAAAAAAAATCCATCTTGTGAGTTCTTGGTTAGTATGGAATAAAAATTTCATGTTGAATACATACTGGTTCAGCAGTATTTACGGAATAGGTTTAAAGGCATATCATAGAAAAATACTTGCAGTCAACTGTAATAGAAACTCATATTTTATTTGGTCAATGCTTTAAATTGCTTGGTGATGCTTTTGTTTACCGGAAATATTTACTATGGATGCATCCATTCTTATCCCCAAATTTAGGATGATAAAGAAGTAAAATTAACATCATAGTAAGGGATCTTAAAAATCATGTTGGCTTGAGAGACAAGTTTCCAGACTTTAGCTATGTACCTCTGTGTTGAACAGGAAAACCAGATATGCCTTTGGACCTGTATATAGTTAAAAGATTCCTCTAGGATCATATTCAGCCACACAAAATTGCTTTATTAATTCAGCACAGTATTTAATACATGCTGCCATCCAGAATTTGTGGCCATATTTATGGGGTTATTGTCTGCTGTGCTGAGATGGGAAAAAAAATTGATGTGCTTTTCTCAAGAAGGATGGATTGAAGCATGTGATTAAACAGTTCTGCTGAACTGGAACCTTTTAAGAATGAACTTGCAATACAAGTGCATTATCTATGATGTTCACAAAAGGACTGCAGGGCTGTTATTAGGCAAAATCCTAAGTCAAAAATCAACCAGCGGAAGTGATGCTCAAGCAAGGGTCTAAGATCAAGAATTCAGAAAGTGCCTTCAATTCACAACTCTGTGAGGGCTCCAGAGTGCATGTGGAGCTCTGCTCAACCTATCCTATAAAGTACAGGGGAATGTTTCACATATTGGTGAGGTGGGAACCATGTCTGGTTTTATGTTTTTATGTCTGGTTTTACAGCCTCCCGCCTTGTTCCAAAATAGAAATGCATTCAGGTCAAGGACTCCTTATGTGCACAGGAGCTCCAGTATGCACACAGAGCTTCTGTGCTCACCAAGGCTTTCCTAGTGACTTCAGTGTTGCAGTCAACTTCATGTGGTCATGCTCACCCAGGGAACACAGGCAGGTGTGCAAATGGGACCTGGACCAAGCTTCTAATTGTACGGTATCCTAGATTGTGTACAGAACTACTGATTGACCATTTCTCAATAGATAAATGACACATTTTACTGCAGAATAATAATCACAAAAAAGTAAAGATCTGAGAGCTGATGAAAAAAATATACTAATTTTAAATTACAAAATGATCTAGATAAAATCACCAGAACAATCCCTCCTTTCACCACTATAACCATTTATCTACAACACTTTTCTTTTTTGTGAACCAAGAGCTGTAAATTTCTCTGCAAAAACATGCTCTGTTATCAGTCTGTTATTGCCACTAAACAGTGCCTCAATAGTGCTCGTAGAGAAGTAGCAAAATAAAACACACCAGCATAACGGCCCTTTTCAGGTTTGGGCTCTGTAAAAATAATAGCATTAAAACCTTTGTGCATCCTTATTAATTAAGGATTTGCTGCTTCTGGTTTCCTTCTTTAATGTCCACCCAAATACCTGTTTTACTTGGAGATCAGAACAAAGCATCAACATCATATTTACATGTACCTTGGTCAGAGTTTTTACAGGGAATACATAGGATAGTTATAACCTGCAGCAACCCTTTCATTGATGCTATCCAGAAGAAGTTTCATTTCGTGTGGAGGAGTTTGGCTTCCTCCTCCTTCATAACCAGAGCAAAAGTTGCAACACTGCCATCCTTCTGCACTTACTTTTATGAGGAATCATTGTGAAATAAGGTTAGTGGATGAATAGCACTTGTATTCATATACTGCTTTAGCGTGCTCAAAATGCTCCACAAAATTTATCCCACTAGTCCTTACAACAACCCTGTAAGGTAGGCCAGTGTCGTTATCTCCACACTGCAGATGTTCACCAAAGAAGTGTACAATACGTATTTCTAATCAAGCAGATTATTTTTTGCCTGTTGCAAAATTATTTGCCTGTTGCAGATTATTTTTTGCAGTTGCTAATATTTTAGCAATATTTTAAATATTACTAAATTTAGCAATTTTACTAAATTTAGCAATATTACTAAAAATATTTTAGTAATATTTTAGCAACTGCTTTTAATATTCAGTGGCCCTTCAGGGTACGTAAATGGAAAGCCAATTTACGCTCTCCCAACTGCACCTGTCAGAGATACAGAAGCAGATACAAAATACAAGAGGGCAACATTTGCTTTTCCCTGCTTTCCAGCAGGGTGCGCTTTTGACACAGTGATGTAACAGACACACAGGCAGTGGTGTAGCTAGAGGGGGTGCAAAGCACTAAGTTTTGCAGGGAATCTCACCAGGGAGTGCAAGTGGCCCCTCCCTCTCCTCTTTGGAGCCATTCTGGGTGGTGGGAGTAGCTATGGAGTAGCCACGCCACTGCACACAAGATACAGGGAACGAACAGCCAAGAGAGGTCTCTGCTCTATGAAAGCAGCAGCTACCACAAAAATATCAGTTGTCATGCCACAATTTGCCCACAGGTGGCTAGAAAACACAACTGGTGATGAAGCATGCGACATGGATCACGGTCACAGTCCAGCAATGTGCTTAAGTTTCTTGGTGTCAAGGGTACCCAACACTGCACTGGTCCTTGGCCTTATAGCACAAAGACCCACATTAATAAGTTAAAAAAAAAATCCTGTCATAGCTTTAATGTGACTCAATATTAACATCCAATCATACTGAATAGTGCTTGTGGCAAAATCCTGACCGTTGGTGACTTGGAGTAGCAAGGCTAAATAGTGGCATTCATTCACCCCAGGGCAGTTATAGCATCTTAAATGGGTCACAGTGACACAGCAGGAGTGAGAGTTCCCAGTTGCGGTGTCACTTGGCTGCACTCCTATAGACACTTACTGGGGAGGAAGTCCAATTAAACTCAATGGGGCTTATTTCTGAATAGACATGAATAGGCTTGCACTGATAGTGGAAAATACTATATATGTAAATGGTATCTGTGGAGGAGGAACATTTTCTCAAGGCCCAAAGACAAGAGTGCTCACAGGCAATTGCTGGGGTTGTCTGCTTCATTGGGCACCTGAAGAAAGAGATCCCCCACCCCCCCCAAAAAAAATTTTTCAATGTAGGTCTCCATTCAGCGCAGTCTAAATGAAGGACTTCATCATTTTAAAGTGTTGCAATTCAAGGTGCTATAAAACCCCAGAGTGAATGCACCCAAGAGATTCACACAGTTACAGTGCACTTTGCTTCTACTCCAAAGCAGTTATGGTGCAAAGAATTCATTTAGAAGCATTTGCACAAAAATGACACTTTTGCCATATATCCACGGAAGCCAAAGTGAATTGTGATATGGAAGGAATTTGGGAAGTCTTTCAAAAAGCTGATCATGTGATGGGACTATTTTCAGGTCATCTCATTTATGCAAAGGAGAACATTCTAAGTGCATGACAGAACCAATTCATTATGAACTGTACCTCGTGCATACAAAAGAAATTTAATTAAAAAAACTAGGCTCAGGATCATTTTAAATGTTCCTGCTTGATGAATTCATGGGACAGTATTCATCATGGATTCAGTACAATTTACCTTAATCTGAGTGAGTCGTTCTTATTCTTTTGACATTAACTATAATGGCAGCAGAAGCCACACTAACTTTTAATGCACTTTGGAATTTGTATGAGATTTGGCAATAGTCGTTGTGGCAACATACGCGAGACATCTTCATGCAAGGCTGAAGTTGGCACAAGAGAACAATAATTTTGCCAGTTTGGCAAACCAAGTTTCACAAAATTCCATTGATGCATTTTGCGGAGCTTGCCAGCCACACTGAGAAACATACACTTTGAAGAGACCCTACTCCCCAGATGTTTGTGAGTCAGAGCTTTACCACAACTAGACAATTTGGATTTTTAAAAGGACAACAATGCTGAACCTTTTGTGGTTCAGGCAAATCATAAAGATTGTGGTCGTCTGTGTTTTATACCCTTGGACATCTAATATCTACTACTGTAGTTTCTCTCTTAACGCTCACTAATGGATGAGCGTTATACTCAATTGTATATATGCAACAGGGATCAAATTGTACACCTGTGGGCTGGGCAGAAATGGGTTAAAAATCAAGATGTAAAGGCAGACCCTTTAGGAGGAGAAGCTTCTATTATAAAATCTCCACAAGAGATTCCTGAGTGGAGCAGTAAGGTCAGCCTCTTACTCTGATTCATCAATCCAGTGTAGTAGCACTTGCAGAGTCCCTTTCCCTCCTCTTAAATGAGTAGATAATTGATGGAGCACCTGGAGTACCAGACAGTGGACTAGGCTGACTCATGTGAGGAAACCTGTTTAGATTAGCTGTGTTCATTTAATGTGTGGGGGGAAATGTACACATGAATCAAAGCGAGGTTGTAGGGCTGGGAAAGAGCACATTCACAGCCAGTCACATTGCAGAGATGAGCAAATGTAATTTCAACAGTGTTCATAATTAAAAGGGTGTTTTATATGTGTTCATAATAATAATAATAAATCAGAGCTTTGGAGCTGAGTGTTGGGAGAGTTAGGACAGACAAAAGAAAATATTTCTTTACCCAGCATGTAGTTAGTCTGTGGAACTACTTGCCACAGGAAGTAGTGACAGCATCTTGCCTAGATGCCTTTAAGAGGGAACTGGACAAATTTCTGGAGGAAAAGTTCATCACAGGTTACAAGTCATGGTAGGCATGTGCAAGGTAGAGGTAGGCTGCCTCTTATTGCCAGATGCAGGGGAAGGCACCAGGACGCAGTTTGTCTCTTGTGCTCCCTGAGGCATTTTGTGGGCCACTGTGAGATACAGGAAGCTGGACTAGATGGGCCTTTGGCCTGATCCAGCAGGGCTCTTCTTATGTTTTTATGACAAGCAACAATACGCTTACTTGGGGGAAAAAAGAGTTGACTATATGGCTTGAAATTGGTGAAAGAGGGGGATTGCCCTGCAAAACCTTCCTTGAAACCTAAGCTCAAGTTCACTTCTTCTGTGGCTATTCACAGCCAAAGAAGGCGGCAAGAGAAGAAAGCCATTTCCTTGTGGCTTCCAGCATTGTTTAGCCCAGTCCAAAGTTTTTGGCAGGAGGGCCACATCATCTCTGACGCTGTGTCGGGGGCCGGGGAAAAAAAGAATTAATTTACATTTAAAATTTGAATAAATTTACAAAGATTTACATAAATGAATATATTAAAGATGAACTTATATGATTGAATGAAGGTCTTGCAATAGCTCAAGGCCTATAAAAGGCCTTGCACAAAGAAAGGCTGACCTTTCCTTTGCTGCCGCTGCTGCATCACAGACATGAAACAACAAGCAGTGGAGGGAGCCCTCAATCCATAGCTCACACGAGAGGTCAAATAGTCGCTCTCACGCTGAGAGCAGTTGCGTCAGGCCAGTGTAGGCTCCAACAAATCTCTGGAGAGCCAGAGGCTCATTGGAGACTGGGGGTTCCCTGAGGGCCGCATTGAGAGGCCTCGAGGGCCACAAGTCGCCCCAGGGCCAGGGTTTGGGCACCCCTGGTTTAGCCTAAAGGTTGCCACTCAACTGGCTTAAGCAAATGGATGACATTCCTTTGCCTTCCTGCAGTCTCCTGGCAGAACCAGGACGTAGCCCCAGACCTATGAGGACCTGAGGTGCAGTATCAAATGCTGCCCACCTGTCTCTTAGCACTCAAATAGTTGTTTGATCTGAGTCCCTCCTCTTGTTCTCAGCCCACCATCATCTTTTAAGAAGAGGGGTGGTGGACTGCTGCCTGCCCCACCCCCTGTTCTTCTGCTGCCAGAGGTGACTCCCTCAGGTTACTTTGTTATAAAGTTGGTCTTGCACGCAACCCCAGAAGGTAGAGGATGTCCCCACACTGCTTTCCCCCCATGGGCAAACTTTGCCCATGTTAGTACTTGCCAAAAATGACACGAGTGAAGGGTGCAACTTCGTAGCCTATGAAAAGAACTGGGAAGTTTAGGGCTGATGGTTCTACTGATTGATCCAACTAACTCAAATGTCTGGTTTGGGATTTCTGTACTGAAAGTATTTATTTGCTTCACTGGAGGTTATAAGCACTTATGTTTAGAAGGACAAATGGCACCAAAGACTTTCAAAGGTCTCTAAAATACTGCCATACTTTGAGACATCCAGCATAATTCTCAGTTTATCTCCACGGTTGTGCGGTATATTCACAGCTTCAATCTATGCAAAATACAGCCCTGAACTGAAAGTTCACTGAGGGCACCATTTGGGTTTCAAGTGTACTCTGTTGAAGCTGAATATACACTACAGTTCTACTTCAGATTCATGCAAACCAATGTTAGTTGAGTATTGTCAGTCCCTCCTTGTAAGACTTCCCTTAAGCAAATCACACAGTTCTGTACAAGTTCATCACCTGTATCCATAGTAAATATTATGGTACCCAAAGAAGTTGACATATAACCAAACAGAAACTGTCTTAAGTATTGCAACTGTGCAAAAGTCATCAGCAGAATAGCTACTTCCCCATAATTTGAAATTTGGATTGAGTAGATCCATCACTCAAAAGCACCATAAATATGTTAATGATCACAGCTCTCAATGTTCCTTCCATTGTGAGCTGTGGTCATTCAACTCCCATGTCAGGGGAGAGAGAACACAGAAAGATTCTAAGCAGCTAAGGGCTCAATCCTATCCAATTTTCCAGTGCTGGTGCAGTAGTGCCAATGGGCATGCACTGCTTCCTATTCGGGAGGGGGGGGGCAGTCACAGAGACCTTCAAACAAGGGAATGGTTGCACCGGTGCTGGAAAGTTGGATAGGATTGGGCCTTAAATGTAGTAGAAAGCACTTCTAATACTTTGCTATTTTCACCAGTAGTTGGTATGGGAGAATACCGGCTCCTGAAATTGTGAAATACATGGTATTTTCATGTATGGAGATACCATACATGAATGGTCAAAATAACTCACGCTTAGTAACAAGCTCGTTTAACAAATCTTTCAAAAAATTAATGAAAGGGAAAGATAAAGGTTAAGAAAAACACTGGAAGATACTTGACATGAATAAAGAAAAATCAAACAGATACAAGAGGTTATTATTAAAACTTATGGTACTGCCAATTAATGTTAGAACTTTTCCAGTTAAAAGGAGAGTCTATCTTAGTGGAATACCCATTAGTGAAGAAATAAGACTTTCATATTGACCGGAAGATGGAAACAGTAGCATTCATTGTTCTTTACAATTAGATATTAGAAAAATCTTTTGTTTCTCAGTGGGATCATTTGTGTCTCCACAGATCTTTTCTGATGAGAATACATTTTTTACAATATTGTGGATTAACAGTTTCCCATAACTAGTCACCACACTGGGTCATACCACAGCTACTGAATATCTTTTGCTAAGTAAAAACAATGAAGAAGGGTGATTTATGGAATCTGCCCAAGGAAATACATTACACTCTTGTCATAAAGGCTTGCTATCAGAGAGGAAAATCTGTTGTTAGCTGATCAGCACTGAATCCAATTTACTTTTGTAATTACAGCATGTCGTGAGAGTAACTTGTTTCTGAATGCATCTTTGCCTTAAAAAGGAACTATAATGTATGCAATAATTTGCAACTCAGAGCACAGTTAGCACCCCAATAATAACTGAGAGATAAGCAGAATGCAGACATAATTGGCCAGGACCAAAGATGACCCTTCATCACATGGTGCTCCTTTGTCCATTCCTCTTCCTTCTCTCCACCCTACCTTGCGCTTGCAACACTGATTGTCATAGATAATCTTTGTGCTTTTGCATAATGCCCAACTTCAATGTAACAGAAATTCACATACAAATGTGGACACTGTAAGTAAGCATGCTGGAATACAGGCAGGGACCATACAACCATGCACAAATATTCTGAGGGTTCCCCCCCCCCGAAACTGACAGTAACATTTACATGCACCACTTAATATCACATTTGGCCATGGTAGAGTGAGGACTAAGTTTTGAAAGCATTCATGACCTTTTCTCAGTTCATGATCCAAACTTCTGTCAGAGTTTTTTTTTTCTTTTTCCATGTCCTTTACAGTTTTGAGGAGATTGGTGCAAAAATATAATATATCTATATCTATATATCCTGCCAGTTTAGAACTTGTCTTCGTTTTGTGTTTCCAGTCAAAGGTTCTTGGAATTCCACCTTGTGTTCCTCCATTGTGCTCCTCCTCTTGCAAAATTTGGTACTTAGAAATACTGATTAGTGTGCCAGTGATCTTCTCAGCCACTGAAATAATTCGTCTTTATAAAGCGCTTGCCACCGGACATTAGCTTCCACTGTTTCCACGGCTCGGGAGAAAGAGGCAGCAGAGCCCTCTGCGTAGGTTTTAATAAAGTTCTTTAGCTGGAAATGCAATTTAAACATTAATTTGGGCTGAACGAACACAAATATGGTCTTCCACATTCATATGAACAAGTCATACATTGAGGACAAACTCTATGTGCCCTACAATATTTTGCAGGGAGATTTACTGCAAAATGCAATAAGGCAACAGACTGCATCAATTAGGTGTGATGCCACAGCTTCAAATTGTGCTGGAAGATATTGACGTGCCAGTGTCTGATTATATTAACATCTCTTCCTCCATCTCTCCTGTAGCCCAGCTGCTTTATGTTGCAGACAGCTGGGTTCTTATCAAGTTTTACTCCTACATAGGCAACTAAACAGGGAAAATTGGAAGTGCTCCTAATGCAGCTTGAGAAGCTAAAGTTAAGCTAAAACACTCAGACTCCTGCCTGAAGAGCCTGGGTTTATCAACTATTATAAAAGATGTGTTCAATTAGGCTTGAACAGCATATTTAATTCCTTATTGTAAATGACTGGCTGTTTAGGCACTAGTTTGAGGAGCTGTTGGTTAACTGCTGCAAGCACCATCCGGAGTAGTAATTAGTCTTCTTTTGTAACCATATAAACATTCACTCTGCTGTTGGAGTATCCTAAACACACTGAGGGCCCAATCCGATCCAACTTTTCAGCAACAGTGCAACTGCAATGCAGCCCCGAGGTAAGGGAACAAATGTTCCCATACCTTGAGGAGGTCTCTGTGACTGCCTTCCCACCACAGGATGCAGTGCACACCCCACTGGTACAGCTGCATCCGCACCGGAAAATTGGATAGGATTGGGCTGTTACTTGAGAGTGGGTTTCGCTGAACTCGGTGGGGCTTGCTTCTGGGTAAACACACATAGGATCAGGTACATTACTGTCCCCAGCTTAAGTAGAAGTTAGGTCCCAGGGGTCTATACTTTAGTAGGAATTTACTTAGGTCAAAACATTTAGTCTTTGCTGGCCTAGCCTGCACAAAAGCAACACTGAAGGACGTACTGTACCTGCATAAAAGTGCCAGCACAACCATCCATGACTCGGACATCTGTAACTCAGGGAGCCAACTACAAAGAGGCTGCCTTTTCTTTAAATAAATCTTATGCATGCATTCATTGCCATACCATTACAGGTGTGCTCAGTTGCTCTAGGATGCTCAGTGCAGTGTCTCATGGTGTCACCTATTTACGGCCCATGCGGCCTTCATTTCTGGGTTTCCCCAAGCGCCGCCATCTTGGGTAGCCCAAGAATCCTGTGAGATCTCGGCGGAACGCTGGCTCCTGCAGTGCTACAACACAGTCTTGCTGGGGTTGCCCTCGATGGTGTCACCTGGTGTAGCCCACACCCCACAGCGACACCACTGGATATATGCTTACAGAATATAGCCTTGCTGATTTTAGGTGTCAAAGACGAAATGTTTAAAAGGATAAGAACAAAAAATATTGCAAGCAGTGAGCTGCATAATATTCACCTCATTTAGTTCACTTTCTGCATTAAGAAACTCTGTGACTCCGCTGATAAGTTTTGAATTCATAAATAATGCTTCTCCATATCTTCAACAGCAGGGGAAAAACACAAACAGAGAATATATTAAATGGAAATGCCTCTGGTTATTCAGATCTTAGAACAATTCCATGATAATAGTAGCCAACTGAAGTTCTTTTCCTAGAACTTCTGGTCCACACATACAGTTCAACATGCAAAAAGCAGATTTAATCCAGACTCTGCTACATGACTTTGCAACTAATATTTTAAATTAAGTATTCTGTTTTCTCTCCCCCCCCTCCATTTTTCACGTCACCAAACTTACTCAAACGATTTATGTTTTTTTATATAACCATGTCCCTATGACATATGACGGAATGAAGTCCTCTCATTCTTTTAAAAGTGCCATGTACATGGGTAATGCTACGTAACAATAGTGAATCTAAAAGCTTATATGTTTTTAAAGGGAAACATAAAGCCTAATGATGGTCACTGGTGATACAACATATAAGCTACATAAAATGGAACATCTAATACACAAACATAAAGTTTATAGCTTGACCCAAAGGTGCCCTTTTACTAGTGGGAAGACTCTTAATGGAAGGGTTGATTCCAACTGATTGGAAGTTTGTTGCGTAAGATAAGTGATCTAAGAAATAGATACAGAGGAACTTCTTAGATCACTTTTCTTAAGTAACAAACTTCCAATAAGTTGGAATCAACCCCTCCATTAAGAGTCTGTCTTAGTTGCCATGTTTTCAGTGCTAAAGTTCTTGAGGGGGGTCACATTGCGTTGGAGCTCCTCAGAGGCAGAGTGAAGATATCAGTCAGAATGCTGAGCTCTGGAACTCTTGATCTCCTTATTAGCAAGGAGCCATTCTGCCTTCCTTCCCCCTTTCATTCATTCCTCTTGCAGCTGGCTAAGTGGGTGTGCAAGAGGCTGCATCATTTTCAATGGTTCTCCATTCCAGTATTCAGGATTTTTTTCCTTCTCCACCCCGTCCCAGCTCTCCCTCCCCCCACCCTGGTATTTTCTCTTGCAGTCTCTTTTGATCACCTTCCTACACAGCTTCCTCTGTTCACAGAGCAGACATTTTCTCCTTCTCTTACCTGTTCTTTGGATCCAAGCCAAAGCAATTAATTTCATCACAATGTGTACATGGTCGGTATTATCCTCTATTTGTACTAAATTTGAATTATAATGTAGCTGAACTGTTGTAATAATTTTAATTTTTTTTTAAATTGGTAACCTTTAAAACACACATTTAAAAAAAATTCTTAACCTCTGGCATTGGACAACAAACATGCCTACGCTAGAATAGCTAAGTATTAAATTGACTGTCTCTTGTCCCTGACAAACTGTTCACTGACTCACTGTTCACTTAACACCAAAATACTTTGCTAAGAAAAAGTGACAGTGTTACTCAAGGGCAAGTCTGAAGTATGAATTCTTATTTGAGCATTTATCCTGTGGCATACAGAAAATGCATAACAGGATTGGAATGAAAACAATTCTTGTATGCAAAAGGCTTGAATCCAAATTTCCATGTGGGCAAGCAGTAATCTAAGCTTGCTTCCCTCAGCTCTAGATCTGCACATCACATTGGGGGACATTCATGATTGCAGATGGTGCGGGAGGGAGAGGAAATCAGTGCTCTCTCCATGTGCAAACAGAAGTGTAGAGATTTGGATTCAAGTCAATGTCCTTTACATAAATACTACCATTAACATTTACAACACAAACACAGTCCCAAACATTTGCAATAATGAAGGAACAAATGACTATATTGACACCTCTACGAAAGAGAGAAAAATCATTCTAAATAATGCTGGTTATCTCACTTTTCTTAAACCAATGAGTAGACATGCACAGACAGAACATTAATAAGGAGGACAGAACATTATATAAAAGTGAATAAAATGATACTAAAAATTAAAATATTCATTTTTACCTGGCATTCAATATCTTCCATTTTTCTCTAAAAAACTTCCAAGCAAGATCTCGTCCATGTGGATTCCTAGCTACATGGATTATGACATCAATTGCATCCTGATCTAGGACAACTTCTGAATTGAGAGATAGGTTAAGAAGCCTTGAATAATGGGAGAAGGGAGGGAAGATGTTTAGTTTTTGCCAACAGACCTATTTCAGTATTAGCTTACAAGATACCTTGCAACTCACAGCAAAGAACAGAAATTGCAACACATTTTCACATTGCTCAGTGGTGTAGTTAGAAGGGGTGCAAAGCACTAAGTTTTGCAGGAAGCCTCACCGCAGCTTACAAGGTGCCCCTCCCCTTTGGAGTCATTCCAGGCGATGGGACCAAAATGAAGGCATACACTCCAGGCTCCAACGACTGGAATGGTTGGGAGAAAGACCCTTTGCACACTGCGATGAGGCTCCCTGCAAAACTTAGTGCATTGAACCCCCTCTAGCTATGCCACTGGTAGAGCTTTCTGTTTGTATTTGTAAAGTATAGAAGATGAGCTGGGGTTTGAGACATGCATTTTTTGGGAACACCTCACCTCTTTATGGTGAAAATTGAAATCAAATGAATTGCTTAATTTCAGCCTTGCTATGGCAGCAACTGTTACCCTGCACATGCCTGATCTTGGAAGCTAAGCAGGGTCAGGCCTGGTTAGTACTTGGATGGGAGACCGCCTGGGAATACCGGGTGCTGTAGGCTTATACCATAGTCTTTCGAGACTGAAGGTTGCCATCCAATCTAATTTGAAATCATGCTTACCAAAAATTAAATAAGATTAACGAACAGTATAAATGCTATGTGCTTGATGACACAAGTATTTCCACAGGACGTGGTTTCAGTATATGTCTGGATAGGCAGAAAATAATATTTTGCTGTCAACACAGAGTGTGTTGAAAAAGATGGAACGCATCAGCTCAATTAGCACACCTGTTCAACAAGTTTCTGTCGTCACTGCATGTTAAAGCTTCCAACAATATTTTCTTCTCTGATACTGCAGTAGTAGAGTGGAATTTCATCCAAATAAACTCCCATACATCTTCATCCATCAGTGAAACTCCTGTGCAGTAGACAATGTCTCTGACATTTAGTGGTATCCTTTAAAATAAAACATCATGGTTAATATTGTGTGCTTGAATTTTCATTGTATATTGATTTGTGTCATCCGCAGCGTTTAGGAGATGGCTACATAGAGTTTTGTATTGTGGCTACTAGATAAAAAGAGGTCAACATTAGACCTGCAAATATAATTCTTTCATAAACGTCCTATGATGCAAATGAAATATTATGGTGAACCACTAGGCCTGCAGCCCAAACCTCTCATATGTTGCACGGCCAGGATTCTCCCATCTGTGTGGTTGTAGCACAAAAATATTCATGAGGAAGAGGAATCTCACTTCCTCAGCCAACCCAAATATGCCAGTACCAGGAAGTGGCAGGGCAAGAAAGAGTAGCACTGAATAATAAACTCTGGCCATTATTCTTCTAACAGTAAGGGCCAGAATTTGTTGCAACAGTATGTTGTTGACTCTTCCTACAAGCTTCATGATCTGATCTTGAATAAAAATTGGAGAACCAATTACTCCCACATAAAACTTGCCAAGTTTTGAGGTTACCTTCTGAGGCCTTTTGTTTGAAGAGAAAACAGTAATTATCTGAGTAGCAACAGTTAGCTACCTGGTAATCTGTAGCTTTGACTCAGGGAGTCTGGAACACAGTGACGCTGACCACATGTCAATAGCCTACATCCTGTTCTGTCTTTGTTCATGAATCACTAGGAACACCAGAGGAGTCTATAAATTCACTACTGATATACACTCCAAAATGCAGAAGGTATAATTTTGTAGACTTACTAGGAAACATTTCTCTAAAACAAAAATGCATAACTCTACAAAAGAATACAAATTACTCTCAGAGTAATCAGGTTTATGAAAGAGCCAAATCAGGTTTATGAACAAAGCCTTTCTTCACATGGAAAAGAAGAATAACTGCCCAATCCTTTCCACACTTCCCTGGGAGTAAGCCCCATTGACTCTAGTGGGACTTATGTCTGCGTACACATGCATAGGATTGGGTTCTAACTGCGAAAATGAAAATATCTCCAAAGGTACTTTTATCTTTAACCACAAATTCAACAGTGAACTGTGTATAACTTTTTTAAAAATCTGAAATAAAACTCTGATGCCCCAACTTCAGTTTTTTTCTGGTAGAGGCAGACAGTTCTGGCTGACTATATTAACTCAATGGAGAAAGAAATAATGATGTAGTGTAGTGCTATTTAAGCATCAACAGTGCCAAAGACATTCCTTTGTTATATTAAACCCCTTCTGGACTATCTAGCTGGTTCTTGCTTTTTAAAGCAAAGCTGTAATGAATACTTCAGAGAGCGCAAAAGCATTAACTTTTGAAAGCATCACTTTAAATGACTTTTATTTGAATACTGTCGTGATTTAGTTAACCTTATTTATCTTGCTTAAGAAACACAGAGAGGATAAAACACGTGGCAAACACAACTGCTGATTAAAAATTAAACACTTTGGGAAAATGTTAAAAATTAAACAGAGAAAAAAATAATTAAAATCATGCTGTGGCTTTACAGAGTAATCTATTTTTCCAATGATTAATAATAAAGCTTTACAAAGAGTTAAGAATAATCTTCTAAGTTATAATTAATTGGTACATGTTTGTTCTTGTTTTAACTAAGTTCTAAGAAATGGAAATACATTTATAAAACAGACCCTTAATTATTTATCTTCTAGGCAAATGGTGTTCTAATTTCTTAAAATGTAATTGGATGCAGTTTAGGCAGCTGTTTGATTTACTGACATGTTTCAGACATTTAAGAAAGGACATTAGTCAGATTTCCTATCTTAATTCTGAGAATTTAGGCGAAGTTTATTTTTGCTTTGTGTCTCTAATTACAGAACTGTGCCCTGTAAAGCTCTCATAAGAATGTAAACTATGAACATATGCCCTGCACATGCCCAATCTCGTCTGATCTGGGAAGCTAAGCAGGGTTAGGCCTGGTTAGTACTTGGATGGGAGACCGCCTGGGAATACTGGGTGCTGTAGACTTACACCATAGTCTTTCGAGACTGAAGGTTGCCAACCATATGTAAAATTGCTAATTTACATGTGAAGATGGTTATGTTGTATCTGGGTATAAGTAGGAATCATTCTGGACAAACTATTCTCCTTGCAGTGCATCATCAATAAAAAGACTCTTAAGATCTCCTTTAAAAAAGAGTCAGGGAAGTAGATTCTTCAGTGTCTCTGACCCAGTTATTCTATTATTAATTCTTTCCCCAGTTAGAATGTAATTCCTGATATTTAGCATAAATCTGCAATTTGAATTCCTTACTTACTGTATTTTCCCCCTCAGTGTTCCCACAAAGCAGTTACTATCCCTCTTTTTTGATGGTGGACTTTTTGGTAATGATAATCTATAATTCTCTCACTTTCTCTGTTCTTGTTTAAAACATACCCATTTCTGGTTATCAGTATTCTTCCCACAGTTGCTGAAAAACTTGGGTTAAGGATGGAGTGCCGCTCAGAAATTGAAGAAGGCAAGCTACAAAAATTCTAGTGTATGGTTTCAAATTTTCTCCAGCCTGACAAAGGAACTCTTGGTAGGTACCCACCACAGAAGACATGGGACCATGTGGAGTAAAATGGGTCATGTTTATTGATCAATTTACAGTTTCAGTGGGTCTCATCTAACACAAATTCTCCCCCTTACCGTGAAGGAGACAGCTAACCTGAACAGACCGCTTAGGGCAACAGTACCCTTGGCTCCAACCTGTGGTCATTTCTTGGCAACCCCAGCTTTTCCAGACCAACCCCTGGAAAGAGGGCCAGTGAAGTCAAACTGCTCTGCTTACGCCCAGCCAAATAGCCTTTGAGACAGATGTCCCAATCCAAGCCTGATCACCAGTCAGGCAGCCTTTTGAGACCAGTTCTGGTTCTCCCTCTGACTCTCACTTACAGGCAGGTAAGGGCAGGCAGCAAATCCCCAATCTGTAGGCCAATTGTGGAGCAGGAAGGGGGACCCAAGAGAATGAGTACTGCGGGACAACGGAGGGGAGGAGACGATAGGTGGGAGGTGCCGTGGTCTACGGTAAGACTGATAAATCTGTATGTCCTTTTTGCGCTGGGCATCCAAAGGGGCAAAGAAATAAAGGAGAAAAAGTCCACCAACACGCGGGGATGGGTCCGCTTTGTGGTCTCCAGAGTATACGGCGCCGAGGCTTACAAAAGGGTGAGAACCAGTAAAGACAGGTGGAAAAAATGGTGGGAGTGGTTAGATGGGGTGAATCCACCTATAACAGGATGTATCTGTATTCTAGTTAAACAGTTGATGTAATGTGACTGTTGTTGAAAATGTAAAATGTGATTTCTTTCCTTTGTATTATTTATTGTAGTATGAAACTTTTAAAATAAAAATCTATATTCCCCCCCCCCAAAAAAAAATCTATATTTCCCCAATCTGTAGCTTAGCTTTCCCCACTCCAGACACCCCCAATAGAGATCTATTGGGCAGGAGGTCTGGTCTAGAGGGTAGAGCCTCCATTTGCCTGAAGATTAACATCCGCAGGTCGCCAGTTCGAGGCCACCGGCACCGTGCCACCTTGGAGCAGCTGACAAGCTGAGCCGAGCTGTTCCATCTGCTCTGAGCGTGGGAGGATGGAGGCCAGAATGTTAAACCAGATCGGAGTGTAACAGCTTGAATGTGGTGGTTCTTGAAAGAAAGAACCTTCTTTCAATTTGTAAAAATCCCTGCGTGGATTTAATAAGCCTGCCTGTGTAAACCGCCTTGAATAAAGTCTTGAATAAAGACCAAGAAAGGCGGTATATAAATACTGTATATTATATTATTATTATTATCTAAAGGCCCCCTGAAAATCACTCAAACATATTGTTATTAGCCTTGGAGAGGTGCACAAAGTTGCTCTAAATAAGGTGGGCTGTGTATGATGGCCAGGTGGGATACAGCCACCCCATTCTATACCAAACACTAACCTTCCCAAGTCCTTGTGGACCATTCCCTGGCCCTATCAACTGGCCCTGAATCCATGAAGCCAGACCTTTCCAGCACTGACGTAAGGGCAGTGCAGCTCTGAGGTAAGGGAACAAACACTCCCTTACTTTGAGGAGGCCTCCGTGAGTGACACCCAACTGCAGGACGCAGCACATGTCCCATGAGCACCGCTATGCCAGTGCTGGAAAGCACTGGCATAAGGGGTTAGGATTGCACCCTAACGGGGAAGGGGTATTCATTAATGCCAAAGCCCACTAAATCTGAATGCACACACTCTTGTGCATTCTTTTTCTTTTCGCGGTCCCATATTTAGATGCACACAGAGGGCCCCCCTGAGTCTCACACCTCAGAGCACATCAGTGCATGCATAGAATATGTATAGTAAAACCAAATGTAGGGCAATAATGATCTATTTTAGGAGGTCTCCAAACTTTTCAGTATGATGGCCACATCATAGCCACACTGAATATTTTGTACATTTTTGGGTGCCGAAAAAAATCAGTTTTATAAATGAATGAATGAAATTTAAATGAATGAATAAGTTTTATTTGGATCTCTTTTGTAATCGGCATGAGATGATTCAAAACAAAAGAGTAATGTGACAATTACAAGGAAATAATGCCATGCTTACTTAAACTGACAAATATGTATAATGAGCAAAAATGTCAAACATTAGCAAATGCTCTTACAAAAAAAAGACAAGTTGCTGAGGGCTGGATAAAACATTGTGGCAGACTGGATATCGTCCCTGGGCCACAGTTTGGAGACCCCTGCTCTATAATATGACCAGACAGCCATCAGGATGGTTGAAGAGTGTTTGACATTGTCAAGCACAGAGCAGATGCTGGTCTTAGTAGAACTTGTTTGTTACTTTCAAAGAACACTGAAAGGAGGCAGGTTAAACCACGAGTTCACAGGATGATAACGTTCATTTGGAAGAAGAGTTGAACTGTATCTTTGTATCCATCTTTTATTATTAATGTTTTGGGCTGCAATTTCTGAGCTCTTTGGTGAAAGATATGTAGTCATGCATCATACTATGTTAAAAGACCACAAGGAAGAATATCAGCCAGCAATGTTGTTGAAATTAGTTAACAGGCAGTTGCACAGTGGAATGGAATCTTACAGTCAAATCGATAAAGCTGTTTAAGTAGAAAGAAATGTATGCTGAGTACAACTTAATCAAGGGTTTGATGTTGTCAGAGAAGACCCAGGGCAAACATCCAATAGGATTAAGGATTAACATGATAACAAGTAAATGCAGACTTTAGGCATTACCATTAAGGAGTCAGTTTACAGTCTTACAGCACAATCCTATGCATGTCTTTTCAGAAGTAAGTCTGACTGTATTCAATGGGGCTTACTTCCAAGAAAGTGTGTATAGGATTGTAGCCTTACAGCCCGATCCTATCTAAGTTTCACTGTGCCAGCTTGCACTGCATCCCGCAGGGGAATTTAGCAGGCGGAAAGTCTCCTTGGGGTAAGGGGTCATTTGGCTGCCAGTTTCCACTATGGGTCAACTCGGACCCACACCAACTATATCGCTGGTGCAAGTCTGCACTGAGCTGTGTGGGTGGAGCAGGACTGGGAAGGGGGTAGGATATGGCATGCATCTGCACTGCTGATCTCACCCCCACATCATAGGAACTTATTCCATTTCCCAGTCAAAGTGAATTTGCATTTTAGGCTTCCCTTTGTACGCCATTTGCATGTGCCAGATTAAATTGATACTTTTATTGCCGATTACATATCATGCAGTGTATTCACTTGGCAAAGCTATTAATTACTACTACTATCCCCTAAATACATAGATCTGCTGCCTAATTGACACTGTTTTCAGACAGGATCCTTTACCTTTTGAAAACAGGTAAAAAAAAAAAGCTGTGAAATTAACAATATACTTCAAAAGGCAACTATTTATCCAATAAAAACTGTATTTTTCCCCTCTCTCCACCCAGAGAAACCGAGAAGAGACACACACAGCCAACAGACAACACCCTTCCTTCAGTGCACACCATCCTGTCAGGCCCCTGCCAATGCAACAGGCTGTGTCTCTTCAGTTTTAAAGAGGCAGAAGAGAAGTGCAGCAATTCTGTGTGCTTTAAATGCTTTCAATCTGCATGTGAATTGCCATTAATTAGTTCTGGTTAAAATGCTTATACAGAAAATGGAGAAGGCATTATAGAGGGAGAGAACTGTCTGCATACTGTGCTTTCAACTGTACCAATAATCGAATTCAGTAATACTAATTTTTGATAATGCACTTGGTATTAATTTACAGAGTTCATTGTTGCAGGGTGCTCTGATGGGTACAAATGTTAATAGCTTTTAAAAAAGGCAAGGCAAATTAATGGAGAAACAACGACGATACCAGGAAATACAAGCATATATCTCTGGCTGCCATGTGCTGGAGACAAATATTTAATACTCAGAAAAATTAAATAGGTTTATCTGAGTTTTGAAAAAAAAGATAACTGGTTCCTAAGGAAATTTGTTTATATTTTCAAAATGAAGACTTAATGAATGGAACAGTCAATACTTGAAGTGCCTGTTAAACTTTTCTAAGGAGGTTCCAATCCCTATGGACAATATTACCACCCAAGGCCAGAGCCTTCCTGTATGAGCCAATGGCCATCAGGATGCCCCCTGAACCAGGTAAACTTGGTGCAGGGGCAGGTGGAGGCCAAGGAGGGAATGGAATGTGGAGGAGATGGGCAAATTGGGCCCAGGAAGGGGGTGGGTTAGGTAGGGCTGGCATGTGCTGTATCCTATCTCCCTTCCCAGGCCTGATCTGCCCTCATGGGTCAACTTGGACTTGCACCATTGATATCACTGGCTTACCTCAGTGCAAGGGGACAAAGGCTCTCAAGGAGACCTTCAGCAGCCAGAATTCCCCCCAAAGAATGCGGCACAGCCTCCACCAATGCCATTGCGCTGCTACACAGTAATTTAAACCAAACACTGGCTCACTGGCATTGCTATGGCTGAAAAATTCAGTAATGGGGACTCAGGGCCCAAACTTATCCAAATTTCAGCACCAGTGCAGCCACAATGCGTCCCTGAGGTAAGGGAACAAGTGTTCTCAGACACTGATGAGACCTCTGTGACTGTCCCACCACCACAGGGTGCAGCACACACCCCACTGGCATGGTGACACCGGCACTGGAAAATTGGATAGGATTGGGCCCTCAGACGCCTGTGATGACATTTGAATCAGCTTTCAGTGTGGGCCACTACATCATTCAGGAATTACCCATTCCCCTGTTGTACTAACCTAGAGACATAACGGCACTAATGTCCCACACAATGTGGCTGACTTAGGTGGAACAATTATTCAAATGTGACCACTGCCATGCAAAGCCCTAACCATAAAAAATATTACTTTCAGAACAGCACCAAAGAAATGTTTGAGTGCATGGGATGTGAGCCAAGTCATGGGGGGGACCATTGGGGGCCAAGCCCTGCACTGAAACCCCCACTGTGCTTCCACCCACCTGCTAACTGCAGGTTGGACACTACCATTGCCATTGATACTGACAGTTCAGGGGTCAAGCATCTGTTGACCAGTGGCCCACCTGGTCGACCTCTGATGCTACGTCTCCCCTACATCCCACCGTCATGTGGTGATTACCATACTTGGAGAGCTTGTCCCCTTCTTGAGCAGTTATGATCAGAATACAGATCAAGCAACTCTTCAAAGTACGAAGCATTTTAAAGCATGTTTGCTCTCAAAACAGATGCATTGCGAAGGTTAAAGAGGTTAACAAGGCTGATTCACCAGTCCAGGCAGATTGTATGGTAATTCTTTTAATTTTTTTTAGGCTGCACCACTGTGCTGTCATAAGTACGGAGTGTGAGTAATGTACTTCTTCACAGTTGAAAGGACTGCTGCAAACATCTTAATTTCCTGAAAGTAATCGCTTTTACAGTACTGTACTGGAGATGAATTTCAGCAAT
The DNA here is from genome assembly GCF_035046505.1 of Tiliqua scincoides. Lineage (NCBI taxonomy): Eukaryota > Metazoa > Chordata > Lepidosauria > Squamata > Scincidae > Tiliqua > Tiliqua scincoides. The sequence goes on from NC_089827.1 coordinate 74,435,399, forward strand.
CACGTTTTAATCCACAATAAGGATTTAAATGACTGCATATATTTATTTTTAAGTGGTTGTGCTAGTTTTCACTGAGGTTTCAAAGCGTTTCAACAAAATGATACCAACACCGGCATGGATTTTCTGCTATTTTTCTTCCTCCTACTGTCACTGCTCTAATGTGCACAAAATCAGGAAGAGAATTTATGAGGGATATATAAATTATTTCTCCCTTATTCTAGATTGGTGCTGCAACAGCCCCTCCTAGGAATATGGCTGCCTGTTCCAAAACTGGCCTGGTTATTTTGCCACATAAGGGAGAAGGAAAACTGTCCTGTATATCTGTAAATATTTACGCACACACACACCCTCCCCGGGCTTCAGGGACTGCAAATGAAACAACTGTTCAATTGACTCTATAGAAAGACTGGTCCATATGATTGGATGATACATATGCAATTGCCACAAATCTATGTTGCATATTTAGTAGTTTTGAAATAGTCTGCAAGATAATAAGTAAATACTTATGTAAAGTTTTTTTTTTTAATAAGTAAGAGGAAGTTTCTACCTCTTTTTCATTTCTGTGCTACTGTATGTTGCTAAAATATATCTGGGGGGAGAAAAGTAGTGAGTCAATGCATGCTGCTGTCCTCTATACCTGTTTCGGTTGCTGGAAATCCAGTCTGAGATTAGTGTTGCAGCCTGTTGATGGCAGTGCTTATTGCCAAAGCTACAAGCCAGCATAATGACTTCACGACGTAATTCTCTGGGTAGCCCAAAAACACAAAGAAAAAAACAGCATCAGGGCTCATGCTAATAAAGAAAAGAGTTCAGATGCCGAAATGAAAACTGTACATCACTACTTACAAAATCTAAATTAATATTTAAGAAATGCAAAACTATTCTTAAATACAGGGCGGCCTTCTGTGTTATCTGTTCCCAGAACCCCCGTTGATACCAAAATCCGTGAATGTTGAAATCCACAGATTTGGGCATCCCAAAGCCTCCAAACCTGACCAGAGGGACTTCTGAGGGCCAGGGAGGTCATGCGCACCCTAAGGCCTTCAGAGGGCCAAAAAAGCACAACTTCCAGTTTTCAGCATAGCTCCAGTAGTGGTTGGAGGGCAACAACTGGCCCACCCCATGGCTTCAGAACCCATAGGTATTCAAACCTGCAGATACCAAGGGCCGCCTGTATTAATTTACAGTGTTTTAATAGGAATTATTAACATGGCAATCAGTTAATATATATTGAAGAAGGCCTCACTTCATAGCAGCGAAGCCTCAATTTGTTTTAACCATCTGTATATGCTATCTAACAAATATGACAAGCAATATGTTTGTTAAACAAAAGGCATAATCCAACCAAGGTCATACAATTTAAAGGTCCTGTATTGGAATCGCGGAAGATCTGGCGAGGAGGTACGATGTGGTGTCAGCGATGGCCCCTTTAAGGGTAAGGCCTGGGCATCCAGCAGAGTGTGCTGCACAGCTGCAGCCACTTGAAGGCAACAGGGCCCCCAGGCATAAAAGAACCTGATGAAGGGAGACTTTGGTGTGGGTAGTAGGAGACTGGATTAATGGACTTTGGAGGCTGCTGGAGACACTGAGATTGGCTACCATTGGTGTTTGGCTGTTCTTATGTTCTTACCATGCCCAAGACCTGCGGAGGATTAACATGCTGCTGCAGTGATGGGAGGAGCTGCTGGCAGGGGAGGGGAAGAAGGAGGGCCTGTGCAGGATGTACAGGTGAGCTACCCTGGTGGTGGGGTCCAGCAGTACTGCAGGGTGGAACCAGGGTCATTTTGGGGGGAAAGAAGGAAAGCTAACTAGCATAAAGTGAGCATAATTCTCTAGGTGCTGCTTGGTCTTGGAATCTGGCAAAACAGGTCCTACAGCCAATTGTATCCAACTTGCCCATGATGATGCATCTGTGCCAATGGAGCATGTGCTGCCTCCCTTGGTTGGGGGAGGGGCAGTCATGGAAAGCTCCTCAAGGTAAGGGAAGGTTTGTTGCATTAACTCAGGACTGTGTTGCAGCTATATTGGCAGTGCAACGTTGGTTAGGATTGACCCCAAAGTCTCATTGATTTCAGTGGAGGAGGTTAAAAATGGACTCAACCCTCTGTCATGAAAATCAATGGTACTTGGCTGGCTTACATCCAAAATAAAGAAAATAAATCAGAAGTATAAAATAGTACAGTTTAAGTTCAGGTTAAGTTTTTGGGGTTCAATTGACTTCAACTGTTTTGCAGCAGTTAAACAAGAAAAGGAAATATAACCGTACTCATGTTGGTATGAAGCCTGAGCAAAGGATTTCTCCACATTATTTGTTGGCCATCCAAGCTTAAGATACATTGCGGCAACTTGTCTTAATATATATTCCTGAAACAGAGAGGGAAAGAACCCTGCATGAATTCTTTCATACTGAAACATGCACTTGCTTTATTTGAGATTTCTTTAAAAACATTCACATCTCCAAAACGTGTTTGCGGCAGGTATTAAAATAGTTTCACACAACACCTTACAGAACAAGGGGTGACCCATTGCTAAAGGTGTCACAAGCCAGATCCAAAATGTGGTCAAGTGTCATTCTAGCACACACTGCACACGCCTCACCCCCTTATGTTGTGGTAGCTTCGTGTCTGTTCTAGGGAGCTGGTGAAGAGTAAGAAGTGGAAAGTAGGAGACAATGGCATATCTAGGGTTTGTGTCACTCGGTATGGGAGGTTAGCACATCACCCCCATGGTGTACCTCCCCCCATGCAGTGGGTGGGGCAACACCCTGAGCGGTGGACATGGTGATGCAGCATTGCCCTGCCCCTGATGGTTTTTTTGGCTATAGCTTTTGGTAGAATAGATATTTCAACGTGGTTTGTTTCATTGCATTCTGCATGAAATTACACACTGAATGATACATAACATGATGGTTTTATTCGGAAGTACTATGACTTTCAAAATTTTGGCCAGTAATGGTGTCACCCCCCCCCCCGTGTACCCCCAGTGATGCCACTGGTAAGAGGACAGAAGGGGTAGTAAGCCTGACTGCTGGCCAGGACTGTGGGCCCTCCTGCACAGGAAGATCACATTGTGGCCCACAACTTGGCCACTCAGGCTGGAGATAAATCAGATGAGTCAAGTAGGATCACCTAATTATCATAATACTAGCACTTCCATGGAGCAAGGCTAAGCACAACTCAATCCCATTGATTTCCACGAGATGGTTAAATGTGTTAACTACCCCAGTCAAATAAAATGGAGCTGAAAAGTGCTTCATAGCAGCTATATCATACCCTGCTTTTAAAAACATGTAATATATACCTTACACAAGTATGGAAAACAGCCTATGCTTAGACAGGCTAGTATTTACCTTGGCAGGCTCCTCTGGACTTAAAAAATGCATGTTTGAGTAATGTCCCTCATTAAACATTTATAAGTGACACATTTAGGCCACACACAGAGATGAAATTGATAGGCGAGGCGGTCTTTATATGCACAGATATGGCAAAACCATTAGACGGGCGCCGCCAGTTGATGTAATAATACTGAATAATGTGAGCTGCATACCAAGGCTGGCCCATTTAACGAGATCTGTATTTCAATGTCCTTTTAGTTGTTGACATTTTTAAAAGCAAAGGCAGGCTAAGAAGTTTTCTACTTTTGACCCTTGGACAAGAGGGACTACTTTATAGGTCAAGTTGTCAAGAGTGCTTTAGTCACACTGTGATTTGCTTCTGTTAGAGTCGCCTGTTTTTAAGGTGTGAAACATAAATGTGACTTTAAAAAGGTAATTCCGATTATATTAGCGCAATATAAGAGCAAATAACTTTTATTTACATGACAACAGCTGCATGTTATGACAGGATGAAAAGAGATACATGATGTGCCTTTCTCTCGCAGGGAAGTTATTCCTGTGACAACAATGAATTTATAATAGATTCGTTGTCGACTCTTGCATGAGATCTTGAGGACAAACAGAACCATCCAGCAATATTTTTACTTATTTACTAAAATGGTATTTCTCTTCCCCCCCCCCCCAAATCGGACTAAACAGTGGTGCAAGCACAGGATACATTATAATGATTCTTCAGTGGAACCAATAAGAAGTAGGCAATTCAGCTTTCCATTTGATTCAGCATTACATTACTGTAGAGGTACTCAAACCTTTTAGCACTGGGACCCACTTTTTAGAATGACGATCTGTAAGGACACACTTAAAGTGATGTCATGGCCAGACATGACATCATCAAGTAGGAAAATTTTTAACACCCTCCCACACAACAAATCAAAGTAAATAAGCAAGGCTACAATCCTATGCACACTTTCCTAGGATCAAGACCCATTTAACATAATTTACTTTTGAGTAGGCTTGCTTAGGATTGGGCTGTAAATTAAAAGTTTACAATAAGTATAACATTCTTATACTCATATGTTAAAGTTTACTTATTTAAAATAAAGAAGAACTCTCATAACCCTTCCAAACAGCTGCTGATCTGTTTAAAAAAAAAAAAATCCCCAAATATCTCAGAAGCTGCAATCCTATCCAAATTTACTTGGGAGCAAGCCCCATTAACTATCGTTGTTAAAAGCATACACAGTAGCCTGTTAAAAGCACAAGTCATTCCCCAAAATGCAGTCGGGTACTATGCTAGCATCAAGTCTAACATTTAAAAAAAAAAAAAAATATTTAAATGGAGATCCCCTGAAATTAGCTCACAACCATCTAATGGGTCAAGACCCACAGTTTGAGAAACACTGCAGTACAGGGAAGGAAGCTTCCACTGCGTAGAATTCAGTGTCTATTGATAAAACTTAGGAAGTCAAAAAAACCAGAGAGGAATGATTGAAAGAGTTAGTACAACAAGGAGTTCCAATTAACTCCTTATTTACTTATGTCTGGTTCAAAAAAATCTTGATTCAGTTCACAGTGTCCACCAGATACAATCTGAACTTGGGGTACCAATGAACTTGGGCTCCTTTTCTCAAACATGCTCCACACAGTAATCCTTTTTCCCCCAGCCAACATATTTTAATGACTGCCTTGTATATTCTGATATTTTACTGCTGCTGCTACTTTTGCCCCTCTGCCCCATATTACGGGGGGTATCAGGAGTAAATAGTAGTCTGATCTTTGGCATTTGGAGTAGGTGAACTGTATTAAATGTGGTTTTTGGATTGAAATAATGACAACATCGCAGCTGTCACAAAGGACATTCAGCCAAGTTTAATAATGTGTATATTGTATGACTTGGAGCGCAAGCCTAACTTGCGCTGGAAGCAGGCTGGCCAGCAGGGCTGTGCTGCATCCAGCACAAGTTTGGGGCCAAATGCGGCACAGTTCGAGACAAGGAGAAAAGTTTCCCCTTACCCCGTGTTGCGCTGCAGCGGCCCCTATGGGTCTAACTTGGATCTGCACCACCTGATGAGGTGGTGTGAATCTGAGCATCCCGGGACTCTGACCTGGGCCCCTGGATCATGGCCCTGCCTCCTGCTCCCTGCGCACCCACCCACAGTCCCTCTTGTCACTTGACACTCTTGCCTCCTCCCCAGACCCCTGCATCAGCCAAGCTCAGCCTCTCCCTGGGGCCCACAGTGGCATGGAGAGGCCAGTGCATGTCTGTGTGTCAGCCTATCTCCCCAACGAGTGGTGCAAAAGTGCTTTAAGGCACTTTTGCGACACTCCTGGCCTGGCGCAAGGGACTTGTGTTGGCCCAAGTCCATTCTAGCATTGGGCCCTAACAGTATAAACTGTAAAGGCCATCAGTTACTGCTGCTCAAAATCAAATCAAACCCTGTGATTACTACATTAAAGTAAAACCAAAACAAAATGGGGCATGAGTCAGCTCAAGTTATGCACTTTTAAGTCCCATTTTTATTTCTAGTGAAAATATTTAAGCAAGTGCTTTATTCTCACATTGAAATCAGTAGAACTTAAAAGTGCTTTGCTTTTGCTACGGCCACAGTTTCAATATTTTATGTAATTAGTAGCATGGTCTGCATATTTTACATCCAATACAGTATTTTATACATAGGAAAATGCTATTCCTCTCCCAAATAGCATATTCGTTGCTATTATAATTGTGTCTCCCACTAGATAATTTTGTGACACATTTAATAACAAAAAATGCAACTCTGATTTATTGTTAATTCAATGGAGGCTGGGCTCCTCTCTCTCTTTACTGGGAATACACATCTAGTCAGATTTTTAAGAGGCCACAGAACACAGGCATCACACTTGCCCTCCCACCCCCACCCCGTATATCATTGCAAATGGACTTGCAGGATTACAGCACAAAAGCTAAAATGTATCTGGGGCATACCCTGAATAATGGTGTAGAAAGGCATGAGTAAGTCACCTAAACTTTCAACAACGTTACTATACAACAAGAGGGAAAGAAAGTATATTTTTACATTGAAGATGTTGTAGCTTTCGGTGCGGTCCAGCAATTTATCTAGAGGATAAAGAGCTCGGCTGGCAGCATGCCAAGGCAGAAATTCCTTTTCCTTGGACAGATACTTGATAATCTCTAGTGGAATATTTTGAGGCAAATAGCCAGCTCTACAATGAAAGAAATAATTGTTAAGTACTGCTTGGAAGAATGTACTGGGTGAGATTAGAAAGTGAGATACTGTACACTGACCTTACATAACATAAGAAAACATGAACATTATATATTGTCAATATTGGTTTTAAAAGCTCTTATATATTGAATATTGATAATTGGAATAAACAACTTTCCATACATTGAAATAAACTGAAGTTTTGCAGCAGAAATAAAAGCATTTTATTGCAAGAACACCCAAAGTGTCTGAAAAACTGTCACCAGCATTTGTTGCAGAAAAACTCTACAGGTTACTGCACATGCCCGATCTTGTCTGATCTCGGAAGCTAAGCAGGGTCAGGCCTGGTTAGTACTTGGATGGGAGACCGCCTAGGAATACCGGGTGCTGTAGGCTTATACCATAGTCTTTCGAGACTGAAGGTTGCCAACCATTTTACATACAATTGGGAAAAGCCAATTGCCTTTGGAGAAAGACACTGAAATTTTGCTCTATAGCATGACTTCAGGAAGCAAATAATTGCAAGTGATAATTCACATTTTTGCGCATTTAAACACAGATTTTTTTAAAAGTCTGTAACCTTCAAGCTTCAAAATTTGATTCATTTACGATTCTAAATTTTCATGACCCTTATAAATAATAACAATGTGAGTTATGAAGGCTTATGGTTTTCACCTCTCTCTATTTCTAGCACAAGTCCTGAACCTATAATAAGGAGCTGCTGTTTTAAATGAATATCTTTTTAAAAAAGGAATACAATGTGCATGGTACTGGATTAAGTCAAATCATTCTTTTCATTATCTCCAACATCTACTAAGAAGAAAGAAAGAAACAGAAACCAGCTTTTATCAATCACAGTTCTTACAATCCCTGTTTTGTACTGGGGATTTTCATCTAAAAGAGATTCAATGGGTTCAATAGACTCAATATCCTGATATTTCTTCCATAAGCATGGTTTGCTAATGGGTGGGGGAGAGGCACTTTTTGCCAATCTCCCCTTCCCATTGAAGCTTCAGTTCCCCCCACCCCCAAACAAGTTCCTGAAAGTTGGAGGATCCTTAGGAATGAATTTTCAGGAAACGGGAAGGTTCAGAAGAAAGGGGGATTAATGAAAATTCCATGTTACCTTTTACACAAACTGGGTTTCTTATACAAGCAAAATAAATTTTAGGATACAACTCAATATGACGAGTACCATTATGCAAAGACTACTGGCTATACTGATGGGAAAGGTCATGCATGTGAATGGAAGTTCAAGCTGCTGCTTCTTCAAGCCCTAGTCAAGGTTTGGTTTTGCCAGTAGAAGGCACAAGATGAAGCACTGCAACCCTCTTAACTCATTTCTGCCCAGTCCACAGGTGCACACATTTGATCCCTGTTGTGTATATACAATGTTGGGCAGAAACGGGTTAAGAAAAGAAAGGGAGGTCTGCACTTTTTGAAATTAACAGCAATCAACAATAGTTCAAATTAATTCACAAAAAAATGGGATTCTTCAGATCCTGCCACATCACTCCCATCATTCCAAGCCAAACAACACAGAAATTAATCTTTATCTTACTGAATAAACGTACTTTAGATTACAGGAGTTTTCAACGAGTCAGTTAAAGATCTTGCATCCAATTGCAGAGGAGGGATTTGTTTGTTGTGCAGCTCCATTCTGACCTTGATTTGTTCCCTTACATCGAGCAATCAAACTCACAGAGATATTCATTTTCCCCTTAGGGACAAAGTACCAAATGGTGGGGTAATTGCCAAGGGAAAATTATTACTCCATTCTGAATTATTTCCTTCATAAATCCAAAACCAGTCAGACTCCGTCACAAAAAACGACAGGGTTGCTGTTGAGTTGCTGAGAGCCCCACATACGAGTGCACCATAAATCCAGAAGCCCACCGCCCACCAGAGCCATTCTGAATTGTCCTTAAATCAAAATGAGAAAACCCAAGCTGGCCACAAACTGGCAGACGGCGTTGAAACAATGAAAATGAGGTGATTTAGTTGCCACTGCTCTAAAAACTACTCCGCATAATCTGTTTTGTGTGGGAGGAAGAGAACGTGACTAGCTTATTATTATTTATCTGAATGGCAGTGGGAGAGGACAACCCAGGTCTACCCCCCAAAACTCCAAAACAAGGATACTTTCACACCTGCAGTTTGGTCTCTGGGCAAGTCATGGGATTTAATACATCATGACACTCAATGGAATTAGTTTAGATTTTTGTTCAGTGATTTGCCTTTAGAAACAAAATTAAATTCAAGAATAGGGTAGACTAAATCCTGATTTTGCTCCAATGTAGTAATGAATTTTATATGGCTGTGAAGTGAAAGGAAAGGGGCTACATTTAACTCTAACAAGCCTATTGTTATAAACAACCAACCCCTGGGCCCAAACTGCCTATCCCACCCCTCCCTGTCCTCCCCCCACCACTGTGCTGTTCAATGGGGCACTTATGTACTCTGGCACTGGTGTCTGAGCCCAATCCTATGCATGTCTACTCAGAAGTAAATCCAATTGTAGCCAATGGGGATTACTCCCTGGTAAATGTGGATAGGACTACAGCCTCAGTAATGTGCACAGAACTTCACATGTGCCTTTACTTAAAAGGGGGGCGACACACTGGACTATTCTCTTGTTTCAGCAGACAAAACTGCTAGCTATATAAAACTGTCTCCATAGTATACATTAAATTTGCTTTATACCTTTGCTGTACAACAAACCAAATATCAAATACTATAGCGGGGCAGAGACTTCTTTGAATTTACAAGCGTGGAGAGAAACTGGCATGTCGATCCACAGGAAGGTATGAGGTCAAGGCCTTTGATGTGGGCTGTATTGACAAATGGATCGCTACCTTAAATTTTCCACAGAACCATCACCAATTCTATCACTGGCCGTTTCTGCTGTAAAAAGTTTATGTCAAAAGGTAAGCCACAGATATCTGTAGGAAGCAGAACTTAACTGCTGGTCTGTGATTAGCTGCACAAAGTATGGAGACAATATGCTTGCTCCTAAGGCAGAGGAAATCATATTAATTTATTCCTTTCATACCCAATTTTTGTGTATATAATAGATCTGCTTGAGATCACTGGTAGCCTTTCAATGGATGATTATTTTTTTTATCCCATAGGGATTTTAGGGTATGCTTTTATCATTGGTTGCTTTGTTGCAGTTTTTAAAAATCATTTCTGCATATTGCTTTTCAAATTGGAAAGATGGAATATAAATATTTTAAATAAATCAGTAGAGTCATACACTTATCTGGATTTACATGCTTTCCTTCATGATGATGGAGAATGCCTTCTCCATCCAAAAGCTCTCCCCAAAATGAGCCCTGCACCCTTACAGCTCACTTCTGCCTTCAAGCAGTGCCCACACTAGGGGAGATGGAAGAAAAGCACAATGCAGGCGGCACGAAACATGTGCCCATCAAAGCCTGGGATCAAGAGCTCTGCTTTTTGGTCACCACATTAGCAGGTGGGCAAAGTATGTCCTGTCTTGTACAGCTACATCACCCAGGCTGTTGAGCCAGTTAGCAATGACTAAATTAAATCCCATTAATTTTGCTGGCATTTATGGTCCAATCTTGTAGAGGGCCCGGGGCAGCGGACCTCCAACTCTGCTGCTGTAAATCTCCTTACCCTGTTGCAAATTTTGCAGCACTGTTGTGAGCATTGGGGCCACCAGTGCAAATGGCTGCCAGAGATGGACCCAGCCCATATTGGAGCAGGTAAGGTGCTGGTGGGGTGGGTGGGGGGGCACAAGCACTTCAGGGAAGGAACAGGGCGGAGAGTGTAGGGGTAGGAGGAGGTGGATTTCAATGGCAGTAGCACACACCAGGATCCTATCTCCATTTTCCCAGCCTAACATGCTTCCTACTTCTCCTCAGACTTAGGCCAGCAAACTAGCAGTCACAGATCCGAGGAGACCCACTGATGGCCAGGCAGCCTACGGAGAGGCATGCACCTCTCCAAGGTCACCAGGTCATCTCACCACCTTAGTATGCACTGTGCATTCCATCAGTGTGCATTCCATCAGTGTGGCTGCATTATGTAAAATGGTAAGGGGGATAGGACCAGGCTATTATTCATGACCAATTTTCTTACGATGCAATCTTGTGTATATCTGTGCTGTTTAACTTTGCTCTAAGCCAGGGGTCTCTAAACTTTTCGGCTGAAGGGCCGTATCAAATATCTGACATGGTGTCGAGGGCCAAAAAAAAAATTAAATATAAAATTTAAATAAATACGTTAGAGATGGAACTTAGATGAATGACTGAAATGAATGAATGAATGGGTTCAAATGTCCAGGATTTCTCCAAGCATGAACACAGCCCAAGAAATAAAGCACACACACTTAAATGGACCCCCATTCCCCCACCACACAAGCACAACTCTGGTTGTTTGGTCAACTGGGCCAGAGGCTCTCAGGGGATCAGAGGCTGGCCACGGGCCAGATAGAGGCACTTAGCACCTGGCCCCTGGTCTGGGGTTTGGAGACCCCTGCTCTAAACTTACAACCCAGTATGAAGCTCCTTTTCTTAAATTCAGAGATATTTTTAGCACAAGTCTTCATCAATTCGCTTACGCTGACCGTCTTGTCAAGAGCGCTACCGACTTATGCCAAAATGGAAATATTGAGGACAGGAGAAAGTGATTTTACAAATAGAAGAAAAACTGTCATAATCAAGCTACTGAGTTCAAAGTAGTCCCAGCACATAAAGCAATCTGCACCAGAACAATCAGCTCGAGGGCTGAGGTTTTGATACTGCAACTTTAATGTAGAAGCAATAATGAAGGTTAAACACAAAATGTTCGTTTACACAGGTTCCATATTACAACTTGTGAATGAGACAAAATAAAATAGTATCAACAATTCTAAGTAAGAGAGCTGGTATTTGGAAATGGCTTGAATGTATTCCTTGGCTTAGAGGGAAACTTTGACAATTCTTCAGTCTATTGCTCCAATATCTGATGCTTAAATTGGTCTTAAAACACTGACTTTTCTAGTCATTAGTTTGAACAGGGTTTAAATAACATCATTAAGGATAATATGGATCCAATTACCCTGAATATGCTTGAAGACTTGGGGTGTTGTAATGAATTAATTTGGGATCTCTGGGGAAGGTTTCGTCTGATAAAGATGACTACAAATTCACACTTCAATTTGCTACACAGATGCTCCCAACAGACACTTCAGAGATGCATCATTCCAAAATCATGAATTATTAGAGCTTTCGAGGTTGTATGTTGTTTTCACAGAACTAAAGGCATAATGTTTAGGATCTGTGATCAATGACTCAGGGAGAAAGAATGTGTTGCATCTTGGAGCGCAGAGGCCACATTTCAAATTCTAAGTCCACAATCCTAGTAGCCACACTTACCTGGGAGTAAGTCCCACTGAATTCAGTGGGGCTTGCGTCTGAGTAGACACGTACAGGATTACATTGTAAATTAGAACTAAGGAAGTGCAATAACTATGCTGAAGTAATTGAACATCAGTTGTTGTTGGCATCCTTCAGTCTCGAAAGACTATGGTGTCACGCTCTGAATGGTGGCTCTGGAACAGAGTGTCCTCTCCAGAGCGCGAAGCCTGGGTAAAGTAGGTATGGAGGATAGGCTGTTACCCATGCAGCAAATCCCCCCTCTCCATGTCGCTGAAATAGTCCAATGGAAAGGCAGAAGCCAGTACGGTTGGTTCCAGCGGCGTCGCAGGAGTTGCCAGAATGGGACTGTGTTCAGCCATGAACTGCCTCAGGGACTCCGGCTCTGGATTTTGCCTGGAGGTTGACTCCTGAAGCCTTTTCCATAACTGGATGTAGCCACAAGGCAGTGGAGGTTTGGGATCAGAGCTTTCCTTCTCTCAGATGAGCTGCCTTCCCAGGCTAAGGAGTCCCATCTACCCGGTGGCTGTTTAGTCGCCTCTTACGACAAGTACAGCCAAACTGAGGGCCTATTCTTCATCAGGAAGCACCATAATAATAATTACGGTGGCATGCCCTATAGGTGCATCACCACTTTTGTCCTGCCGCCCACCCAGTCCTGCCACCCACCCCAGACTGGTCATGGGTCCAGGTTGGGATTCTATTTAATTCATGCAGGTTGCAATGTTTGGTCTTGGTCACTTTGGCAGGTGTTGGGAGGGCAGGGTAGGTAGAATTATCTTATTGGCATTCACGCTTAGGTGTCGCATATAGGGCTGGGACAGATCCCTATTGGAAATTCTGGAGAGTGGTTTTCAGTCAGCATGAACAGTACTAACCTTGATGGGACCAATAGTTTGGCTCACACTAAGGCAGCTTCATTCATTCATTCATTCATAAAGGTACCCGTATGTTATTATTTCTCCCTTTCTTTTCCATACCCAATAGTCCCCTCCCAATAGGATGAGTTTGGCCTACCACTCATCTGATTGAAATCCCATGAATGACCCTACCAGATACGAAGAGCAGCAGAGCATGGAAAGATGGAGCCACTATAATAATGGTGATGCTGACATCCCCGGGGCCATAGGAGCCTGTGCTGCTTGATAAGATCTATGGATCTCAAACAAATGTGAAGTCATCAGTCACGGTTCTGGTCTCCAGAGTGCACTGGTAACCTCCCAGGAGGCTAAAGATCTTTTTCCCCCCATTAGGTTCTTCCTACAGCCTTTTTGTTGTCAGCTGCTGTTTCTAATTGCTAATTGGGTGCTATGTTTTTATCAGTTCTATTGCTCTGCTGCTTTTCATTGCTTTTATTATTATTTATTCTGTTGCTTGAAATTTTTTTGATTCATTCCTGTTTTACTTCAAAGACAGGAGTAGCCGTCAGGTGGAGCGTGGGAGGCGAAGGGCCAGAGAGAGACCAGACCAGGAAGGAATCCAGCTGGAACGAGGAGCTCTATGAAAGACTGGAACTATTCAATTGTAAAAATCCCTATGGGGGTTTAGAACAGCCTACCTATATAAACCGCCTTGGACTAAAGTCTGAGGAGAAATCTGACGACCAAAGAAAGGCGGTATATAAATACTTGTATAAATAAATAAATAAATAAGCCACATTTCTCTGTTTAGAAAGCATTCAAGATGAATTACATGGGCAGACTATTCTAAACCACATTTTTCAATGGGGTTTTAACAGATACGTTCTCAGACTCCTCAGTCACCAGGTGTTGCCTTCATTATCTTATTGTAATTATTGCATTTTAATCTCATTGTTGGCTGCTGTTGGAGTCTCATGCTATTGGAGAAAAGGCAGGATATATATTTTCTATTTCATGTCCAGTAGGGGAGAAGGTAAGACTGAAGGTGAGCACCCTAAAGGGTAAAGGGCCACCTCCACCAAGAATATTATAATGCCGTTGTACAAATCGATGGTAAGGCCACACCTGGAGTACTGTGTCCAGTTCTGGTCGCCGCATCTCAAAAAAGACGTAGTGGAAATGGAAAAGGTGCAAAAGAGAGTGACTAAGATGATTGCTGGGCTGGGGCACCTTCCTTATGAGGAAAGGCTACAGTGTTTGGGTCTCTTCAGCCTAGAAAAGAGGCGCCTGAGGGGGGACATGATTGAGACATACAAAATTATGCAGGGGATGGACAGAGTGGATAGAGAGATGCTCTTTACACTCTCACACAACACCAGAACCAGGGGACATCCACTAAAATTGAGTGTTGGGAGAGTTAGGACAAAATAAAATATTTCTTTACTCAGCGTGTGGTTGGTCTATGGAACTCCTTGCCACTGGATGTGGTGACGGCATCTGGCCTGGACGCCTTTAAAAGGGGATTGGACAAGTTTCTGGAGGAAAAATCCATTACGGGTTGCAAGCCATGATGTGTATGCGCAACCTCCTGATTTTAGAAATGGGCTCTGTCAGAATGCCAGATGCAAGGGAGGGCACCGGGATGAGGTCTCGTTATCTGGTGTGCTCCTTGGGACATTTGGTGGGCCGCTGTGAGATACAGGAAGCTGGACTAGATGGGCCTATGGCCTGATCCAGTGGGGCTGTTCTTAGTTCTTCAGAAACCTGGGCTGGGATTCAAGCTTCTAGCAGCCACTCTGTCCCCCATAAGCCCAATAAATAAGAGAATGTCACTTACATTGCCATATGACACAGAACTCCCTGCTGGGGACAAGGTGAAGGGGGTGGGCCCCCTACAAGCTTGTCCTAGTTACATTTTAAGGCAATGAATATAACTGATTTATCCTGAGAAACAATGAGCTTTCATTCTGCTTCTGTATGTTCCTTTCTGTATTTGGGGAGGAAGGAGAATGGAACTCTACCTTCTAAACTGATCTGTCCTCATTTTTGTTATTTTGCCATGCAGAGCAATGACATTAATCATCTTTGGATTGTTCAAACAAGCCAGTTAGCAAGAATATTGGTAGTGGTTTCAGCTGCCCCTGGGTGACGTGACCAAAACATGTAGACATTCCAAAATTTAATCCTTTGCACCCCTTCTAATTATGCCTCTAGAAGAGGATCCTTATAAGAACATAGGAACAGCCCCACTGGATCAGGCCATAGGCCCATCTAGTCCAGCTTCCTGTATCTCACAGCGACCCACGGCCCTGTATCTCACAGCCCACCAAATGCCCCAGGGAGCACACCAGATCACAAGCGACCTCATTCTGGTGCCCTCCCTTGCATTGGCATTCTGACATAGCCCATTTCTAAAATCAGGAGGTTGCACATACACATCATGGCTTGTACCCCGTAATGGATTTTTCCTCCAAAAAAATACATCCTTAGAATACATTAGTATTCTAAGTAATTCTTAGTAATACATTTCTAAGGATTTCTAAAAAAATCCTTAGAATACATTTCCACACATACTGCTAAAATATTGTTGCAATCTACATTTTTGAAACTAATATGCAAACAAGTAGGATACCTTTGGCAAAGGTCATAAGGAATCTAAAAATTACACAAGTCTTGACAAAGCTGTAAGATAAAAGGCAACTGTTGCTAAGTACATAATCTCTAACAATTTTAAAGCAATTCAGTTCTATGCCTGCTGATGGCAGGAAAAAGTCACAGAGAAACAAGATGTTCACATTTAATGGAAGAAACTATGAAACAAAAATAGTGCTTACTAAATTAATGCTATGTAGAACTTATTTTAAAATATCCCTTCAAGTGCCATTTCATTCATTTTACATATGTCTTAGAGAGCGTTATGTTAGAGGCATAAAGGAGGAAATTAGGAAGATAATGCATATTCTGAGTTATAGAAGTATATTAATTTTAAAGTAAATATTCTATGCTTCAAAAGAATTTTATAGGTTTTCCCCTGACCAATATATATATTAAATTACACCAAAAAGCGAGCTTGCCATTTCATCTACAAATTCTATTTGAATCAAATGTACCTGATTCTTATGATGTATAAAAGTTATTGGAAAAGTGAGTCCAGGGCTTCTGCAAGAGAATGAGCGTTATTGCTCATTTTTGAGAAAGCCTACTGGAAATAAGAGGAATGAAAATGATTTAATCTGCATTTTATTAACTGTTTCTTAACTATAAAAATAAGAGGAATCTAATGCTTGAAAGTATTTGTTACATTTTTCACATAAGGATAAGCAGTCACCGATCCGGAACTTGGCGCATTTAGAAGAGGATGAGGAAAGTAACAGCCATTTATTTGTCCATTGTGCCTATGCTCAGCTCGAGACTGAAGGTTGCCAACAACAACAAGAGAGGCCACTTCTGAGCGATCTGAGTTGGACAGGGTTAAGGGTGCCCTTGAGGCCCTTCTTGCTCAACCCTGCAGCACATGGGCTGCAATAGTACTGCTATCTGGTTGGGTCCCTTGGCCTGTGCTGATCTCTGCTCCCTACTGGGTCAGATTTCTCCCTCCTCCCTGGTCTGCTTCCCTCTTGGTCTGGATTTTCCAGTCTTCCACCAGCCACTCCTGCCTGGTTCTGGTTAACATAAGAACAGCCCCACTGGATCAGGCCACAGGCCCATCTAGTCCAGCTTCCTGTATCTCACAGGGGCCCACCAAATGCCCCAGGGAGCACACCAGATCACAAGAGACCTCGTCCTGGTGCCCTCCCTTGCATCTGGCATTCTGACATAACCCATTTCTAAAATCAGGAGGTTGCGCATACACATCATGCATGTGTATTCATGATGGTTGTTCCCCCATCTTGGTCTACCTCCCTCCCTTGTCCTCCTCCAGACACTCTGTCTTCTCCCTTCTGGTCTCTCCTGCTTCCTTTTCTTCTTCCCCCTGTGTAGTAAATATAGAATGCACAAGCACTAGGTTTTGAGATGCCTTGGCATATGTGGCAACAGCAGAACACATTCTGCGCCTGCGCGGCAAGAGCAAACTCTTGGCCTTGGTGATGACTCTAAACCCAGTGCTGTGAACAACAGAATCATATCTCAAGGATGTGTATTGCGGTCAAGCTAGAACTAGCTAGTAGGCAGCCAGTATAATCTTAGCAACCTTCAGTAATTTTCCCTATTGCATAGCTTTGCATCATGTGTTTTGAGGATGAATAAAAGTCTAAGGAAGCTAGCTGGGAGGACGGACTTCTCTCTCGATCTCATACCGTCCTACTTCCGGCTCAGCTCTTCCTGCATCAACCCTCTGAATGAATGTCTGCCGTGTCTCATTCATTGTTCTGCTCCTCAATGCCCCTGTTTATAATCTAAACTTTCTCAGTGCCTCTGCACTCCCACCAAACAACAAGGCCCCAGAAGCCTTGGTTGTTTCCCAAAGCAGCGTCTTGCGCTGCTACACCCCTGCACTTTCTTCCTTCTCCTCCTCTCATATTCCCCCCCCCCAATATCTTCTCTCTTCACTCTTCCTGCTCTGTATTTCTTTCTGCTAACCCCTCCAACTCCCTGCAGCTTGCTTTTGAGGGCTGCCTCGTGGCACACCTCCCATTCCCAAGCGATTCCGCTTAGTGGTGATCAAGCTGAGCTAGAAGCAAGTGGTAGCCTATGACATCACCAAGCGGCACACTGCCTTCCCGCTGACTGCCACTGCAGTGAGACGTAGTGGAGTGCGCATCACCAGATAGTCATCACTTTCAGTGCCGACTGAATTACGGATTAAGAGTGTGTGTACGCGCGCGTTTGTGTGTATCCCTTCTCTCAACAGGCCGTCAACACCATCTACGTTTAGAGGAAGTGATCCTGACTTGCGGTGGTACGTACACAACCTGTGACGACACACAAAGATCTGTAGAGAGAAGCAAAAGGATATTATGCACAGCGTCCTATAAAGAGAACAAAGAAGAGTTTGTAACTCTATTTACATTTTCTGCAAAAAGGCACATTAAGAAAGTGAATTGCCCCCCAAAAAAGCATATGGTGAAATGTGAATGGGTTCAGTGTTGAAAATCTCCATTTCCCTTTATTTTCTGAGCTACGTGAAGAGAGGACTGAAGATAATATGTTGCAGACAAATTCATTTGAAAGAGATGTTTAGTGCGCCAGTGAGCATTGTTATCACAGCCTTGCAGTTGCTTTCCATGCGTCTGTAGGCGAGAGCAGACTCTCCTCATGAACAATGTTGAATGTGCTCCACAGCAGCGTTTCTCATCCCTCTTACTGAATATGTCGTGTTGCAAATAACACAGTACAAACTAACAGATTTCCTAAATTACTTAAATTCACACATATTTCCACAAGTAGAGGATTTCCTTGGCCTCCGCCATGCAAAAGGTCAAATTTACAAGATATTGGGAGATTCATGCTCAGCTCTTCTGTAGTATTTTTAAGTTAAAAAAGCAATCTGGAGGGGAGTTTGGATTGCTGTAGTGTCTGGTCCAACAAGAAGCTGACAGAACATACCAAGATCCAGGTCTACAGAGCTTGCGTCCTGAGTACACTTCTGTACTGCAGCGAGTCGTGGACTCTCCGCTCACAACAGGAGAGGAAACTGAACGCTTTCCACATGCACTGCCTCCGATGCATCCTCGGCATCACCTGGCAGGACAAAGTTCCAAACAACACAGTCCTGGAATGAGCTGGAATCCCCAGCATGTATGCACTGCTGAAACAGAGACGCCTGCGTTGGCTCGGTCATGTTGTGAGAATGGATGATGGCCGGATCCCAAAGGATCACCTCTATGGAGAACTCGTGCAGGAAAAGCGCCCTACAGGTAGACCACAGCTGCGATACAAGGACATCTGCAAGAGGGATCTGAAGGCCTTAGGAGTGGACCTCAACAAGTGGGAAACCCTGGCCTCTGAGTGGCCCGCCTGGAGGCAGGCTGTGCAGCATGGCCTTTCCCAGTTTGAAGAGACACTTGGCCAACAGTCTGAGGCAAAGAGGCAAAGAAGGAAGGCCCATAGCCAGGGAGACAGACCAGGGACAGACTGCACTTGCTCCCAGTGTGGAAGGGATTGTCACTCCCGAATCGGCCTTTTCAGTCACACTAGACGCTGTTCCAGAACCACCATTCAGAGCGCGATACCATAGTCTTCCGAGACTGAAGGTTGCCAACAACACCAGGGGAGAAGGGGATAATCCTTTCCCCCACATCATTTTCCCAATCTAAATTGCCCCTTACTTTCTATTTGCCCTGTGGGGAATCATTCAAGTACCATACCTCCAAGGTTGACCCAGCCTTGTCACATAATGCGCTCCCACGTTACCCGTCAGCCACATGACAACTGCCACCTTGCCCATTCATGCAGCTCAATCCTATATCTCAGAGATCCTGTTCTGAGCTCTATAGCATGTACCAAATTCCCAACTACAGCTGCATCAGCAGGGCCAAAGCCCCCGCATCATAGCCCCAGTTCTGCCAGGAGACGTACCCACAGATACTGATGCAATGCTATGCTGTCATACTTTAGCTGCCAATGCAACTACAGCCACTGTAAATCATAAAACAGGGTAGAGAGGTGGGTGGGAAGTGAAGGAGCTAGTGCATGCCGTATCCTAAACCCCTGAAGACAAAGGAAACACCATAAATGTCAGTGCAGTGAAATGCCCATGTTAGAGGACCAAATTTTTTTTTAAAAAAACATCAAAATACCTTGACCTGGTCTGCCCTGCCCACTTTCCCATTGTGGAGCATAGGATGCTGACTGTGCTTCACAGCCAATTACAGTACACCAACAGTAGTACTAAAGTACGTGCCAGCCAGGGAGACCATCACTCAGATGACAGTCTGTTGCGTATGGAACTATACCTCTCTAGCCTCTTGCGCATACTTAGAGGGCACACACTTGCAAACTGAGGTGATGGTAACCATGTCCCCTGGACTGACCCATGGTGGTCAGATCATTATCAGTGTCTCCTCTCTCCCAAAGCTGTCATCCCCTGAGGAAAAAGTGTGTAAGAGAGCGAAAGTAAGAGAAGGCACAAGGCTGGTCAGAAAATTTGCGGCAATTTCAGCAGGCTTGATTAGAAGCACCAGTAGCGGCTGCAGCTGGAATTTTAGACTTTCCCAGCCTGCTGAGGTGGGCCACCCCCCGTTTTTGAGGACTGGGTATATATGGATGCACGTACATTCCAGGTAGCCAATGGAAACCGGAAAGCAGTGAGAGTTAACCCTCATGCAATGCCCACAGCACGTTTTCCATTTAAAATAACACGTAAAACAACAAAAATATGGAGTGATCCCAGTGGCATAGTTAAGGGCATCTGGCACCCGGGTCCCATAAATTTTTAACACCCCCTTACACCCCTCCCAGGCCACAGAAGGGGTGTGTGTGTGTGTGTGTGTGTGTGTGTGTCTAATTTGAGATACTGCTGCCCTGTCCTCTTTGTATCTGAAATCCAGTATTTCAAATAAGTACCCAAGCACACTAGAATTCAATAAGAACATAAGAAGAGGCCCACTGGATCAGGCCAAAGGCTCATCTAGTCCAGCTTCCTGTATCTCACAGTGGCCCACCAAATGCCCCGGGGGGTACACAAGACAACAGACACAACCTGCATCCTGGTGCCCTCCCCTGTATCTGGCAATCAGAGGCAGCCTGCCTCTAAAACCAAGAGCTTGCACATACCTACTATGACTTGTAACCCGTAATGAACTTTTCCTCCAGAAATTTGTCCAATCCCCTCTTAAAGGCATCCAGGTAAGATGCCATCACTACTTCCTGTGGCAAGGAGTTCCACAGACTAATTACACGCTGGGTAAAGAAATATTTTCTTCTGCCTGTCCTAACTCTCCCAACACTCAACTTTCGTGGATGTCCCGTTTCTGGTGTTGTGTGAGAGGGAAACAAAGCATCTCTCTATCCACTCTATCCTTCCTATGCATAACTTTGTATGTCTCAATCATGTCCCCTCTCAGGCGCCTCTTTTCTAGAGGCCCAAATGCTTTTCTAGAGGCCCAAACGCTGTAGCCTTTCCTCATAGGAAGCTGTCTCAGCCCAGTAATCATTTTGGTTGCTCTCTTTTGCACCTTTTCCATCTCCATTATATCCTTTTTGATATGTGGCGACCAGAACTGGATGCAATACTCCAGGTGTGGCCTTACCATCAATTTGTACAACAGTATTACAATACAGTGGGGAGAGGGGGATCTCAATATCCTTCTGTAAGCACTGGGATCAGTTACTACCATGTACGTGAATCTATCCTAGAAGATGGTTTGAAAGATGCAGCCTGAGAAGAATGCTACAACCCACCACCTGTCAGGTTTGGGAGGTGGGGACACATTCAACCAGTATCGTGGTAGCTACACTGGCTGGGAAGTAAGTATATACTGAGTTAGGACTACACTGAGTCCGAGTCAAGCTTCCCCCCCCCTTTTTTTGGTAAGTTAAAGGTGTTATTTTTAATGTTTAAAGTCCTTCATGGTTCAGAGCCTCAGAGAACATCTGTTTCCCTCGTCCAATTAAGGCTGGCAAGAACACCATCAGCTGGAGAGTGCAGAACATTGACAGGGTGGACTAGAGCAGGAGTCCCCAAAGTTTTGAACATATTCTCAGAAGTTGAGCACTGTGTCCCTTCTTTACTGAGATCCAGGATGCTCTGTAAGGCCAATTTATTTAGGCAACCTTTCAACAGATATGCTGGGGATTTGTTTCTGTTATACACTGCCAGTAATTTGGTGGTGCAGCTCGAAGGGGATGGGGGATTTGGGCTGCTGATGCTTTTACTGTTGGCTTGTTTAGTTTAATGTTTTTATGACGGTTTTATTGGAAGCCTCCCTGAGCACTGCTGGGAAGTAGAGCAGAAATGTTTTCAAATAAATACTCCTAAGAATTAAGGAAAATTCACATGTTACCACTGTGGCATAGGCTAGTTCCACAGTGCTCTGTTAACACTGGTGTAGAGGATTACACGGGAACACTAATATGGACAGTAACCCCATCCACTGTAGTTCCTTTTCACAAATAATACTGGAGCAGCAGGGGCTGGAATACTGCAAGTGTGGAGGATACTTCAGATAACGTTTTGGAAGATGAGGCGAATTACAGCTCAATCTAATGCTGGGCTTAAGCTCTATTCCAGAGGCATGGAAAACCTCACCATTGTTGTGCGTTTCGGAGCTGCTGCCACCAACAGCCGGAGGTCCCACATACCCTACTGGAGCAGGGAAGGTGGCAGTGGGGGCAGTTTGAGAGGGGCAAGGACTGGGCCAAACTGGGAGTAGTTTGAGGAGGATCCTGGTGGTAGCAGCACACACCAAGATCCTTTCCTTCCTTTCCCTCAGGGCTCCTCAGACCAGCAGAATAACAGCTGTAGGTCCAAGGAAAAACACTGGAGACCTGGCTACCCACGGAGATTTAACGGACTGTGTACTGAGTTGCTAATAAAATGGCTGTTTGGTCCAACTGTCTATGCATATCAGCTCATCCAAACGTACACTAATGTGATATGGCCTGCTTTGTGCACATGCTCACGAAGCTTTTAGTCAAATAAGGTTTTTTTTAATCTGATTAATAGGACTTTTGAGCTGTTTGTGACCAAGAGCCCAATCCTACCTTACTTTCCAGCACCGATGCAGCCCCAAGATAAGTGAACAAATGTTTCCTTCCCTTGAGTAGGCTTCCCTGACTACCCCCTCCCCCCCACTGCAGGATGCAGCGCAGGCCCCTCTGGCACAACTTTACTGGTGCTGGAAAGTTGGATAGGATTGGGCCCCACATGTGCCCTTTGGTTAGCTCAAAATAAAAACCAATCTAAGAGCAGCCGCCTGGAGGTGAGTTCAAAAGTAAGGCTTATACAGACATGTTTCACATCTCTCTTGGAACTTTTGTGGCTTGCATCTCTGCAGAACTGCCTCACGATTCAATCGGCGTCAAAGAAACTGTTTAGAACCAAACATTACTCACCCATTTTTTCCACAAAGATGCACGGCACAGAAGAAGGTTTTTCATTGTAGAAGGGCAGTGGTTTCTTCATATTTTAGGGACATGATTGCTCTGGAGCAGCAATGGAGATGGGGGGGCAATGACAAGTGGCACTTAGGTCTGGCCTGATTGGACAGGCACTAAGAACCACAATAAGCCAGCAGAACAAGGTACTAAAACTGTGGCATGCACACTTCCAAATATGGAACAGGAGATTAGACATGATAGATACTGAGTAAAGGAGCTGAGAAGAGGAGCTAAGGTGGAAGGATCCAGGAAAGGCAGGAGAATGAGCAAGGATGAGATGGACGTCCACCACTATTACAACTGGAGTCCTAGTTGTCAAAGAGGTTTAATGGATACTGTTTATCTGCTTCTTCCCTGAGGCCTTTCTATTAGCTGAGGCTGTTCTGTCCTAACCCTTCTCATCACTTTTTTTTTTTTTTTTTGGGTGCGTGCTCATTGGATTCTCTTTCCCCGTTTCCTCTTTTTCCTGTGAGGCTAGACATTTCAGTGTATACTGAGTAGGCTTTGGAAGCAAGAAAACAGTTGAAGACAGAACACGAGCATTGTGGTAGCCCATCTAGTTTTATAAATAGTACTAATGCAGAAATCTTCTTCAAAAACTATTTTACAGTTCCTTCCACAAACAAGAACACACATCATTACACATTGGCTGACCAAATACAATACTGTCGACCAAGAAAAATGCACATCAGAGCAGAAAAAAAATTTGAAGCTTGAAGGGGGTTATCCTTAGGAATGATATATTGCACAAAGAAAATAGTTCATTAGCGAAATGGGAGGAGATGATTAATCTCCAAAGTATTAAACTGACTTTAAAGGAAAATTAATCAAGCATCTACACTCGGAAATACCCACGGCTTTTATCGATCAAAAACAGGGAAAGTGCTGGAGACAGTGTTTATACTCCATACCATGGAAAAACCAAAAATAAAAAATAACTAACGAAAGCGAGATGGAACCTGAAACAGGTTTAAAATAGCTCCAACCTCAGAACATTCACTAACACACAATGCAGGCAAATATATGAATGTTGCAAAGGTGTGTATGGGGCGAGATTATCTACAGTAAACCATACCTGGCTAAATTGAATGCATCATCGATCAAGCTTGCACGATTACTGACGGAGATTACCTATGTGGGCCAAGGAGAAAAATGAAAAAAAAAAATGTTTGGATGATAAAAACAGCAGAGATTTCACACAACAAAACAAATTCAGTCAATGCAATGAAATGAATTTACCTTGTGGTTTCTCGTTAGCTGGTCGATTAATAATTTCCAATTTCTAATGTCATAGTTAACCCTAAAATAGCCAGTTTGATTGATGTTCCCCAGCAGCCAGCTTCCTTCCTCTAGAGAAGCAATCCTGTGACGCTCTGTAAACCAAGCACAGTGCACAGTTTAAACTTACGTATTGTCTGCATCTGTTGTAAAATAGTGTCTTACCAGTAGTGTAGCTAGAAGGGGTGCAAAGCACTCAGCTTTGCAGGAAGCCTCCCCGCAGTACGCAAGCAACTCCTCCCCTTTGGAGCCATTCAGGGCAGGGAGAGCGTATGCCTCTGAGCATATGCCTCTGGATGCAAGGGGCCACTTGCACGCCCTGGGGAGGCTCCCTGCAAAACTGAATGCTTTGCACCCCCTCTAGCTATACTGTTGTGTCTTACAGAGGATAGTTTGGGCCTACCGTTCTATCTAATGATGATCCACCAGCTAAATCTGGATGACTATAAAAAGCCTTCTGCCTCATTCATTTCACCCATTTACCATAGAACTTCTGATTAGGTTTGTGTGGCAACAGCTTATTTTGCTGGTGGTTGGCAACCTTCAGTCTCGAAAGACTCTGATATAAGCCTACAGCACCTGGTATTCCCAGGCGGTCTCCCATCCAAGTACTAACCAGGCCTGACCCTGCTTAGCTTCCAAGATCAGATGAGATTGGGCATGTGCAGGGTAACAGTTGCTGCATGATTGTGATTGTGGATGCGCTTCAGAACAGTTGTTATTGTTAGTTTAACCAGTTTTTCATACAATTCAATCTTCCTACTGTCATTTTAGTCCAATGTAATTTCTAATTATGTGATCCATTGGAGTTTGTCCGGCTTTTTAAATTGTTTTTAAAGTTTCATTATTTTGTTTTAAACTCTGTAAGCTGCCTCGATTGCCTTTGCTGGGAGAAAGGCAGAGTATAAATTCTTTAAAATCAATCAGTAACACCTATATTATTTCAATTTGCTCAAAATATGAGGGATAGTTTTAGAAAGTTGCCTAATTCAGCACTTACAATGACTTGAAAAGGCTCCTTCGTTACTGCAAAAGCATGTACTCTAGAATACAAGGGCAAAACACCTATCCAATGGAAAGGAGAAGTCTACTCAGTAAGGACACATTCTGAAAATGTAAGCAGGTAAAGGGATGCAATTTGGAAGGGTTTATATTAAAGTGGTCATATGAACAAGTCCTTTCAGCTAAGTCTGGTATTGACGTACACACCACCATTTGTGATATGGGAGCTGTAATACTAACAGCTTAATCCTAAGCTTAACGTAAGTGTATTTGCAGTACTTTGAGTAGGCTATACTGGCTGGAAGGCCTATGCCATCCGACTGGTGCCAGATTAGGATCTGTGCCTGATGGAACTAGTAGGAGCGGCTCCATGTCATGCAGGGGCTAGGAAAGGGTGGGGAGGGGGCATAACGGAGGGTGAAGAGGGTTGGGTCAGGCTTATGCTCTATCCTACACCCCCTCCTGAGCCTTTCTCACGATATGGGACTTCTTGGGCTTGTGCCAGAGATTTAGTTGGCGCAGATCCAAGCAGCCCTATTGGGCAGGCTAGGGGTTTACCCAGGGTAAGGGAATAAATGTTCCCTTACTCCAAGGAGACCTCCAGCCTGCCCATAATCATCGTAAGATGGGGCACTCGGCCCGATTCACCTGTTACACTGCACCAGCCCGCTACAACGGTTCTTACCTTACACTCCCTTCTTCTTTACATATATTATATTTCATTCATATAATTACACTGTATTGTATCCAGCACACAGTGATGTGTATTTGTATCCCACTGAAATCAATCACAGGCAAGAATAACTGTGCACTGTGACGTGCCCTAAATTTGACACATAATTAAGAATTCAATAAGGCATTCCTTTTCCAGTGCGAATTGGTTCAGTTATGTCTGTATTTGTGAAAAATGTCTATTTTGGGGGGGGAAAAATTGAGAGCTATATTGTTATTTACCATAGTCTCTCGAGACTGAAGGTTGCCAACACACACTGTTATTTACACTCAAGTCATTTATGTGAGTATAATGAGTATAAAAGAATGCTGTGTGTGCGTGCTGTGTGAGTGTATGCTTAGTATCCATTCAAATCGCTTCTTACTGATGACACAGAGTGGCTCCATTAAAAAAAATTAACCTGGCCTTTTAAACAGTAAACACATAATGTTTTCTTGCACTCGTTTTGATCTATAAAAATCTTCCAGAAGATGCTTTCTCACAAGATCAATATTACATTTCAATTATCCATCTAAAAAGACTCGCAATGGAGGTTTTATTCCTTTCAACTTATTACTTTAATTACCAAAATGTCAGGAAAACAAAAACACTGACAACAAGCAGTCCTGAAGAGGAAAAGTTTGATGTCAAAAGGGCTGTCAACCTGAACAACAGGCTGTCAAATACTGTTTACAGTAAAAAGATTTGTTGGCCAACTTGTAGGATGCGGTCTTTGCACCAGCATGGGTTCTTTCCTTCCTGTGCAATAAAGAGACAAAGCACATGCCCTGGCTTCTCCCACCCACCCCCCAGCAGGCTTTCTGGAATGTCTGGATGGAGGTGGCATATCTGTTTTCATTATTCTGGTGGTAGTCCTTAATTGGGCTTGCAGTGTTGGTGCAGAGAGGTTGCCTGAACCTTGAAGCAGCAAAAGGTCACTTTGCACCAGTAATACACAAACAACTTAATTAGATGACTCTCAAACATGAACACGATCTTCTGTGGCACACTCTGAAATATCTGTAGACTTATAAACTAACAGGAGGAATGAGGTGCTTCAGATGCTACCATAAAAGGGGGGGGGGAAGATAAGAACCTAAACTTTTCCTAATCCTTGAATATCCTATTCTATAACTATTGCTATTTCTTGAATGTCCTCAGTTTGGCTGTACTTGTCGTAAGAGGCGACTAAACAGCCACCGGGTAGATGGGACTCGTCAGCCTGGGAAGGCAGCTCATCTGAGAGAAAGAAAACTCTGATCCCAAACCTCCACTGCCTTGTGGCTACATCCAGTTAAGGAAAAGGCTTCAGGAGTCAACCTCAAGGCAAAATCCGGAGCCGGAGCCCCTGAGGCAGTTCACGGCTGAACACAGTCACGTTCTGGCAACTCCTGTGACGCCGCTGGAACCAACCGTATTGGCTTCTGCCTTTCCATTGGACCATTTCAGGACGTGGAGAGGGGGGATTTGCTGCATGGGTAACAGCCTATCCTCCATACCTACTTTACCCAGGCTTCGCACACTGGAGAGGACACTCTGTTCCAGAGCCACCATTCAGAGTGCAATACCATAGTCTTCCAAGACTGAAGGATGCCAACACACAGTGCTTCAGAAAAAGGCCAGGGTGCCAGTCCTTCACCAAAGGTTGCTACAGTTCCATTAAGCCATGTAGAAGTGGAACATTAAGGTTGCAATCCTATGCACATTTACCTGAGAGGTGGTCCCATTGAACTGAATGGGACTTACATTTGAGTAGACCCACATAGGATTGGGCTGTATCTCTAGCCACACACCTGTCAAGCCCAAGACCCCATTTCTATCAGTATCTAGCAACCTTATCAATAACATAAGGCTGTAAACTTCTAAATATCTCTGCTCCATTATAGAATAATCTTTTTCCCACCTAGTGATGAGCCTGCAGTCTTTTCTCCTGCAGCCACAGAAGGTCTACTGAACCTTCTCAGGTATTACGAACTTGAATGAGCCAACCATTAATTGCATTCATGTACGCAAACATTCTTGTACATCATATGCAATACGCTGACAAGCACTTGAGGTTGTGATTGCTATTTATTAAAATTCCATGGTGCCCAACACAGTCCGGTTCCCACACACCTTCTCCCCTCCCCAGGTTATCTGAAGCATCTTGATTAGCATATAAATGAAGTGAAAGGAAAAATATTACTCATGAATAAATACTGTACTTCTTTCAGTGTGATAATTCTTGATATACTTGCTTAGAAAGATATATAATCGCTGATCGATTACTAACGCGACCCCAGCTAATGCTGACTTGTTGCTTCCGTGATACTAATGAACGGAAGCACTGAGAATTAATTTGAAGTATATACAGAGTAGGCAAGAGAAGGCATTTTGGGCATGAAAAAGGCACAACATAATGACTGAAACATCCAGACAGCTAGCAATATGATATCTGACCCAATGACCTCATAATCTGACCCAAGTACTGCTGAAGCCAAACCGTTGTACTATTCTTTACAGTAGAAACCTGGAATTCTTTGATTTTACTGATGTGGGAAGATGCAATTTATACAATGTTCTAGGGCACTATGCTCTAGGATACTATTACCACTTAATGACCTGTTAAAGAGCAAAAGGAAGACAGAGAATCACACTGGCCTGGCGATGGCTTCCTTTCGTGTAAGCTCACTTCAGAAGAAAATGCTATTTTCTCTACTCTCTGAAATTGGTTCCATTTTTTTCCTCTTCTTCCTACTAGGGAAAGTACCTCTCTTTCCTTTTTGTATCTGCGTCTTTGAATCACACACGACCCTCTGTTGTGATATAACACAACAGCTGTGATAGGATTTCTGTAGCCAAAGTGAAAAAAGACAACAGCTTATTCCACTTGCAAAATGGAATTTTTGTCTACTTCAGAATTACAAGTGCCTTACAGTTGACTGTGGGGAGGGGTGAGAGAAAACGGCTAGCAAAATAATACAATCTTCTTAAAACCCAATATCCTATGACTATGCCAAGGCAACTAGAAGCCTTTGGGCAATTAGTTAAGAACATTAAGGAAGAGTCATCTCCTTTGAGTAATAATGAGAAGGGAACAGGGAAACAAATGTACTACAATGTTAACCTTGGAGTTGGAGGTAGGTATAAATATATTTACAGACGGAACACTTTTATCAGTGCAAATTTATTTCTCTGTCTTTGAATAAGTCCCATCAAATCATTCTGTATGCAAGTCCAAATATAAAAGGTTTGTTGCTTCAGAATACCTTCGCTGAAATCCTATACACACTTACCTGGGAGTAAGTCCCATTGAATTCAATGAGACCTACTTCTAAGCAGACATGCCTAGGCTTGCATGGTCAGTGTTCTAACAACTTTTTATTGCATTCTTTAACTTTACTTAAAATTAATAACACTTCTCTTTCTCTTTAAAAAATGATAATAAAACCAATAAACTACCTTCCTTGCCATTCATTTTTCAGAAGCAGGAGCACACCTAATCAATTTCCAAGGATCAATTGTGAAGAAACAGTTCAGGAAACACATGAATGCTTTACGAGATTCCACTGAGGAAAATTTATTTTTACCTGATTTGTTAGACACCCATATAATTGCCTCTGATGAGATGTGGCTCGTATTTCCTACTGCAATTGTTAATGGAATCTGCCATAAGTAGCTGCAAGACAAAGGAAGGGGAATCAAAGAACAAAAATACTGAACTGATTCTTCTCACAACAGCAGTCAGGGATTACAGCAAAGGACTCAGAACAATTTCAGCAGCACAGGAAAGGTTTTGATTCCAACAAGTTACATTGCCTTTAAAATTATTTTGCTGTTGGCAACAAAGCAATGAGGAAGTAATTCATCCTTTTAAAAAAATACTGAATGTCTTTTGTTCTTACAAACTATCATTACAAGATAGCAAAATAAAGTTGCACAAAGAGCATAACTGAAATTAATTTAAGGAGCAGAGGATCTGAAATGAGCAGATGTTTTGGTTTAAATGACAATATACACTTCTAGTGATGCAATTTTTAGTAACTTCTTAAAGGCTTCTAACAATAAAATGTCATCCTCTGCTTACAGCCTTATATAATTATTCATCTATCCGTAAATCAAGTGTAAAATGCTACAGTTTATACCCATTTTACACAGATGTAAGACACTGGAGAAATCAAGCTATTGTACATTAATGATACAAACTCATATTCGAATAACAGACTCAAAGCTGGCATAATTGTTTGCTACAGAAATTACTGTATACTAAGTACACTTCTAAAGAACTGCACCTTAAAAGAGCAAACACACACATCTAGCCACAGCAATTCTTCCTCTCCAAAGCTTTTCTTGGTGCAACTTGTAATTAAGCAAAACAGGAAGCTAGTACATTCTGATCTGATGGGTTTGTAATTGTTATGCAATTTATAGACTTCACACTGCAAACATACAAAAGTGTTTTTGGGAGTGCCGATAGTGGGGAAAGATATTTCAACAGATGCGGAAAAAATCCTCAGCAAGGGCCAAAGGCTTCTCTTGGACATATGCAATATTAAACTGTGAAAAAGCAGTGTATTTTAAGCACATTTGATGTGCTTATTTTATATCTCATTACAACTAAAAAATGTTCCCAACAAAGGCCAAACAATTATATGTTGAACTTGCTCAAACAAATGGATTTGTGCCTTTGGCAAGTACACCTGGACTCATAGACCCATTCAGTTGCTTGTGACTCGGTATGTAGATGTAATGCATGGTTTAAGTGCTACTGTAATCTGAATTAGGGCTGTGATTACAGCCTCTGCCTTCTTAAAGGGCATCCCGATCATCCCTCCTTTCTGTCCATGACTTCTGTTTCCGGTAATTAAAAGTTTTAGAACTTTCAGTTCTAAAATTCAGTTCTAAAATTCTAGCATTCAGTTACTTATTAGCAAGACACTGCATTAGAAAGCAGAAAAATAGGAACTGCTCTGATATTGTCAAGGAAAAGTATACCACCATAAAATACCATCTCCTTTGTACCTAAAATAAATGTGAAGGTTGGTGGAATTGGTATGAAGATATACCTAGCACTCAGGTCCTTCTATACAACTCTGAACTGCATAGGGAAACTAAAGATAAAATGTAATGCTTTACAATAAACACGGCTGCCCACCTGATGCTTACCTTATAATATTAATTTGAGGTGGGATTTGCAAGAGAGAATCAGTGGGCAAGAGGCATATTTAATTGGATCTTTTTTTTTAAACCAGCCATTCACCAAGACTGTAAATAGGTTGGGAGAGAGGGAAATAACAAGGCTGGGTGAATCTGCAGGGAAGAATGAAAAGATACGAGAAAAGGTTTAAAAATACCTTGTGCACAGATTCTCCCTTACAACGATTCACCCTCTTCCTGCATTACCAGTTTCGGGAACACATGTGTGCAGAGACAAAGTGTACTTCCGCCCTAAATCCTGGAAATCGATTCGTTGTAATGAATTTTTTATTATTACTTTGCTACTACAATTAAGTACTAGTAGGGCACGACTGAATTGACAAAATACACACACAAAAGAAGGAATTGATGACCTAAACCTATCTGGATCTTGCGATGCCAGAACTTGGATTCCTGCTGTGAAAGGTCCTTTGCGGTGTGCAAATCCAGACCACCATTGCATGCTTCTAGCCCACTGCTGCAAATGGGCAGAGGCCCAGCACACACACTAGCCCACTGCTGTAAATGGGCAGAGGTCCGGCAGCAGTTCCCAGATGCTCCACCACTCTAAGTCCCAATCCTAACCTCTCTAGCAGCAAGGGTACGTGCGTACCACTGGTGTTGAATGTTGCAAATGTGCCATATAGCATGTTTGCGGCACCTGGAGAGAAGGCAACGCTGGGCCTCAGTGCTGGGAGGATGACACTGCTGCCTTTCAAGATGGGGGAGGGACTGGACTGGGAGAGGGGCAGAACCGGCAGAGGCTTCTTCCACCAGATCCCATGCTGGCAAAAAGTTGGTGCAGACTCAATGAATACCCCATTGCAGGGCCTGTGGCTTTCCTTGGGGAAGGGGATGAAAGTTCCCTTCCCCCAAGTAGACCTCCAGCAGCCTCTTTGATGCAGCAGTTGCTATTTTGGTGCCACTACACCCAGTGGCACCAGACGGCTGGGCTGTAAGTTAAGTTGGAGGTGGGTTGGAGATGGTAAAGGAAGTTTTGGGGCAGGGAGAAGGGCAGAGTGTGGATTGGGAGAGGGAAGGAAACCATTAGTGGATTGGGAGAGGGAGGGGAACCATTAGTGAATGGTTCAAGCAGCTTCCTCATGAGGAAGCTGCTTGAACCATTCACTAAAAGGCTGTACTATATCTCCAAAACTAGACGTGATAGGGCAAAATGGATGCCATTTTTGGAATTGGCACCCCAAATATACCCAGGAATTGGTGTAACATTTAAGGAAGCAAAATGTGTGTTGGCCTGTGTAATAAGAGAAGAGGAAGAAGAAGTCATTGATTGTAGTGCAGCCCATCTTTTATGGTGACTTTAAGAAAAAAACTCTCATCAAAAAGATTTAAAAAGGCATCCTATTATCTAATAAAGCACATGATGATATTATATGCATTATAAGTAAATTTTACTTTTTGAAAAAGGTGTTCAGAGTGAAAACATGGTTAAACACACGTCTACAGTAATGTAATTATTACATAAAATTAAAACTATGAAAATGTTGTAAGAAACTGTGAACACGAAGGTAACGCACTCACCAAGCCAATGTTTCTACTGAACAGCTTACAGGAAGCTCTGCAAACTGAAAGCCTGTGCTAAACCAAACAAGATTTGGTCTGAATGATTTGGGAACCTGGATATCTGGAGGACTGGCCCTTCTCATGCAAATCAGCCCAGCCCCTGAGATCATCACAGAGCCCTCTCACTAATGGCTGAACTGTTTGCACTGACAAAGGATAGGCCACTTTCACCTGGTCTGTGAAATCCTCTCTCACTTGAACTTAGAACTGCTCCTGGCTGGCTTTCCAACAGAAGAGTTAAAATGTTTTTATTATTATTATTTCACCAAGCCTTTGGGTGGTATTTTTTCTCCCCCTCCTGCTTGCTGATTCTGCTGATTGCGTTCCTGCTCTTTTGATTCTGAAGGTGATGCAGTTTGTGCGCTGGTACTCTATTTTGAGCTTCATGTATGGTTTTGAGATCTTTTTATTGATTTGTTACTACAATGCAAGCCAGCTTGGGCTGCCCATGGGGGTTAGAAAAGTGGGGTCAAAATATTTTTTAATGAATAAATAAATGTTCAGCGCTCCACAAGGTTGCTGAAACTGGACTGAGTGATAGCAGCATAAGGGCCGAACAACATGTGAAGATTAAACCATTATTAGACCTGACAGGCTTAGCTTTTCTTTAATCAATGATAGCTGGATTCGGATCATGGCAGTGAGTGGAGGGACTTTAAATGCTGACCCCCCCCCCCCATCTCATACTCCTGATTTCTGGAGGGCCTGATCCACCTGTTGTAAATAAAAACAAAATACGATCCCATGAGTTCCAATTTGATTCTTTAAACAGGGTATAAAGCAGCCAGAATAGGGTTCAATTCAGTATCAGAGCACTCTTGTTGTAATTGATTAACACTTCTACACTTAAAGTGTAAATGTTAAAGCCCCAATTCAGCTGCAGTGGTGGGCAAGTAGTATCAATAATAGTATCACTCAATGTGCATACCTGTTTTCTTCCAAAGACTCAGGAATCCAGTCCAGTATGGATGAGCACAGTAATGGGAATGGAGGCACACATCCAAAAGTGCATTTGTAACATGCCACAGGCTCTTTCTGCATCACAACCAGTTTTTAATTTGCATTCTGTTAAGCTGCTCTATTCTGCATCCCCAACTTGCTTACTTCAGAGGCATTTCCTTCCTCATTTTATGCTTATTAGACCACAATTCAATATAGTATAGCTAAATAAATTATGATTCTTAGCTGTTGCAAGCATTTCAGTGATGACAGTGGCATAAAATTCTAGGATACGCTGGAAATGTGGATGATAATTAATACAATTGTTTTGTTAAAATCAATAATAGTTGTAACCCTTATGAAAGAAAAAAAAAACTTTACATAAAAAGTATTCATGGAGGAAAACCTAGTTGGGGTTTTGTATCTCCTTTTAAGAAGCAGGAGATGCTGAATTAGAAAAGGGGACAGAGTAAACACTGAGTTTTTTAATCAACATGATTAGAAATAAATTAAAACAGAATTCAGGAACTTGTTCATGGTTAGACTCCTTTTTTATCAGGCTGAGGTCAATTAACCACAGGAGACTGAATAGATATTCGAAACCACTTTGTGGTTAGAGTCCTTAAAAAAGGTATATATGTACATTCTCCCTTAGAACCAGATTTCTGTGCCATCTATGCAAAGAAAAAAATGTGATACCATTCAAGCACATAATAACGACTGAACCTTTGAAACAATTTCAAAGGTCTAAAATTATACAATGACGTTAAAGTGAAGGAACACAAGTTTTAGGGCTGCTCTTTTTGATGGCAACCACTCATTCTGCAGAACATCTAGTTCCAGCTTCTATCACATTAATAAGAAGAAGGCATCACTTCTGACACTACTAACTTGGAAAAAAGTCCCACTGAACTTTATGGAACTTTTCTCCAAGTACAGGAATACGCCTCTTAACAACAGGGATTCATTCTGCAAACTCCATCATTACGCACATCTATGGTTGCCTGGATAACTGCAAATGGCAGCAGGGTTGTGTCCTAGAGTACCTTACAGCTGCCTGTTAGCACCTCAGAATGCCTTGTGGGACTGGGGAAAGCAAGAAGAAGGCAGTTATGGGCTGAAAGTGTGATGGAAAGTGTGCAAAGTGCTAGTTAGCCAACTCAAGGAGGGAAAGCTCAAAGAAGGAAAGAAGTCCAGTGAGCTGCTCAGAATGGCTCCAACAGTGAGTGGGAAGGGACGCTTATACAGCACGTTGTGGCACTTGCAGTACTTACTGTGCTGACCCTTCCATAGCTACGCCACTGATTGGCACAGTAAATGTGGGTTGCCATGTGCCTCATAAATCATAAACTCTTCACCACAAGCCAAGCTCTGCAAGGATTAACTAAACCCACATTCTCAGGGTTTCACACTGGCCCCCAGGATAGAAAAGAAAAAAAAAATGAAATGGAAAGAGAGGCGCCTATTTTCACAAGAGAATTAACTACAGGCATAAATAAACCTAAGGCTGCAACCCCAGCAATCTTACCAGGGTTAAATCAAACTGAACTCAGTGAGATGACTTCTGAGTTAACAGACTGAAGACTGGACTACCCAGAAGTTAAATAAACTGAGGAAGAAACAATCTGCAGGGGGTGTATTTAGGACAAGCTCAAAGATGCTCTGGTGAATGGATATGTTATAATGACAAGCTAATCAAAGTCAAGGGAAGGCACAGAAATTCAAGGGTATCTCACCCGAAATCTAAAGGTTTCAAGTTCTATTGGAATTATAAAATGCCTGATAGCTATGAGTTTGGAAGACCTTTTAGCTGGTATTAATTTAACTTTTGCCAAATAGCCAGTTACCCTGTGGCTTTAAGAGCAACATTTCAGAACTGGGACTATAATCCATTTATGCACACTTAACTTGGGCCAGGGGTATTTCAAGAGGTATTTCACACTAGCATATTATCCCCATTTTCCCAGTCGAACACACCCTCTCCATCTCTTCGGATAGTAAACTAGGTGGCGTGGGTCCAAGGAGACTACCAGGAGGTAAATAAAAATGCACTCTGTCCGCACCTGCATGCTATAGACTAGTGTGGGAGATAGGATTGGGCAGCAAGAACATTTTACCTTCACCATCAAAATTTACAAGGAAACTATTAAAACTTGCAAAGTTTATGCTTTATAGTACATTTCTTTAAAAAAAAAAAGTCACACTTCAAGCAGACTGGGTCTCTTTCTCACACACAGTAGCCATAGAACCACCAACCGCTCTGCCCTGTAAGGGGGAATAGGAGGAGGGAAAGAGCATCCTTGCCATCTCCCAGTGCCAGTATCTCTCAGGCTGACAGGATCCTTCCCCCATCGCAGATGCCACAGAACCATCAGATCCCTTGTGAGCTGCTCGGGGAGGAGAAGGGAGCCCCACCCTCAACCCCCATGATTTTCTGTAAACCACTCTTTATAGCCTTCATAGATCTCACAAAGGCTTTCGACCTGGTCAGCAGGGACGGCCTCTTCAAGATTCTCCCCAAGATTGGATGTCCACCCAGGCTCCTCAGCATCATCAGATCTTTCCACAACGACATGAAGGGCACTGTTGTCTTCGATGGCTCCACATCAGACCCCTTTGACATCCAAAGTGGAGTGAAGCAGGGCTGTGTTCTTGCGCCAACCTTGTTTGGGATTTTCTTCACTGTCCTGCTGAAGCAGGCCTTTGGAACTGCAACAGAAGGCATCGATCTCCGGGCCAGATCAGACGGAAAGCTCTTCAACCTCTCCAGACTGAGAGCAAAGTCCAAAGTCCAGCTGAAATGTCTGCGTGACTTCCTCTTTGCTGACGATGCAGCTGTCACTACCCACTCTGCCAAAGATCTCCAGCAGCTCATGGATCATTTTAGCAAGGCCTGCCAAGATTTTGGACTGATGATCAGCCTTAAGAAAACACAGGTCATGGTTCAGGATGTAGACTCACCTCCCTGCATTACAATCTCTGCGCATGAACTGGAGGTTGTCCATGACTTTGTGTACCTTGGCTCAACGATCTCCGACACTCTTTCTCTCGATACCAAGCTAAACAAACGCATCGGTAAAGCAGCTGCCACGTTTTCCAGACTCACAAAGAGAGTCTGGTCCAACAAGAAGCTGACGGAACATACCAAGATCCAGGTCTACAGAGCTTGCGTCCTGAGTACACTTATATATTGCAGCGAGTCATGGACTCTTCGCTCACAATAGGAGAGGAAACTGAACGCTTTCCACATGTGCTGCCTCCAACGCATCCTTGGCATCACCTGGCAGGACCAAGTTCCAAACAACACAGTCCTGGAACGTGCTGGAATCCCCAGTATGTATGCACTGCTGAAACAGAGACGCCTGCGTTGGCTTGGTCATGTTGTGAGAATGGATGATGGCCGGATCCCAAAGGATCTCCTCTATGGAGAACTCGTGCAAGGAAAGCGCCCTACAGGTAGACCACAGCTGCGATACAAGGACATCTGCAAGAGGGATCTGAAGGCCTTAGGAGTGGACCTCAACAGGTGGGAAACCCTGGCCTCTGAGTGGCCCGCTTGGAGGCAGGCTGTGCAGCATGGCCTCTCCCAGTTTGAAGAGATACTTGGCCAACAGTCTGAGGCTAAGAGGCAAAGAAGGAAGGCCCATAGCCAGGGAGACAGACCATGGACAGACCGCACTTGCTCCCGGTGCAGAAGGGATTGTCACTCCCGAATTGGCCTTTTCAGCCACACTAGACGCTGTTGCAGAACCACCATACCAGAGCCTTTCGAAACTGAAGGTTGCCAACAACTCTGAGAGTCCTGTCAGCTAACCAGAAAGGCAGTTATGCTTCAAATAAATAAGCTAGTAAAGAAATAAAATTATTCTGTAGCTGCTTCCAAACAGCATGGCAGCAACTTGTATCAATCCAAACCAAACTAGCTGCAAACTAACCTGCTGACCACCACAGAAAGTTCTGAAACTTCTTTTACTTCTCCCACCAAATTTGTTTCATGTTCTCCTTCTCCTTCTTACCACCCCGTCTTTCTTATCCACCTTGGGGCAAGGGAACATTACACTGAGCTAGGTCCCAGCAGCCACTGGGGGTTAACTTGGACTTGCACAAGCTCTATAACTGTGACTAAGTTCATCTGTGGAAGTGGATTAGGCCTGGGAAGGGGGTTAGGATTCTGTGTGTGCCGCTGCTGCCAAAAATGCCCTCCCAATGTATTGGGCCCGATACACCCTCAATCCTGTTCCATCCAGCCCCACCCACCGCCCGCCCCATTCTACCCCCTGCACGGTTTTACCTGCTTCAGTGGGCATCCCTGGTCTGTCAGAGTACAGACCCGGCTGCTTTCAACTTGTGGCAGCAGTCAGATCATGCACACAAGCATAGCTGCATTTGTCCCTGCTGTAAAGCACATTATGCTGGAAGAATGCATGTTCTGCTGGCATAACAGCTTGAAATCATTGGACCGTTAAAGATAGCTATGTGCTCATTACAGATGAATGAATGATCTATGAAGCTGGGTATTAATGACAACTTCTTCCAAGATTCCTTCAGTATTACTTTCCTCAGTTTGCCTTTTCAAAATGTGTGTAGGGACATGGCCAAAAGTGGCTGAAGAGATACATCCTGGGCAATAACTGAACTATCTGAAGGCTTCTACTGCATGTTTTCTACCAATTTGAACCACAGTGAGGAAGCCCCTTGAAAATCCAGAGTTTGCAGCTGGGAAAATTCAGGGTCTTGCAGTTATGATTCACACAGGAGTTTGAGACTGCAGTACAACTAGCCTCCAACTAAATTTGTAAGCTGAGACCAGGCCAGAATTGTAAGTCAGCTATACCCTTTTCACACAAACTACATAACTGCCACAACATCCTGGAGTGCGCTGACAAGACCCACAATGTGCACCAACTTCACCCTCTGGGGTGGATCTCTCCCTGGAGGCAGAGTTTGTCTCTTCCAACAAATGCTGCAACCAGGGATGGCAGGGGTGTGGTACGCCAGCACACTTGTGTTCCTCCCCTCGTTACTGTGAATGTCATTCATGGTTACCAATGTGGGAAGTGGGCTCTAGTGTTTAACTTATCACTGGCTCTGTAAATCCACCTCTTCTCACAAAAATCTGGCTTCCTCGCCAAGTGAGACAGAAACAGCTATTATAATCCCTCTCCAGCTAAAAACCAGAGCAGGCAAATACACAACTGTTTGTTCTAAGGACCATTCTAAAGCAACAAATGGTTTGTTAAAAAAAAATAAAGTTTGTTATATTTCACTGTACACTATCCAAAGAACAGGAAAGCCCTAGTCTGTCAACAGTAAGCTTACTCCTCATTAAAGGAATGGCTCTGCTTGTAAAATGATATTTCACTTGAACAAGAGCTATAGAATTTATCCCTTAGGAAACCATAAAGAGTTTACAAGGAATTATAACTATGATTTACTACAACACATTCAACAAAAGTAAGCAGTATAAAGATAAAACACGAGGTCAACTACACAACTTTGTACTGCTGAGGCTTTCTGTAGCTACTAGGTTGTAGTATGTGTAGAAATTAAAATACTAACAACTTTTTTTCTTTCTCCTGTTAAAGATGCATACGGTTCTAGGTAGCTATGAGCATGCATGGAGCTGGAAGGGTTTTGAAAGGTTGTGCTAACACTGATCGCCAAGTTCAACTAGTGACCATGGAAAAGTTTGAAAGTGGTGGTGGTGATAAAGAACATGAATCTCTCCAATTCAGAAATATATGACTCCTGGAAGCTTGACCCCAGCTTGTAATGGGTCCACTCAGTAGCGTAACCCAGTGCAGGAGGCCAGCACGTCACCCCCATTTGCCTCCGTTTTGCTCCCACTGCCCAGAAATGCTCCGAAAGGGAGGTATCGCTTACATGCTGTGGTGAGGCTCCCTGCAAAACTTAGTGCTTTGCACCTGCCCCAGCTACACCACTGATGTCCTGCTCTCCCTTTCAGAGCACAATTCTGCTTCAAAGAATTGTGCAATATTTAAAGTAGCATTAAAATTATGTGCAAGGGATGATTCATCTAACCACACCCACATCAGTATACAAAGCAGAATGGCTTCCCAGGAAAGGAAGTAGGACTTGTACACTCACATTTATTGTGTGGAGGGGGGGGGCGGAACTGATCAGATGTATCATCTGAGCTGGTGTCCCTATATACTATGTGGCATAGCTTCATTCAGTATTCAATGAAATAGTTAAGTGTTCTATTTTTATTACATTATGTCAACAAGTTATTCATTGTAATTCGCTGAGTAGAAGTGCTACTTACAAAGACAATAAGACCCAGAAAGTTCTGCTTATTGACCTTGCCCTTTATCAGAGACTAACAACCCAATCCTATCAAAATCCCCCACCTGCATCCTGCTTGGGGGGGGGGACTCACAGGGGTCTCCTTCATTAAGGCATTGTTTGCTTCCAGGGGTCGGGACCGTGAACAGACTGATGTTGCACTGTTGTGGCCATCAGCAGCAGCGGCCTGGCTGCATAGAAATGAGTGCTGTCTTTTGCAACAGCTGTAAAGGAACCTGATCCGCCAGAATACTATTTCCAGAAGCACAAAGCTCCATTAAGATTGGATCAGCACTTTAATAATCTTTTCTGCACCTTCACCTGTATCTCCATTTACCTTTCAATACCGAATGATACAGTCGTGCCTTTGGTAAAAACACTGTGGCTTTGGTAAAAACAAGGAGTCGTGCCTTTGGTAAAAACACTGGGAATACACCAGTGTTCCCTCCCCCCATGTGTGCAGGTCACATGTATTTAAAAAAACTGCTCATAACTGTTAATATTTAATTATGCTTTCTTTGGCTCCAGCCTATCGGTTTAGCTAAACACAAAGATACACTGACTTGGATAAATTAAGACTTGGATAAATTAAGACTATTTGGAATTCTGAAGTACAGGCGTGCCCCCGTATCTGTAGGGAACCTGTTCCCAGGACTCCCCATGAATACGGAAACCATGAATATGGGGACCCTCTTTACCCATTAACATTATTTAAATGCTTATGGAACAAAAATGTTATTGCTTTATAGGGTCGCTATAAGCGTACAAGCTTATAGTGACACAAAGGCTGCCTTTTAGCAGCCTGAATGCTTAAGACAACAAGATCAAGGTTAACAAGAAATGGAAGTTAACACTTCCTGTTCACCTTGGTCTAATCTCTTCAAGCGATCATATATACTATATACGTTATATATACTTATAGCAACCCTGTAAAGCAAGAACATTTAAATGAGGTTAATGGGTGCACGAACAGGGGCTCGGACACGTGGATAGTTGAAACTGTGGATTCCGAATATGGGGATATGGGGGACCTGCCTGTATAAGACCATAGCCTTCCATTTAGATGTGCATTTTGCCACTCTATATCTGAATCAAGGTACCTAAAAATGGGTAACGGGTTTAAAAGCCAAAAAGGCCTTTCGAGGTTGAAAATGTTTGAATGCTGAAGAGCACCTAAGTGTTTTAATTGATATAATTAACAGAATATTACCTAACAATGCTATAGGTTGGGCATACCATCCTACCAGTACATTAGCAACAATTCATTATTCAACAACTTTTGTGGGACTTGCTGATAACAGAGCAATGGTATCAAAACAACTGTAACTTATTGTAGTCATATAACCAAAATAAATAAATAATGCAAGCACCTGTTGTTTCCATGGTCAGGATCTTTAAATTTAACGTTAAGGTCATAAATAAAGTGCTCTTGAGAGATCTGTACAATATTTTCTGCAGTTTCGTTTCCCATGATGGTGATAACTGGATAACCCATCTGGAGTGTCCACTGATCCATGACTTCCTGGATGTCCACAAATTTTCCAACCTTCTTAAGTGCCTTCAAAACAACAAACAAATACTGGTTTAATGCACTGAGGAAGTGCCATCACTACTATCGCATTCATTCAATGCTCTTCGCATCACTTCAAAGTACCATTAGTCATGTACCCAGGGAACTTATTCACATTCTATGGAGATACTGTGGGTTGTATCCTAAGGAGAACGTGTGGAAATAAGGTGGCATTTGGCACTGTTCCGGTTGCACTTGTGCAACCGCATCACGACAACAATGTGATTTCTGAGCACAAGAATTGTGCTATCGATTCTGCATGCACAAGCCCCCTTGTTAGTGGAAGGATAATTTAGGACACAAACTATTAGGTTTAAGTTTGTTTAAAACAGACAGATACAGAGTTATGAATGTAAAGCTAAAATAAGTTCAAGGGATTAATACGCCTGACATTTCTGAATATCAGACTTTAAAATGTTAAAAAGATAGCAATGGGTGAAGTACAGCTCTGAAAAACTGGCATACCTTAATTGTTTTTTCTTGATCATCAATAGCTAATATAAGAAATAGGAACTTAAGACTTGACAACTGATTTCAGTTGTATCATTATTAAGAGGACCTAGATTGGAGATAGACATAGGATTATAATTTGGTACTTTTAAATTACTATTTTAAATTTATCATGATAATTTAACTCCCAAGAGGGACTTCTCATTTGCATTAACTGCATTCAACACCAGTGCCAATGTCATCTTTTAACTTCCATAAAGGCAGGTTGGAAACATTTTCTTCAGAAATGGAGGGTCTGAAGGTGAACACGTGCAACCCTTCATGTGTGTCACACGCGATTTTTGCGATTTTGCAAGGTGATTGATACTACAAGCTATACAGGATGTATAGTTGACCACTTTTGAAGGAAATCACTGCATTCCCCACTTTCCTGTTAAAGGATGTGTGACAGTCTGTCAGAACTTAAAAACAGAATTGAGACCTGGAAACTTTTGGTCTTTCCTTAGTTCCATTTTTTAATATAAATCACTTCAGTTTGAAAACAAGATTATGGGCTCTATTTTTTTACAATGCAGGTCATGCCTTGTTATCCACGGGGATTCCGTTCCAGAACCCTCAGTGGATTAAAAAAATAAATAAATCAGTGAATACCAAATCAATAGAAAAATAGCTTTAAAGACTCAGGTTTCTTACTCCTCTATTGTTGTCCCAGAATGCATTGATATAGACACTATACTGCATTCAGCCACTAGATGGGGTGAATTATGGAATCTAGTGGAATGAAATTATAATTATTTAACACTGCAAAGATAGGAAATGGGATTTTGGCGCTTTTTTTTTCTTGTTACAAGGCATTGAAAGGTGGACGTCGGTATCAGTTGTGAGTCAAATCGGTGGATACCAAAACAGTGGATACAGAGGTCTCCCCTTTACTCACTGAGGTCTCCCCTTTACTCACTGATTAAACGTTAAGAATTGAGGACTAAAGAATACATACTTCAGATCTTGTCAATCCCAATGAGATTTCAGTTTCTAAAATGAGACTATGAAGGCTCATGTCAACCTGGAAGTCAACATGCCTAATCCCAGAGATAGGAAAATTAGTGATATTTACGTGTTAAATGGAAGTTGCATGAGCTAAAAGACATTTTTGTAATAATTCATATTGCAAAGCTGACTGTAGACTTTAGATCTAAGGTCAGACCCTGGGGAACATATCACACCCTCTTCTGAGTATTGTTTTTTAAATTTTTCCACAATGTTGTTAGATCAAAATAACAACCATGTTTGTTTTCTTATTAGTATATTAAAGGACTTTACCTCCGAAAGTGTGTTCCACAGGTCCTTTCTTGCAGCATTGCCATATTTGTGAATGGTTAAATAATCCTACAGAAACATATTTTAACAAGTCATTATTGTACAGCAGCCAACTTACTCCAAGCCAAGCCAAGCCACAGTGCTCCAATGACAAAGTGTGTTTTCTGTGTGTCCAAATGATATACGCTTGCCCTAACTAAACACAGAAATATTTTCCAAAACCAATTTTCGGTGTAAACAAAAGGTGGGAATAAACAACATCCAAAGCTATGGTTCAGTAAATGAATTTTTAACTTGCATGCCCCGTTTCTTTGCCCTCTCTAATTAATTCTCAAACACTTTTATATTTCCAGTCTGTTCTTTAAACATTTGTTTAGCTTCAGTATCTGTTTCCGACAAGTCCTTGCACTGACAGGGAAGTGTCCAGAGATAAGTGATACTTGTTACTTTAGCAGACCACTCTGTGGTTAATGTCAAGAACCCACAGTCTTTGCTGATGACTAGACCTGTTATTAAATATTTAAACAAGACACAGTCAATTCACACCACAGTCTTCTGTCAAGTGAGGCATTTTGGGTGTATGTCTTCCTTTCTGCTTAAACAGAAATATAAAATACCATCAAACCGCACAGTATACATGTAGTCTAAAGCTTTTCTTTTGTAAGGAATCTTCAGGTCACAGAAGAGATATTCCCCATGCGCAAGTTCCTACCGTAGCATAAGATAATCTT
Organism: Tiliqua scincoides; assembly: GCF_035046505.1. Classification (NCBI taxonomy): domain Eukaryota; kingdom Metazoa; phylum Chordata; class Lepidosauria; order Squamata; family Scincidae; genus Tiliqua; species Tiliqua scincoides. Next base: position 74,479,288 of record NC_089827.1, read on the forward strand.
AGCATAGCATAATTTCTGGATCAGGCCAAATGAAGGTCAAGGAACAGAATTAAGATATTTGATCATGGGTCAGCTCCTATAATATTTACGAGGTGGGGGGAGGATTTGTCCTATATATTTATAGTATTAGCGGCACATGTAGAGGCAGTTAGGAAGGATTCCTGATGAACTGGGAAGTGAAGGGAGCAGGTATACTCACAGAGTGCACACAATGCATGGAGAAGGAATAGTTTCATAAGCCAACCCTGTTTAACTTCAATATTGAACTCTTCGGTCTGTTTCATTCTTTACCATTTGGATCTCCCCTACAGCTCAGCTAGGATTCAAGGAGCATTTAGGAGTACAGTGGAGTCAGGGCTAGATATTTTTAGGTCCAGAGTGATTTTGCTTAGTGTGCTGGAGCACATAAAGCATTTTAAAGTCCAGTGTGGGTTTATAGCCCCACTACATTTACATTCCAAATGCTACGTTGCATCCCGCAGGGAATTTTCAGCTGCTAGAGGTCTCTTTGAGTTAAGGAGACATTTGTTCCCTTGCCCTGGGGTAAGCCAAAGCAGCCACTATGGTTCAACTCGTACCTGTGCCAGTGATATCACTGGTGCAAGTCCAAGTTGATCCAGAAGGGGGACCAGGCCCAGGAAGGGGGTCAGGATTCAGCATGCACCACCGCCATCAAACCCATCGCTCCTCTCTGGACTACTCTGCCCACCTTCTGCCTCATCTCCTCCCCATTCCACTTCCCACTCCGTTCAACCCCACTACTCTTCCCCTACAACGTCCCGCCCCCTGCATTGCTCTTACCTGTCTCGGCAGGCCTCCTCTCTCCACCAGCACGCACAGGAAAGCTTCAGCCTTTCCAGTATGCATAAAGTCACACTGTATTAAAATGCATTTTATTTCCCAAGTAGGAAATATGGTTCCCTTGCATTTGAGTGTTCATCACTTTCTCTTTGGGTAACAGTAAGAGACAAGCCCTGATTTACAGTCAAACGACAAACCCAGAGAAATTGTGCTGACTGTGTTTTCTGTGCTGTGTGTGAACTGGGTACTTCAATAACAATTAGTGTTTGAGAAGCAACTTTTCTGATGTTCCAGTTGTAAGTACCTGCGGCAGATTTTGCATTATGTCTGCAAACTCTTTGTTCAAGACGCGGCAGCTCCCGTATAATCATAGTGTAGAAGGGCTACATGAGAATACTGACTGACTTAACTACAATGCACAGTTTTAAAACTTCTAAAATAGAAGTTTTAGAAAAGACAGCAGCATTTGCGCTCCTCCAAAATAATGGGCCGCTATCTAGCTAAACCTAAACAATGACACATTTCACTAGGTTCCCTTGAAGATGAACTAGTTACTTTTAAAACAAAAAGGCTACAGTAAACGTATAAACAAGCCACACTACAAGGTTCGCTTCTCCCGTACAGGGTGACACAATTCATTTTGATCCCACAATAGCTGCTCGTGACATGGGATGTTTTATGAGTGCTCTCCTTCAACCTCAACTACTCTAGGAAGTAAGCCATTATTTTTCCATGGAGGATTGTAGCTGAGATGGCAATTTGTCACAAGCCATTGAGGTATTTAACAATGAAATTTGAGTCCAGGAATCCACTCTGGAATTTGAGTCCAGGTCCACTCTGCTTGTTCTCCAAAGTCTGTTCTGTTATACACATGCCAATGAAAAGTGATTTCAAATTGGACAACAGGCATCTCCCTGTGGAATTACATTAGCTTGCTGTTGCAACCACTAAGTAAGCAAGTTACTTCACTGGGCACACAGAGTGGAAAGTGAGAGCATAAGGAATGGAAGCCATTTTACTTCTAGATATATGAAGCTGCCTTGTACCAAGTTAGACCATTCATCCATCTGTCAGTATTGCCGATGTAGCAGCGCAGGATGCTGCTCTGGGGAGCACCCAAGGCTTTTGAGGGCCTTGGTGCTTGGTGGGAGACACACCAGACTATATCTTGTGGCCTGATGGAGAGTTTACTAAAAGCAGAAGCACTCTGAGGGTTTGAAAGTTAGATCTCGAGGCAGCAAAGAGCAATGAATACAACAGACAAGTATAGTAGCTAGATGCAAAAAGAAGGCTTGATGCAGAAGAAGAAGAAGTAATGAGATTCAGCCTTTTCTGCCTTTTATTCCTTCTTCAAACATTACACAACAGACTGGGGTTTTCCATTCTCTCATCTTGTTTACAATACTAAGCCATGAGTCCATAGTCTGTGTAATAGGGACTTTTCCAAGAGGAAGCTGAGACTAACAACAATCACATTCCTAGATATGATTCTTTATAACATCTTCAAGGCTAGCTACAGAGCTTCAGACCTAGCATGTCACTAAGGCTGCGCCGAGTTTGCTCTGCGCATGTGCAAAGTGTGCTTTGCTTCATTGTCACATACTAAGGCTAAGGCTAGCGCTTCTGTAGATAACCACTACATGCCTACATGCAGCAGCTCTAAAGCAGGGGTTCAGACAGGGATCTTTAGTCCTACGGGACATGCAGGAAATTTAACATGCAACTTTCTAAATGCAAAGTACGGCCTCTACCACTCAGCTACAGCATCATCCCGAACCAGGTGAAAAAACAGATACCAAGCATTAAGATTCTATTGCTGTATTCCAGTCATCATAAAAGTTTGAAACCATGGTTTCAGAATTTTCCAAGGATGATCATGTAAACAGGAACATAGGATTTGAAGCTCAGGAGATCAGTTAGCAAAGCAATAAGGGTATTGTAACCAGTTCCAATGTTATTTTTCTACACATATGCACTAATGGGACCACTTCAAAAGTGTATCCTGTTAATGCCAAATGTTACACTAGAATCAGTCCCTGATGCATCAAAGGAAGCAAGAAAACACAAAACCTGAAATTGATGACAATTCTTTCAAATCCGGACAGACCACAATACCTCTCTGAGATTTATGAAGCTCAGTCTTAAAACTAATGAGGGTTCCATGCTGCCGTGACCAATAGAAGGAGAGTGCTTCACTTCTATAATGAATGTTCCTTGGATGCTGGCTCAGTCTTATGTCGTGGAGTAAGACTGTTCACAGCACAAAAAAAGGTGTGAGAAAGTCCCAACATGACTCCATCAAGCCAACAAATCCTTCTTAATCCCTCTTCTTAATCTTCCATCCAACATTACGATTTATTTTAATTTTGTCTGCAAAATGTTTACATGCAGAAGCAAACGCTTCTGCGCTTTTTGGTTTTTTCTTAGAATTCGCAATCAGAAGCTTAGATTTCATTTTCAGTGTCCAAATGTGATATTTTAGGAAAATGCAGGTGATTGCACAATGAAAAATAAAAAAAGGTCTAACACTTGACGTGAAATCCAGAAGGAGAAGTGCTGTATTGCTAGGACCTCCAGTCCAACACCACCACATGGTTTCCCCCCCCCCATGGTTTTTTTCCCCCCCCATGTACCCTCAAATATACAGGGTTATATTACATGACACCATCTGCATGGGGCACATAAAGTCAACACTTGATTTATACTTAGTGCAGGTTGGCCCCTGTTATCCACAAGGGTTCCTTTCCAAAATCCACAGATGTTGGAATCAACAAGGTTCTAGTCACATCTGGGAGGTCTTCAATGGACTCCAGCCAGGGATTCGGAACCTGTGGGTGATGAAATCCCTGAATCCACAGATAAGGAGGGCCCACTATGTAACTAAATCAAGATGGCTATTTAAAACAAAAAGAACAAGAAAATGAAGCTCCTAACCTAATGAATCCACTTTTACTAAATTATTAATCAGGTAGCCTGTTTTTCCTTTGGATGTTTGCAGGTCCAGTTCTCTTCTCTAACTGCTCCACTGGCCTCATCCAACCTATTGTCACTGGCCAACTGTCAACTTCTCATTCCCAGACAAACCTGTTCCTCATTACCTCTGCACATCAATCACGTTCCTCATTAAGGACTGAATCCTATCCAACTTACCAGTTCAGATGCAGACGAAATGCAGCCCTGAGGCAAGGGAACGTTTGCTCCCTCACTCTGAGGAGGCCTACTGCCCATCTCACTGTAGAATGCAGTGCACACCCCTTTGGCACAGCTGCATCCATGCTGGAAAGCTGGATAGGATTGGGTCCTAAACACCATTGGGATCCTAAAGCAGTTCTAATTCCTTGCCCATCAGTGGGTTTTGTATTCCCTCTGCAACCCTGAGCTCCCCTTTCTCAGAGCTGTGTTTTTCTCCTCTTCTTATTCTTCTTATAGACAGGACCTTGAAATCCACTAATCTGGCACCCACTGATTTGACTCACCAGTGATACCAGGGTCCACCTTTACATGCCTTGTAACGAGGAAAAAAGCACCAAAATCCCATTTCCCACCTTCAAACTGTTAAGCTGCACTGTTTGCAAGCTTCTTGGGGTTAAAGATAGCTTTAAAGACCTACTTCTGGGTTTCTTGCTCCTTCGTTGTTGCCCCAGAATGCACTGGTATAGATGCTATACGTACTGCATTCAGCCACTAGATAAGGTGAATAATGGAATCTAAGGAAATTTTTCACACCATCTAATGGATGAATGCTGTACAGCATCTACGATACCTTGTTACAAGTAATTTAAAGATGGACCCTGGAATCTGCTGATTTCAGTATCCACTAATTTTGTTATCCACTGAGGGTTCTGGAATGGAATCATCACCATCAACTTATAAAGAACAGATCAACAAACGATATTTGGGGATATTTTGTCACCAGCACTCATCATTGCTAGATATGCAATGTTTTCATTATCGCAGTGCTTCCTGCTCTACTGCTAGACTGACTGCTGAAAGCAAAGTCAAATGATTAGAAACTATAGGTTTGCATTTCTTGGTCCTTCAGACTCTGGTAGGCAATGCAAGGAAATTATGACAGCAGCAACATTGATCCTTCCTCTGAACAATTCCAGCTCAAGTGCCTTGCCATGGAAGACAACCATGGCATTCGACCACACACTGCTTTATGCTCCACATTTTGGTCACATTATATTTTACAGCTCTTCTAGGAAGGCTATTATGCTATCGAGAAATGCAGCACAGAAACAAGGAATCCATCTAGTTTATAATATCAACATGCAGAATACACAACAAGACACTCTGAACAGAACTGCACAATGAGTCAACAAATTAAAAAAAAACCAATAAACCGATGCTGAATAAATAAAGCGTCAATTGAAAACATTAACTCTCCTATTGCTCTTATTAGATCTAATAAAGTACAATTAACTGTAGTGCTAAACTGCATTAACAACCCAATCCTGTGGGTTTTCCTGACATAGCAGGCAGTCACAGGATTGGGTTGTGGATTGGGTTGATTGCATCCTGTGGGGGAAGGGGAGGCAAGCTGATCAGCAGGCTTGGGAGAGGAGAAATATTTTCCTTTACCTCTCCATAAACCTCCCGTTCTCCAAAGGGTCTCCTCAGACCTACATCAGCTCCTTCAATGCTGTAAGTCTGAGGAGACAAAGGGGTGTGATGGCTCACTCCAGAGGGAACTGCATCCAGCACAAGTAGCCCACCCCGTGTGCCAACCCCTCCAGCCTCCGATACGCTTCTTGCCATCCCCTATTTCACCTCCCCCCTGCCCCGTTATGCCCCTGCCGCAAACTCACCATTGTCAGCGGGTGTTCCTCATTCCGCCATTCTGCGTTGAGCCTCTGTGGCAGGTCAACAAACCAAAACATCACCCTTTTATCTGTCTTATGGCTGAATGACTGATCTGCAAGACTTATCTAAAAGGGTGATGCTTTGGTTTGTTGACCTGCCCATCCGGGTTATGTTCATTTAAGAGAGAAAGGAGAATCACATGGAAAGAAAGTCCTCTGGTTTTCCCGGTGGCATAGCTGGAGGGAGTGCGAAGCACTTAGCTTGGCAGGAGGTGGGCGAGCGGCCCCTCCCTTTGGAGCCATTCCTGGCGGGGAGCCGTACAGCTCTGTTTTGCCTCCCCGCCAGGAATGGCTCCGAAGGGAGGGTCCGCTTGCCCACCTCCCTGCCAGGCTGAGTACTCCACCCCCTCCAGCTACACCACCAGGTTTTCCCAACCAGATTTTTAATTGATGTGAATGCTTTCCTTTCATGAAAAAAACCATTGGTTTTCAACAGCCAGTTTTCCAGTGTAGGGATTATTTCAACTGTTCAAAGTATGGCAAACACTTTCATAGCTGGTAATAATATATTTTAGTTCATTTTAGTTCACCTACAAATCACCATGCTTCCAAATACACAAGGAGCACTACATAACAACAGAGAGAGACTTCCATTTTTTTTAACCTCTCGGATTAACTTTAGAAGGGCACTTCATCAGCCTAACAGGTAGAAGCAGCACACGGTACTGCTCTCTCCAGAGACCCACGAACAAACTCCAGAAAAGTTACCGTAAATGAAACTTACTGTGAAAGGAATAAAGTACTGCCTGGCTACTGCTTTAAACAAAGTTCTTAAAACACTGAGATACAACTGCAATGCTGGGCCCTGAGGCCAGATGTTTTCCTCTCTCTCAGGGGGATTTTTGCCTGAGTTCCTGTGCTCTAAGCAGCTGTGTAAGCTGGTAGTTCTTGGTAGCCAAGTTTCCGTAACAGGTGATAGAATCAGGAAATCAGGCCCTTGGAGCTCCAAATCCACGAGTGACATAATTTTGTCAAATCTCTAGAGATTTGAGTGGCAACAAACTTTTGGCTCAGATAATGAGTAAGTTATAAATAAATTCACCAAGGAATACATAATTCAGAAGTACGTACTTTGTCCGGTATTGTTTCAACAGTTGTTTGTTGCTGCCTAAAAGATCTACATGTCTAGAAAACGCTTATTTTTGCAACTTGAACTAGTTCACCGCAGCAAGGTGAGGTCTTTCAAACTTTCAACTTGTACATTCTCAACGAAGCTACTGGATTAGTGACAAGATACAATTTTATATTTTGAATAAAATGTGATATATTCTGTTATAACAACTGTTTCCGGTTCCCTTTTGCCAGGGCCTGAACATCAGAAACTCTTCTTTCTTTTTGCTCCCTTTTCTCACGCCCACTAAAGTCCTGGTTCTCCAGCCCTGTTCTCCTGGAAAACCCTTCCATTTCCTTCTCTCCCCTGCTTTTCCCCTCTTCAATCTTTCCCCCCCTTGCATGCTTGCTGGGAGAGTCCCTCTCCCTGCAGTGGTAAACCTATCTCCATAATGTTTGCTGTACTGACATCCTTGCCTCACCTCTTTGTTCCCTGCCAAACCATTCAGATGTACCACTGGCCACTGTACAAGCTTCCATTACATGAGACAGACGTCCCCTGTGAGAGCATGTTAACATATGTCTGAAAAACACACTGGGAAACACTGGCAGTATAATCCTATGCTGGACTGGGCTGCCGGCTGGAGAGTTTTGTGACTGTGGAACAGAGCCTGCTGTCACAAAAAGGCTACTGATGGAAGCCACAGGACATCGCCGTGGCTGCTGGACCACATAAGGCAGTGGTGGGGGAGAGAAAGGGGCAAAATTGGGCAGGGAGAGGGGAGGAACGAAGGCAGGGATTGGCAGATCCTATTCTCTCATTTTTCATTCTCCCTGTCTCCTTTCTCTCCTGGACACAGCTGGCGCAGGTCGAAGGAGTCCCAATGTAGATCTGGATGCAGGGGGTAAGAAAATTCAAATCTTATATCCCCCTGAAGTTGCCCAATCTGCCCCCCCGCACTGGATAAATAGTGCTCCTTTTCAGTGTGGTTGCACCGGAAGAAGGGGGGGAAGGAAAGGATAGGATTGGGACCAAAGTAAGTGTGATAACACAGGAAAGTGGTCCAGGTACCTTCTGCAAGCATAATGTGTCTTCTACCACTGCACTATGGCCCCACCACTTCTAGCTGCTCCGCATCACAGATCAGCAAAGTTAACTGACCCAATCTGGGAGAAAATTGCTTAGGTCAACAGAGTGCAGAGAGGTGAAGTGGAGAGGAAGGTTCAGCTCCTCTCAACCATGCACCTCATTCAACATTTTATGGTGCAAATGCAGTTGTACTGGGGCCTGGGTCCTCCTAGGTAAATTGATGTTACTAATGCTTTAGAAACAGTGCTTTAATCCAAAGGAACTGCAGATTTGCTATATCATAAGACAGTCATTCAATCGTTTACTTCCTAAAGATACTTTCCTCTTCCCATGATTTAATTTTGCCTGTCAACACCTGCCCACCCATCCTGTCTTTTCAAATTTCTAGATTGATTGCTCCAAGACTGAACTTACAACAGGAGCAGAATAATTCTGGGTGAGTAACAGAGCAAGGTGACTTCATCGCCCAGTTTAAGACGACTGTCAGAAGCTTATGTCACAATTAAGGAAGGTTGAATGAAAAATTATAATTGGCAAGCTACAAGAAAAAAGAAAAACACATTAAATGAAGAGTACATTATTTTTTTATTATTTTAACACCTTCTTACCCCATAACAGGCCAGCTGTTAATGGCATGATATCCCTTTAAGAAAACACTTCAGCAAACCTAGCTTTCTGCAGCATAAAGCTGACTCACAGACACCCATCAGTTTTCAGGAATGTTTATCAAAAAGAGAAGACTTTGCTATGATCAGGTTCACCAGAATATTCACAGGGAAAGCTCCTCATGCTAACTTCATCAGAATTAAAGAAGCTTTGGAAAACAGAAACAGAGGAAAGGCACTTTAGAACACAGAAATATATCACCAGAAATTGGAAGGGGAAAAAAAATTACTTTATCCTAGTTATTTTACTATAACTTTTTTGAACTGCATCCCCTTCCTCAAAGGGGCTCAGAGAAATGTTGCTTATAAGAGAGGTCCCACAGTAAAATGCTCCCATCTTCTTGGGAGTAAGTCCCAATGGATTCAGTAGATCTTACCATTACGTAAGAATCACACTATTAGGCTACAGAAGTAGTGGCAATCTTTCCCATGAAACAGTCAGCCTTACTTTTTTCCTACTCTCTCTTGTTAAATTTTTTCCAGTTTCTTATCTCTCTCCCCCATCTGATCTTTCTTTTCCTTTCAAAGAACTGCATTTTTTTTTCCGGCTAAATGGTTCTTTCACTCTCTAAGCCCTGCCTACCCACAACAGAAAGTGATCCTTCTCTAGAAATTTTCCTTGAATTCTATCTCTCTCTCTCCCTCTTTAATCCTTCAATGCCCCTGGTAACAAAGAATTTGAGGGAGTTTCTCAGCCTTCTTTGGGTTTGTTTTTTTTAAGTTTCAAATCTCTGCAAACCTTTTACTGGATATTTACAAGAGGAAGGTAAGGCTGAGAGACAGAGACTTGCCCACGGCTGCTCAGCAAGCTTCATAGCTAAGCAGAGATCCGATCCTGGGTTTATCACATCACCAAAGTCAACATTCTTGTCACTGCACTTCTCAGGCTCTGAATACATTTAGAGTTTCTGATTTCAGAAAGCAGCGATCACAATAAAGACACAAAATATTACCAAGAGAGCTGTGTGGCTATCTCCACATACCCACAATACACTTGACTTTTCCACACCTTCCTCAAACAGCAGTCTCTTGCACTAGTTGCAAACCGCTTTGCTGTGAATTGTATATAGCATGAAGAAAGCTGGAAAAAAAACAAAGAACTGCTGGCACGTGCGCATGGGTGCATCTAAACAAGCTTTCAGATTTGAGTATGTAATAGGCAAGCACAAAGCCACATGCTATTCATGCAGCACCTGCACCAGAAAAATACCAAGAAGGATGTTCTTGGTGACTTCTCATATGCAAAATTCACCAAAGTATGAATTGGAGCCTCTTCAAGGAGGACTAAGGAATTCATGCCTAGACAGGTGTAATGGCTGGAATTAAGCTGGCATGTTTAAGTTTTCAGTAATACAGGACCTTGTAGGTTTCTATTATGTTTATAAATGACAACTTCAATGCATTTTTTGCCTTGGAGCTTTCAAAAAAAAAAAAAGTAATTTGCTATGAATTTTCAGGATTCGGTCGGATAGAAATTTCTCAGGGGCTTACCCAGGCCTCCTAATGCCTTAAAAGGCATTAAAAACCTCACTTCTGGTTTTTCAAAGAAAAAAAAACTTGAAGTCACTTTTTTCATTGTTGGCAACCTTCAGTCTCGAAAGACTCTGGTATCGCGCTCTGAAAGGTGGTTCTGGAACAGCGTCTAGTGTGGCTGAAAAGGCCGATTCGGGAGTGACAATCCCTTCCACACCGGGAGCAAGTGCAGTCTGTCCCTGGTCTGTCTTCCTGGCTGTGGGCCTTCCTTCTTTGCCTCTTTGCCTCAGACTGTTGGCCAAGTGTCTCTTCAAACTGGGAAAGGCCATGCTGCACAGCCTGCCTCCAAGCGGGCCACTCAGAGGCCAGAGTTTTCCACTTGTTGAGGTCCACTCCTAAGGCCTTCAGATCCCTCTTGCAGATGTCCTTGTATCGCAGCTGTGGTCTACCTGTAGGGCGCTTTCCTTGCACGAGTTCACCATAGAGGAGATCCTTTGGGATCCGGCCATCATCCATTCTCACAACATGACCGAGCCAACGCAGGCGTCTCTGTTTCAGCAGTGCATACATGCTAGGGATTCCAGCACATTCCAGGACTGTGTTGTTTGGAACTTTGTCCTGCCAGGTGATGCCGAGGATGCGCCGGAGGCAGTGCATGTGGAAAGCGTTCAGTTTCCTCGTAATGTAAAAGGCACACCATCAGTTCTTGGACAGTTGACAAGAGATACCATCCTGCTGGTGGGGGGCTCACATTTTTCAATTGCCCTATTAATTGCTGACCCTCCCCCAAACTCCCACAGCACATCTGGGGCTCGTTCGTGGCACACAAGTGTGCCATGTACACTGGTTGAAAACCACTGCACTATAGCTTAGAAAACCTTCCCTGTTTTGTTTTCCATCTGCTCAGCGCTTCTGTCCCTAGGTGCTGCACCCTTTGCAGACAAGAACAAGGATTATAACTATGGTTTGTCAATCCAAATGTTGGTAGCTCTCATTTCCTCTTGAACAGAGGAGTAAAAAAAAAAAACAAATCAGAAAACTCTGTACGCTTGTAATTCTTCATCCGCTCCCTGTGCCCCAAGCACAAGTTCAGGTGTTTTTATTTCTTGCTAATTAATCTTAAATAGCATGTGTGGTTCCATTCATAGACTCTCATAGTTGTGAACCAAAATTCTTATTTCACGGAGAAGTATACAATTAAAAGGTGAGAAAAAGTGGAAAACGAAAAGACAGTGGGAAAGCCTGTTAAAAATTAGAAGGAAATAAATTAGCACAACATGGTGCTAAACTACACTGTGAAGTAGCTTCTAAAGATAATAATCCTGTTTTTAAAATACTGGGCTGGTCAGGACAACACTGTAGAGCAGGGGTGCCCAAACCCCGACCCTGGGGCCACTTGCGGCCCTTGAGGACTTCCAATGCGGCCCTCAGGGAGCCCCCAGTCTCCAATGAGCCTCTGGCCCTCTGGAGATTTGTTGGAGCCTGCACTGGCCCGACGCAACTGCTTTCAGCATGAGGAAAACTGTTTGACCTCTCACGTGAGCTGTGGGATGAGCGTGCCCTCCACTGCTTGCTGTTTCATGTCTGTGATGCAGCAGTGGCAGCAAAGGAAAGGCTGGCCTTGCTTTGTGCAAGGACTTTTATAGGCCTTGCGCTATTGCAAGATCTTCATTCATTCATATAAGTTCATCTTTAATATATTCATTTATGTAAACTTATGTAAATGTAAATTAATTATTTTTTTCCTCGGCCCCTGACACAGTGTCAGAGCGATGATGTGGTCCTCCTGCCAAAAACTTTGGACACCCCTGCTGTAGAGCAATAGCATAGCTAGAGAGGGTGCAAAGCACTAAGTTTTGCAGGGAGCCTCACTATGGCATGCAAGCGGCCCCTTCCCCTCCCTTTTAGAGCCATTCTGGGCCACTACAGCAAAATGTAGGTGTATTGTAGGGAGAAATAATTCATCAGCAAAGGTCTAATTTGTATTATTTATTTTTTGTGTTTATATACCACCTTCCTCAGCAGATATTACCCAGATTTACATAGGCAGGCTGTCCTAGACTCGGTAAGGGTCTTTATAATATTATTCTAAATATAGTTCCCTTCAGTCACCAGATGTTTATAATATAAATTAGGCTTTTGCTGAGGAATTATTTCTCCCTACAATAGGCCCTTAGCTATAAGAAACAAACAAAATAACTCAAGAATCACAGAACCAAATCTTTTGCATATGAGTGAGAGAGGTCTGGTCAGACCTACGGTTCAGTATGAAACTATTGTGACATTCAAAAGAGAAGCTTTTCACAAACCAGGCAATTAGCAGGGCAATAACTCAATCACCCACTAACTACCCAACCGCCTTCTGGTTACTGCCAATTGCTCTCTCAACCTCAGGAGCTCACAGACCATACCAAACAGGCAATTGCCCTCCAAAGCTTGACTTCCCAGCCAGAGTCCCCACTTGGCTTGAAACAGGGTGCCAGGTACACTTAATGGGCAACAGGATAGCACAAGACCAAGTCACTGGAAACCAGTCCCATTTACCACCAGTTCCCCCCCCTTCCATGGTTCCAATAATCCATACAGCTGCAAACAGATAGGATTTATTAGAGGATAGAAATAGCATTAGACAGGCACTTTGCTTAGGCATAGATTTAGGGATTTGAAGAGAACATACAATACACATCAAAATTAAAATAATAAAAACTCCTAACACTAATACTAATTATCACTGACCAAAAGTCTCACATTCATAAATCTCAGTCGGCCCTGCCGCAGTCAGGGTTGTCCATCTTGGAACAAAGCGGACAAAGCTGAGGCCCCACAAACCAGAAAAGAACTAAGACCAAGGATGTTCCCAACAGGTGACTCTTATAATTGGCTTGAGCTCAACAGCCAATTAGAAATTAGAACTGGTCAAGGGTTCTAGTGGTGGATGTGCAGTCAGGCCATTCACTCATGGAGGGTAGTCTCTCCCAACTTGAAAACCTGCAGCTGGAACGGTTTCATAAACAAGGTGTCCTTGGCCAATCAGCCACTCTGGGAACTGCTATCTCCAGAGATGAGGGCTGGCCATTCCCACATCTCCCCAAGACACTAGCCCCTTTGGAATGTTCTAGTGAGCAACTTTCTCACAGCTGCATCTGGCTAATGTGGCTCCAGGCAGTAAACATGGTTAACTGTTTTGCCAGTTTTGGTTTTTCTGTAACAACTATGGTTCAGCATTAGGGGAAAGGATGTCAGGCTTGTGTGCCCTCCTCTCTTCTCTGCACAACACAAGAAAGTATTAAAAATTTGTTTTTGATGTAACCTAAGCTTCCCACGATGTCTAAACTTGAAGAACTATGGTTTGTTCTATGGTTAGTAAACAAACCAGGAGCTCAGACTGAGTTTAAACATCATGAGAAAGTGTAGCAAGTTCACAATCAAGAGGGACGGGAGAAGCATACGACCCCGAGGCTTTCTGCAAATCATTCTTGTGACCTCAAAGCACAACCAGGAGAAAGATGTCTGAAGTCACTAGAGCTAATGTTACCAGAAACTGTAAATTGCTGTTGTGTGAAAAAAGAGTGCCAAATGTCAAACTGTCTACTGCCTATGCCAAGCAAAAGAAAATGACAAAATATAGGAAATAACGAATTTATATAGTTGATGTGCTCAGCCATTAATGAATTCTAGAAAACATAACAAGAGTTATTTCCGAAATGACTGGATATTTACAACCACTGAATCCATTGTCTATTTGACCAGGTTTATGGAAAGCTTTGTATAATAATTTATTTAAAAATTTATGATGCATCCTCCCCTCCTCCCATAATAGGGCACCCAAGATGGCTTACAACATTCATTAAAACGCAATAAAATACAAAAGGAGAAAAGCCAGCATACGTGCTAAAATCATATACAATTCAAAAAGCATGAAAAACAAAAAATGTAGCATATGATAATGGCATCTAGAATGGTGTTAATCAAGAGATGGATACATTGGATGGTTCCATCACTGAATGGATGCTTGTTGTATGTCTGGAAAATGGCAATTACACAAAACATTAAGAAGCAAGGCTATATTTGAGCAGAGAATAAAAAGACCAAATCAATACCAACAGCTAGAAGCTGCTTCAATATTATTAAGTACTTGTATAGTTTAGCACTCGCCAAGCCAAGGCCCGTGAGCCGGATCCTGTGCAATGCTGCATCTCTCCCTTATGTGAGCAGCGCTTACCGTTCTGGTGCGCTGCTCAAAAGAAGCCCCTCCCTTGCTGTTGTGCGACCATCCAGGCAGTCGCATCGATCTGGAAATGCAGAAGCAATGCCTTCTGGGACAATGGGCTATGGTATGACTGCCCAGAGCATTGGGCAGCAAAGATGAAGGGGCTTCTTCTCTGCTGTGTGATGCAATGGTAAGTGCTGGTCCGAACGGGGACCGATTTCGCACTGCACAGCGGTTGTGACCAAACAAAAAGAAATTGTTTTCAGAATTCATTCTTGTTCCTGTCACAAGAGTAAGGCTGCAAACCTATCCACACTAATCTGGGCGTCACCTCCATTGACTATAATGTGACTTACTCCTGAGTAGATATGCATAGGATTGGGCTCTCAGGAAGCTGATAAAATGGAGGAATATGGAATGCAATAAAATTGAGAAGGACCAAGCAAACCCATGGCATTATTTAAGATTGCCAAGGAAAATATCTCATATAAACAAAGACTCAAAATGTGCTTGTGTATGTGTGTAGCAAACACACACACACACACACACACACCCCCAAGGAAGTTACCACTATTTTAGACAGTAAGTCAGAATGCATTCAGATTCTATTGACTTGCACAGGATGAGTAGAAGGGGCAAACCAATCTAAACCAGTGTCTCTCAACCAGTTATACTCTCGTATCACCAGTGTTACTTGAGGTGGTGTCCAGTGGTACTTGTGGAACCCCCAGGCCCCACTGCCTGTCAGGGAGACTAGCTACAACATGACAAGCCAGTGGTAAGAGGTTCAGCAGGAAGAACTCCAGTGTGCTCGCATCTGCCCTGAGCTTCTGACTGGTGTTTGTTGCACTGTGTCTGGCCTCCCAACATAGAAGGAACTGGCAATGACATCATTGCTACCTACTTCCAGTGTACTCCCAATAGGTGCACCATGAGAAGCGGTATAGCAGGGGACAAACATTAAGAAACGCTGATCTAGACAAATTACTGGACTGGTGCAAACTGAAATTTGGGCTTCATTCCTCACATAAAAAGATCTGTTGTGACATTCATTAAAAACACAAAGCTTACTCTAGGCCTTCATCTTCTTTTTTTTTAAAAAAGAATGTTTTTATTTGTTTCACATTCAACAACAAGTGCAATTAGAAGCAATCAAAAAATCTGCTACCAGAGAAGCATATGTGCAATTAAATTATTATCCTCAAACAAGCAGTTTCAAGTGCTAACTAAGAGAAATGATATTTGAATCTTATAATTCTTTCTGGAGCCAAAACTGATATATAAATTAGTGTAATTATAATTTTGGGAGTTATTTCCTCCCCTTGTAATTTACTGCAATCTGAGATAATGTAGCTGTGGTATGATTTCTCATACCCACATCTCTGGAACCCATCAATTGAATTTTTTTTTTTTTAACTTATTCACTTAAGTGTAATTCATTGAAAAATCAATATCAGGCTGTTTTTAGATTCCTACATATGTTGCTTTCGACATAATAAGCATTGGGAAGAAACAAGCAAACGGGAGGAGGGCAGAGATAGAAGAGCAGGCCTCCAACCGGAAATGTAGCTAGGAAGTCAAGGCAACTCCTCCATTTTCCTCTCACCGACCAGAATGGGTCTGATGGGGGGGGGTGTGCACCTCTTGCAAGGTGCTGTTCAGGAGCCTGCAGAATTTGGCACTGTGACCCAACTCCAGCTATGCTGTTGCCGCCAACGTACTAACTCCTGGCCCTGGTCCTGCCAATGTTACACGGGGCTACTTGGTTCTACATCAGCTAAATAGATAGCATTGATCTGAGTAGCTCTACTGAGCAGGCCCCTTACTACACGGGGTAAGGGAACAAATCCCGAGGAGACTTCCTGCCTGCTGTAATTCAATGCTGGGTACCATGTAGGCCTGGTGGCCATACTGCAAACACTGGAAATGTCAGTGTCGTAATTATTAATTTAAAAGATTTACAGCCTGCCTTTCCCATGTCCAGGCGGCTCATAATGACATAAGAACTGGGGCAAGATCCAAAGAGAAACAGAGGACACAGAATTTATGAAGTTGTCTCAGTTGCAATACAGCTACGGCAACTGTGAAGCCCTAAATTAGACAGACTTAAATCCGGACCGAAAGGAGGTAGCAGGGCCTCACAAAAGCAGCTTTATGGATATATTACTGTATGCAAAATCCTCTTTTTCTATTAGTACTGAAACTCCTTGTTAGCCAACAGTGCATTAGGAAGGATGAAAGCACAGCTGGCTTTGACTACAACAAAGACAATTACAGCGTGGTCGCAAAGCAATTTGCATTCAAAATCTAAAGGGAAATGTCACAAGGATGGCAGAGTCCCTGCTGAACATGGTGCCTTCCTTTTAATACACGCAAGGGCTACCTGCTAGAATGATAAGCTTGTTTTAAGAACAACATCATGTGATCAATGACGATATGCAGCTGAACTATATCAATTTATAAGTGAGAACAAGACATCCATCAGAATTCAAACACACCTATTTAATGACTTCCTACATTTTATTGCACACGTTGCCTTTTATCTAAATGTTTACCCTCAAGTACATATAAAGGAAGAAACAAGTTTAACCCATTTTTGCCCAGCGCACAGGTGTGCACATTTGATCGGTGTTTAAAATGGTTTAAAAGGGCACGCATTCATGTAAATACTGAATGATGTACACACAAATTTTCAAATCTAACCTTCTGGAATTAATAATGACAGCATTCTATCTGAGGCTGCCAGTTCGAAACAACCGGACGTACCCGAGAACTGACAACACGCTGATATACTGATGAGCTGACCCTCGGTGGCAGAGAGGAGTTGCCCTCAAGTGGAGCGTGGGAGGTGAAGGGCCAGAGAGAGACCAGACCGGGAAGGAATCCAGCTGGAACGAGGAGTTCTATGAAAGACTAGAACTATTCAATTGTAAAAATCCCTACGGGGATTTAGAACAGCCTGCCTATGTAAACCGCCTTGGATTAAAGTCTGAGGAGAAATCTGACAACCAAAGAAAGGCGGTATATAAATACCTCTATAAATAAATATATAAAATAACCTTACGTTAATGGAACTAACTTTTAAAAAGCAGGTTTTGAAACGAAGCAACAATATTGACCTCTTACAAATCTACAGGAATGACAGTCTCCCAGAGAATGGAATGGAATATTTTCTCGAGGCATGCAATAGCTAGCATTACATTGTTATAATAATTGAGCTAGTATTGACTTCTCTGGCTGAGGCACACAGAAGCAATGGCAGAGTCACTCTCAATGAGAAATATTTGTTTAACTAGACCCTTGTCCTGTCTTTTCATCTTTTAAGTCAAGCTTCCTCAAACTCTCACAGCACAAGCTGATGCATGTCTATTCAGAGTGTGACCCATTGTGTTTCTAGAACTGCAGCATCAGAACTTCAGGGCAAACATTTTCTATTGTAGGAAAACTAGGAAAACTGGTGGGAAGGCCTGCAGGTGGCCAGCAGTTCCCACCAGTTTTCCTAACTGGCTCACTGGTGCAATGTGTTTTCCACCATATTTGTGACATGACACCTTGCACTGGCAGAGCATGTGCTCCTCCGGTGAAAGTGGGGGATAGGTTTGGGCCATAATTCTTTGGGAAATATCCATGTGGTCAGCTCCCACCTATCTGGCTGGATCATTCAAACATTATCCCAGAGACCTGGAAGCCATTCACTGAAATGCAACACTCAGGTGGCTAGGATAACATTTAAAAGGACCTTTCAGTACCCAGGCTTTATGTGTCAGTCTAGTGAAGTGAATAAAAGGTCCTTGGCGTGATGTATACAGTACAACCTAAAGTACAAAAGGTGTTAATTTATCACAGAGACAGGAGATCCCACTGTAAACTAATGCAAACTGCTGATGATGCACTAAATCAAAGTGAGTGATGAACACAAATATAGCAGCAACTGAAGTTCAAAAGGATACAGATCTGGATGATCAATGAGCTGTCAAATGCCAAATGAAATGTAATGCAGACAAACTCACCAAAATACACATTGGTCTAAGAATAATCAAACCAGCAGGAGAGAAAGGCCAATGTCTGACTCAAAGCCAGAGAATCTCACAGAAGGACTAAAGATGACAGAAGGCAGACCTCTTCACACGTAGCCATACTAACACTGTACTCACCGTGACCACATTTAAACAGAAAGTCATGAGTTACACAGAAACCGACCTTGCAAAATTATATATTAATTAATGAAGGGATACAAACTGAAAGGGGGAAAAAATGTGGTTTATGTCACTTTCTTATTATTTTATGTCACTTTCTTATTGGTGTTAAAAACCAAAGAAACCCAAAGTGAAATTTACTGTGATACATTCAAGTGGACCATTAGCAGAACTAAAAGCCCAGTCCTAACTAACTTTCTATGCTGTGAAGTAGCACTGAAACAGCCTTTGCTGTATCCAGTGCAGAAACAGAGGCTGTTGGAGGTCTCCCTGAGGCAAGGGGACTCCCCCAGGGTAAGCCCAATCAGCTGCTATGAGGTTACTCGTGCTTGTGCCAGCAAAATCGCTGGTGCAAGTCCCAGCAGCCCTATATTGGGAAATCAGGGCCAGGAAAGGGGACAGGACATGGAGGAAGCCACTTCCACTGTTTCCACCCCTTCCTGGGCCCAATCCACTCCATCCCTGCCCTCCCCCTCCCATTACACCCCTCCCCACCTGCATTCCACCCTTCCCTCGCCCTTGAGCCAGCTTGCAGGGAGTCCACCTGCTCCGGCAGACACAGGTCTTTGAATGGTGCCGACAGACCAGTACAGGTCTTTCCACCAGCACCATGATACACCTTTACTACAGTCTTGCAGAAAGGTCTTGCGTTTCATACTTTTCCTAAGGAGCTAAACTTAATTTTATCCTCAAAGCAACAGTGAAAACGGGACATTACTTTCCCAAACCTAGCTGATGAGCCTTGTACGTAAGTAGGGATGTAAACCAAGGCATTCTTAGTACAATGCTTTAGCTCTCTAAATAGCACACAAGCTCTCTATTTCTAGTTCTGTAACAAGGCTTCCATAAACTGCTTGTAGCAATTTCCAATTGCACCTAAAGTTGATGGTCTTAAGCTGTGTATTATGTTAAATTCTGTTTTGAAGTTTCTCTAAACAAGTTTCTGGTGGGGGTGGTGTTTCTCTACATAAAGCATGGCTAGAAAATAAAGGCTGTATTACAGAAGACCAAAGAAAACTGGAAATTTAAGATAAAGTAAAATTCTATTTCAAAACTTTACCAATCCTACTAAATTTTTAAAGGAAACAACAGGACATACTAAAGAAACTCCATCATTATTTTTGTCACTGTTGTATTAAATGCATATTTAATACAGTACACACACATAAATGTTTATTAACTTTTGGTTAATATTTTACCTTTCAGTCTATTGGGGGATAGAATTACTGTGTTAAACCTGATCCGAGATGTAGTTCATATGACCTGATCCCAGATGTAGTTTATTTAAATTTTCCAGACTGGAAAGCTTACTAAGAACAGATAAGATTGATTGCTCTTTCCATCTTAGCATAATTGTATTTCAGGTGAACATCAATTTACTTTAAAGGACACCTCTAAGTAACAGACTGCAACATACATAATTCAACAATCACAGCTGCCTGTTACATGATTTACTTAAACACATTTCAATGGAATAAAGGCAGCTGCATGGCTCTTGTGCTTCGGTTTGCTTGCTTTTAAATGGTTTTATAAACATTAATTCACTTGGAATTATTGTTGGAAACAATTTAGTCTTGGTAAAAAGCAAAGTGAATTTATTTCTTTTCCAAATTTCTCACTTTCCATCCAGATGTGTTGGTTATTAAAATCTTGGTGTACGACAAAATGAGTTGTCAAAACATCATTCAGGGCCCAATCCTATCCAACTTGCAAGCACCGATGCAGTCACCATGCAACCCCAAGGGAAGGGAGCAAACAGTCCCTTACTTTGAAGAGCCCTCCATGACTGCCCTATTGGTGCGGAAAAGTTGGCTAGGATTGAGCCAAATGTAGAAGTCATGCTAATCCAGTAGCATAGCTAGAGGGGGTGCAAAGCACTCAGTTTTGCAGGTGCCTCACTGTGCCGTGCAAGCAGCCTCTCCCCTTAGGAGCCATTCCGGACTGCTAGAGCAAAACGGAGGCATATGCCTATATTTAGCTCTAGTGGCCCTGAATGGCTCGGAAGAGGTGGGGCTGCTTGCATGGCGTGGTGAGGTGCCTGCAAAACTTAGTGCTTTGTGCCCCCTCTGGAAATGCTACTGTGCTAATCAAAACACAAGGAATTTGAAGAGGGAAAAAAATATTTCTTGTCTTAATATATCTTCCTTAAAAAACATGCTTCGGAAACTATGTTCATTTTCAATTTATTAATATCAAACTCTATCTGTAGCCATACTGGAATTGCTTTTTTCTGAACAATGAAGAAAAGCAAAGTTTTCTGTACTTTTCAAAAAGGAAGGTGAGTGAAAATGGATGCAAAACAGTATCAAAAGGGAAGCCTTTTCCATTTCTAGAGTGTTACAACCTTTCCGGTAATACAACCAATTTTCCCTGTTCAATTCAGCCTTAAACATATATTGATAGTGCAATAGCTGGTGTTACAAACACTGGCAGAAATATATGCAATAAAAAAATATACTGGCACAAATACAAACACAAGCACACAAGGAAAGAAAGAATGGTTTCTACATACTTGTAGGCCCATCTGAAACACTGAGTGACCCATAAAATTAGCCAGCATTCGAATTAAGGCTGCACCCTGTAAACACAATTCACAAAAAAAAGTTGGATTGTTTTCTATACACACTGTTTCACAGCAGTACTAACATATAATATACATTTATCCCTTTCATAAATAATTGCAGGCTTCTCAGTAATAACCACATTTCAACATGCATGAAAATAAAATCTACTAAATCATTCTATACACGGAACAAACTCATACAATTTAGTTCGTAGAGACAAAAGGATTGTACAAGTGCAAAAAAGGGGTTATCTGGAAAGCTGCTAATAAACCAGAACACATGCATATGACTATAACAAAAGTAATGACAGGCTACAAAAGCACATTATTTTCCTCAGCTAGAACATCCACTAGTTGCTCATTTCAACCCAGAAAAGGAGAATGAAATAAAAATAATAAAATGCACTTTATGAAATTTTTAAAAAAGTGTTTCAATACATCCATGATTGTTGGCAACCTTCAGTCTCAAAAGACTCTGGTATCGCGCTCTGAAAGGTGGTTCTGGAACAGCGTCTAGTGTGGCTGAAAAGGCCGATTCGGGAGTGACAATCCCTTCCACACTGGGAGCAAGTGCAGTCTGTCCCTGGTCTGTCTCCCTGGCTATGGGCCTTCCTTCTTTGACTCTTGGCCTCAGACTATTGGCAAAGTGTCTCTTCAAACTGGGAAAGGCCATGTTGCACAGCCTGCCTCCAAGCGGGCCGCTCAGAGGCCAGGGTTTCCCACTTGTTGAGGTCCACTCCTAAGGCCTTCAGATCCCTCTTGCAGATGTCAATACATCCAGTGGCGTAGGTACAGGGGGTTCAAAGCACTAAGTTTTGTAGGAAGCCTCACCGTGGCGTGCAAGCAGCCCGCCTCCCCTTCACAGCCATTCCGGGCCGTGAGAGCAAAATGGAGGCAACGCAGCATACGAGCAGCCCCTCCCCTTCAAAGCCATTCCAGGCCACGAGAGCAAAACGGAGGGGATGTTTCCATTTTGCTCTTGAGTCCCAGGATGGCTCTGGAGGGAAAGGGTCACTTGCATGCCATGGTGAGGCTCCCCGAAACACTCAGTGCTTTGCACCCCCTCTAGCTACGTCACTAAGTACGTCATATAAACAACAAAAGCTGGAGTGTACCAGGCTGGTCTAGACTCAAGCAACACTACTGACATGAGACTGCATCACAAAGTCCCACATGTAAACTGCTCTCCCGGTCACTTCTATAAAGAGAAACTCCATCCGTGCAGCAGAAGGTTCCTCTGTTGACAGAACAGAAGAGATCCCCCCCCCCCTTGCATCAAAACACAGTCTTGAACCTGAAGCTTGTGTGACTGAGCTTCCTATTTTCAGAGGTATAAAAAATAACCAGACTGGATGGGATAGCCTGGTTCTCAAGTCCCAGGAAAATATAATCTTGGGACCTGTCTTCCCAGTAACACACAACTCATTCTTGCATGACCCAAGACAGCCATGCAGAGCATTTCAAAGTTATGAAATCCCATGATTTATATAAACATGTGAAGCCTTAGACCCTGAGGCAGAAATAAAACTCTGTGGGTTTAATGAGGATTTAATGTTTTCCGTCACCATAAAAAAAAACATGAAGCCAATCCTAGTTCCTAGTTGTCTTTTCCAATCCCTTTTTAATTTAATGTATAGTTTCATATGGAACAGGGCATGGACTGGTCTGCAACTACTTAGGTTACTCTAGAATACTGAGCAGGAGTTTACAACAGATCCATTATAAACATTATGGTATATTTCATTTTCATCTAGTGACAATTTTCACACAAATGAATTTAAAACTTACTTATTTAATAATAATAATAACCAGAGAAATCACAATCTACAAGAAGAAGGTAGAAGGAAAAGCACCCAAAACCTGCCACTTTAAACAAATACATTTCCAGCACAATTCTATACATGTCTACTCAGAAGTAAAACCCATTGGGCTCAGTGGACCTACTCCCAGGAAAATGCTTATAGGATTGCAGTCTTAACTGTACTTTTTCAAAATTAAGAGTTAAAAGAGTTAGATAGACAGTGGGCCCTTCCTATCCATGGGGGATCAGTTCTGTGACCCGTTCCAGAGATTGCACTGACCTCCTAGCCTCCTCAGAAGGAGAAGGG
This sequence comes from Tiliqua scincoides, assembly GCF_035046505.1. Lineage (NCBI taxonomy): Eukaryota > Metazoa > Chordata > Lepidosauria > Squamata > Scincidae > Tiliqua > Tiliqua scincoides. The sequence continues at coordinate 74,502,309 of NC_089827.1, forward strand.
CCCACTGGACGTGACTGGTTTGTGTTGGGGATTTCCAATCACATCCCAGAGACATTCTAAGGTGCGAGGAGGCCGTGTGCAACCTCCCCGTGCCTCAGAACACATCCTGGATACTACCGGATGTCACCGATGTGAGCTGGAAGTGGCTTCTGGTTGTGTACACGGGGCCATCTGAGGTACAGACTTGGCAACCGTGAATGCAGAGTCTGTGGATAAGGAGGGCCCACTGTACTCCTGAATGCAAGACAGAAATGGAAAGCTGAACATTTTGTGGCATGTGTGATACACTGGAAAACTCTAAGAAGAAAAGAAAGACACGTTGTAAAATTAAGATGGAACATCTGCCTAATAATAACGCAAATCCATTTTAGAAATGATAAATTAAGAGAATGTTCAGCTTTTAATATTCCATGTTGAGAAGTCTGAGTTAAAATGTCATAAATAACTGGGCTTTGCTACAATAAGCTGAATGCTGGATTACTGGCTTTTTGTTTTACTTTAACTCTTCATAATCTAAACTTTCACTTGCTGAATTATATAGCATTGCCCACTGCAGCCCAGAACTCCTGAGCTCAGGATGAGGTCTCTTGTTATCTGGTGTGCTCCCTGGGGCATTTGGTGGGCCGCTGTGAGATACAGGAAGCTGGACTAGATGGGCCTATGGCCTGATCCAGTGGGGCTGTTCTTATGTTCCTAGACTGAGAATCTGTCAGGACCCACAGGATGTGGTGATGGCATCTGGCCTGGATGCCTTTAAAAGGGGATTGGACACGTTTCTAGAGGAAAAATCCATTACGGGATACAAGCCATGATGTGTATGTGCAACCTCCTGATTTTAGAAATGGGCTATGTCAGAATGCCAGATGCAAGGGAGGGCACCAGGATGCAGGTATCTTGTTATCTGGTGTGCTCCCTGGGGCATTTGGTGGGCCGCTGTGAGATACAGGAAGCTGGACTAGATGGGCCTATGGCCTGATCCAGTGGGGCTGTTCTTATGTTCTTAGCATGCTCATACTTCTTCATTAATAATATGAAGCAGTAAGCAAAGCTAGAGGCCAGACACAAAGTGCTGCAGGAGCCTCAATGTGCCATGTAAGTGGCCCCTCCCACTTGCCATCAGAACCCTTCTCACCATAGGAGCCATTGTAACAAGCAACACATGGAAGATGCCATTTAGTTCAGAGAGGGTCTGCACTTTGCCATCGCTGCCCAAAATGGCTCTGTCAGCAAGTGGGAGGGGCTGCTTACACAATGTGTTGGGGTGCCTGCAGTACATATCATTTTGCTACCCCCCCCCCCCCGGCTGCAGTACTGATTTAAAGTAGCTTCTAATTCTGATGAAGGGCTGTTTATTAAAAGTATAACCAATTTGGATGGCGGTAAACAATGTGGAAACAGAGAGAGATTGAGAGAGAGAATGCAACAGGACAGAAAAATCCTGCTGAAGCAGAAAAAGTTTTCCTATTGGTTGAACCGAATCTCTCATGTATACATTTATAGGCACACATTCCCTGGCAGTTGTAGAACTCTTAGAGAACCTCAGAAGAGCTGCTAGATGTTGTCTTTATATCAAATAGCCAGAGGAAGGGCAATGAGGGCATATGCCTAGTATAAGGTATCTTTAACCAACCAAAAGGTGTAAAGAAAGCACAACTCTTGAGCAGTGGCATAGTTTGAAGAGTTTGCAAAGCACTAATTTTGCAGGGAGGCTCACCGGAGTATGCATGGGGACCTTCCCACTTCAGGGCCATTCCAGGTAGGGGGGAGCAAAACGGATGTGTACACATGGTTCCAAAGGGGGGGGGCCCTTGCATGCTGCAGTGAGGCTCCTTTCAAAACTTAGTGCTTTGCACCCTCTCCAGTCACACCACTGGTCTTGAGAAGTTCAGTATCTTTTCATGCATTTTACAAAAGAAGAGAGAAAAGCATTAAGCACTGGCCATATAGAAAAATCTGGATGACCGAGGGCCAGTACTCTGAAACATTTTTTTTAATGGTGGTGGCTATGCAGTAAACCCACACAAGTTGACCTGGAAGGAGAACACATGGAGTCTGGGGAACTCATGTTGTGAATGTGAGCTCCTTAGCCCTGTGCAGGTGTCCACTCTCTTATGGAGAACATGTGAGAGGTTTATCAAACATGTGCTGCTTAGAATCACATTCCCCAGTAATGCACACCCTAGCCCTGCTCCTACCACGTTCACATGAGATTGCAGAAGCAGATGGTGAACCTATGGAGAGTTTTTACCCCTTAAATGTTCCAGCTTTCCAAACAAGGGAGTAGAAACTCTGCCCACATTCACTGTCTCCTTCTAAGGACAAATGCGGGACATGGGTGACTGCGTGTGTTCTTGGAGGGATGCACTAAACTGTGCATTCTTGAAAGCCCCATCAAACAGCGAATGTCTGCAAAGGACTCTTGAAATGCACGGATCTGAGGATATCCCAAGAGAAATTTGTTACAGCAAAGTCACAGCCTGGTTGTTTCAACACAGAATCACAAAGGCTGTGTTCACATGAATAATGTGAGCAATGTGCACTGACTAAAGGCCCTTAACTCTGATTGTCATCCCAGCTTCCTTTTTATTTTTTGCTAAGGGAGAATGAAGTCATTTTATAGCTCCCAGGAAGGAGAGTAGCAGGCCCATCTTCTTTCATTTTATTAAAAACAACAACTCCGAAGTCATTAATCACTATTTATCTTTCAAAACCTCAGACTGCTCTGTGATCTCAAATCCACTTAAAAATTAGTACAACAGGTTGCAAATCTCTCACGCAAGACAACGCACATTACTTCTGTCATTTGAATACCAGCCAATAAACAATATCCAAGTCATTTTTACAAAACAATCACTTTGTTGACACTAGACAGACGCAGCTGGGTGCCAATATGAAAATTAGGTTATTAGGAAATTCACAGCATGAATTAAACTTGGAGAACAAAGCATGTCAAATGTGAATCATCATGATAACATTAAAAAGCCCCGTTCATAAAATTAAGAAATCAGATTTGGTGCCTTTGTGAATTTCTTAAAAATGTAATTTGGCAAATTCCCTCTGCCTGAACATACACAAGGAAGCTCCAGTGAAATCAATGTGATTTCCATGTAATGCACACTATTTAAAAAAAAAGGAAAAAAAACCATGGAGGCAGCTTAAAGCTGCAATTTAAAGCACCTGAAAATAAGCAGCAGTGAACTTAGTGGGATTTACTTCAAAAGAAATGTGTTTAGGATGAGACATTAAGACCCACTGAAACCAACAGGACTTGAGGAACACAGATAAGTGTTTGTGATCCTTTATTTGAATGGAATTCAAGCACGCTTTGCTTTTACTGAACAGTGTTCACATATCCAAGTTGTGATTTTTTTCCCCCCTGATCAGGAACTTTCTGCACAGACCCTCACAATTTTCTATGGACTCTTTCAAGTTTAAAAATGTGTCTTAGCAGGTGTAGGGTGAGGTAGAGGTCGAAGAACCTGCCAAAGCAAAAGATACAGGGAAAATGGAGTGCATGTGCCATATGAGCGAAACACAGGCAGTATTTTTTCAAGCCAACTCTAGCAGTTGGGGAACCCTTACAGGAGTTCTTCACCCAAATGGTACAGAACATATTCGGTTTCATTATACGCTGTGCAACCAGCAAGACTTCAGAGGGAGGAACTATTTTAACAAACAACTACATCTTGGGATTATTTAAATTTTTCTCAAAACTGCTAAACAATCTGTCAAGAATAGGTGCTCCCTGAAGTTCAAATTCTAAATTCACATTTAGAAAGAAAGAAAGAAAGAAAGAAAGAAAGAAAGAAAGAAAGAAAGAAAGAAAGAAAGAAAGAAAGAAAGAAAGAAAGAAAGAAAGAAAGAAATCCATGAATCACCATATGTTTTTAAATTCTGTTTTTCCAAAAAGTAAATTCTTCAAACATCTAATAAGAAACATGTCTTCTGTCGAAATCAAATTACATTTTCCAGCAAAGGCACAGACCAACATTTGTCAGATCATGTTTAACTCTTTCCTTGTTTTGGGTGGTAGGAATCAGTTTAGTCAAAGAGGTTAAACACATGGGCTGCCCAATCCTAAACTGTGCTGGCATAGCCAGGCTTCACGGCCTGCACTACATCCAGTGAAGCCTAGGCTGGAGGTCTCCTTGGAGTAAGGGGATAAAGTAAAGCCTCAGATCTGTGCCAGCTACATAGGGGGTTTCTCGGATTTGTGCCAGCTATATATTGTGCCTGTGTAGGGCTGCCCAGGCAGGGGTTAGGATATGGTGGAGGAGGCCTCTGCTAGCCCCCACAGGGCCTTATACTCCCCCCATTATGCCCTCCCCACCCCAAAATGCCCTCCAAGCTGTCCTTCCACCACTGTCATCCAGCCCTCGCACTACTCAGCACTGTGCCGGCCAGTTCGGGGTCCATATGCAGTGCTGCTGAGTCGGCACAAAGCTTTGTGCTGACTCAGCTAGCTCATGAGTAGTGGCAACATGTCTTATGGCATGTTGGCAACACTCTCAGCTGGCGCGGGGACGGTCACATGGGCTAAAGTAAAGGTTTGGATTGCGCTGTAATTGATTTCCTAACTAATGCTGAACTTCTTTATAGCAACAAAAAGGCTTGATAAACAAGAGTGCTGCATTGTTTTGATGAAGATTCCCCCCTACTCTGCATTAGAATGGGAGATGAGCCCCCCGCTCAAACCACAGAAGATGTGGGTAAACTATTCTGCTGGCAGGTTTTATGACTGCTGGTTATTGCAGCTGCAAAATCTGCCAGCCAGGAAAGTTTGTTTGCAATGCTAACTGCACAGCATATGGGCTCTCAGGGACAAGTGGAGTTCGCCAGCCTTCACTGACATAGATGGACAACAAAAAGGTCATGTTAGCCCAGTGGAACATGCTCCATTTTCTGTGCCCTCCATAAATAGAACAGTTGCATCCTTCCTCTGAAGAAAAGGGTGATGTCACCAAAAACTACATCAGCATCTCACAGGTGAAAAGAAGGTGCTTTTTTCTTGCATAGCTAAGAGGCTGCTCTGTGATTTGTCTGAGAAAATGCAGACAAATCTACCTGACAGAGAAGGATAAAGTGCAGCTCTGCCTCCTGGTACACTTTACAGTACAGAACAAATCTTTTCTGGGATGGCTGCTGACACGCTGAAGATAAAATACATCTTAGAGAAAATGTTCAGAAGGGGAAGTCTCATGAATACAATCTGACAATGTATCTGGGAGAAACAAGTTTATATTTTATTTTATCTGTCAAGGATGCACTTTCTTGGTGGAATACAGTTGATAAGAGCCCACACCATGTGCTGGATGCCAATTAAAATTCCGGTAGTTCTAAGGAGTGTGCCAAAGTGAATGAAATTCATGAGTGAATGAATGAGGAAATCAGCATACAAACAACACCCTTCAAATGGACTTGAAAATACGTCCTTCGTGCCTCAATATAAACATTAAGAACAAGCTGCTTCACTACCCAGGCAAATTGTTGCTGGGTCCTCATTTATATATCAACAGTTCCACTTAGTCCCTCCACTAGGACCTCTCCTATGTGTTCTAACACAACTGACAAGGACAAAAGCACAGTATATTTTTTCATTAAGCATCCTTATGAGAAAATCTTCAAGGATGGGCAAACACAGGAGGCTGCTGAAATTATTTATACAGATGGGCCATCACTGAAGTTCAAGTAGAATACTGAATAAGAATAGCATTTCAAATGCTTTTCCTAACTTCCACGTCTTCATTAACTTTAGGCATTAAATTAGCTCCATTTAGTGAATTAGTCGTGTCCCCAAAATTAAAAACATTCACTGTGATGGAATAATATTAGGGGGAAAAAAATGTTTGAATTTGATGTGGCAGCACAGAAGGCTAGGAAACCTCTTTTTACATACTGCTAAGTGAGAACAAAATGTGACATTAACATTTGGCCTTAGAAAGCAACACATAAACAGAGCTAGTAGCTTACCAGTTGCTACCAAGAAAACAAGCTGCAGGAGCAGTGCTTCATATTGATTAGATGTGGGCTGAAGCTGCAACCACAGGGTTGCAAGAAGGCTACATCTAGGTGCTGCATCAACAGAGGTAAGAGTACCAGAGAGACAAGCCAAAGACACAGGTCCAGCTTCCTGTATCGCACAGTGGCCCACCCGATGCCTCAACAGCACATAAGACAGAAGACCTGTATCCTGTACTCCCTTGGATCTGACATTCAGAGATAGAGTGGACCCTCAGTTATTTGCAGGGAATCTGTTCCAGGACTGTCTCCTGCAGAAACTGAATTCTGTCACTAATGAAATCAGGGGGAGGGGGATGCAGATCAGAAATGCCTTCCAGCCACATCAGGGAGGGCTTCTGAAACACAGGGCAGCCTCTCCACACCTCAGAACACCCCCCCCCCCGGATGTGCCTAGAGGTCACTTTCAGTCATGTGCAGTCGGTCCTCTGAGGCCATCCAGCTGCAGGCTCAGCATCCACAGATATGAAAAGGGGTAAGGCCATGGAGAGCTTTCAAGGTAGGGAAATTTTTTTCAAGGAGATTGCACTGCCTCACAGTAAGGACAGTCCCTTTCCTGCTGTGCGATCATTTCATTACAAAGCAGTGTGACAAGGCAGAGAACATCCCGGGTCGCACATCTCAAGGTGGATCTTGTCTGTCTGCATTGAACTGCTTTCAATGGGATGCACGTCTAAATGTGCTTCCTTATTCGCATTCTGCAAGAAGACTAACTACGTAAGCAAAAAACTGGACTGAGGATATTGAGCATCAGCCCAGTTGTCTTGTCAACTGGCACACGTCCCTTCCCTTTGCAAACATTTTCTCACCTTTTCAAGTCTCCTAACCTCTCTGAAAAGTTTTTGCTTAGCTCTAGTTCTTAAACATTGCAAAATTGGTGCAGAGCATCCCTTTTTTCTATCTACTGATGCAACAGAGTAGTAGACATTTTTGATATGTGGATAATATTTCATGTTCAGGATTGAATTCAGTACTGTCAGATTTTCTGGAAAGGGAAACCCTACCTTTTCTTTTCTGGAAGTGTAATCTGACTTTATTTTGCTCCAGCAGTCTCAAATACTGCATAGCCTGGCCTTGCCTGAACTGTGGTCTTTATTATCCTCAGGGGTATTCACTCAGCGAACCTGATCCCCGTGATATCTTACACAAATTGTCCATCTGTTCAGCTGGCAGAAGACAGGAACTGGAGGCGATGAACTGGTTGGAGAATCTCTATGTATGCTGAAGCACTTTTGGGGGGCCCCACCTCCTAGGTCTGTTTCTAGGAAACACTTTATGCACTTATTGCTTTCCACCAAAGCACAGAAGAGGAGATACTAAGTTTCCTCAAATGGATATCCTTAATTTTCACTTACTAATTGTAATGCTTAAATGAGTGGCCTGAAACTAGCCTGATCTGGTGCAGCATTCAATCCATCCCATGATAGGATAGTAACTATCCCTGATTAACTGCTCCATGACTTGCTTCCTGAGGTTGTTTTTTTTCCCCTGAAGGAAATTAGCACATTGTGAAAAAGATTAAAACTTTCTCACATCTAGTCTAAACAAATGTTTCTCAATGACACTCTTCTTAACCACTGGCTCACCGCTCCTTTTTCATACTACTAATAATAATAATACATGTATTTATATACCGCCTTTCTTGGTCGTCAGATTTCTCCTCAGACTTTATTCAAGGCGGTTTACATAGGCAGGCTGTTCTAAATCCCCATAGGGATTTTTAAAATCGAAGAAAGATTCTATATTTCAAGAACCACAACATTTCAGATGGATCTTTCTGATCTGGTATCACATTCTGGCCTCGTTTCCTCCCACGCAAGCTGATAAGCAGCTCCTTCATCTCTCACATGGAGGGCAGCCAAGACGCTTCTTCGCTCACACCAAAGAGCAGGTGGAATAACTTGGCTCAGCTTGTCAGCTGCTTCAAGGTCACAACATTCACGGTGCCGGTGGCCTTGAACTGGCGACCTGAGGATGTTATCTTTAGGCAAACGGAGGCTCTACCCTCTAGACCAGACTTCCTTGCCTTCCTGCATTATTGAAGCAGCTTTCTTTTTTCTATGTCACAAAAAAGCTAGATTATGTATTTGTCCAGTCATCTAGAACATATCACCCAGGGGCACTCTCTCTCTCTCTCTCTCTCTCTCTCTCTCTGTGTGTGTTTCACATGAGAAAGTTACTTTTCTGTACATATTAAAGGCTTCTTTAAAAAAAAAAGGTTGATTTTGTGTGTGCATTCCTACAGACACCTTTCTTGTTTCTTCTGCCAAGTCTTTCTTTGGAAGAGATGCTGAGGGTTGGTGATTGTTTATAATGAGGGCTATTTCACAATCCTATCTTAACTTCCCCTCCTTTTTGTGGCATGCTGCATTGGCTAATCCTGAGTATGCAGATACAATACTGCAAATTCAGCCTTGCTTTGTGGGGGGAAACACACACACCCAACAATTGATGAAGGATTTATCCTTCATGACTGGGGTTTTTTTTCCTGCAAAAAAGTTATATATATATCTAAACACACACAAAGTGGATCCAGTGGCATAGGCAGAGGAGATACAAAAGTTTAGCAGGAGCCTGAACATGCTTTGCAAGTGGCCCCTCCCCCCCCCCGAGCCATTCTGGGAGGTGGGAGCAAAACGGAGCCATTCCCTTTGACTGCCTATGCTCTCCATTCTGCATCCACCTCCATTTTGCTCCCAAAACTGGAATGGCTCAGAGGGCGAGGGGCAGCTTGCACAGCATGTTCAGATACTTGTAAAACTTAGTGCTTTGCACCCGCTCTAGCCACACCATGGGTAGAGTCACAAAAAGCAGACATACCCAACAATCAATGAAGGATTTATCCTTCATGACTGGGGACTTTTCAGCAAAAGAGTTGCACTGGGATGAGGAGGAGAAAACAATTAAAGATAATGAGATCACCACCAGGATTGCAGATGCACTATTAGGGGACACTTCACATATTTTAGAAGGTACGTATTGCCAATACAGCAGATACCCACTTCGCAGGACAGATGGACATACCTATTCTGTACTCCACAAGCATGCTGCAGTGTGCTGTCATAAAATGGGAAGTCTTTCAGAAAGCTTCTCCCCAATCATGCACCTACTATAACTGTAATATATGAAGCAGTCCCTAGTTATTATTAACAGTATTTATATACCGCTTTTCAACTAAAAGTTCACAAAGCGGTTTACAGAGAAAAATCAAATAACTGAATGGCTCCCTGTCCCAAAAGGGCTCACAATCTAAAAAGATGCCAAGGAATACCAGCAGACAGCCACTAGAACAGACAGTGCTGGGGTGAGGTGGGCCAGTTACTCCCCCCCCCCCCGCTAAAAAAAGGAGCACCCACTTGAAAAAGTGCCTCTTACCCAATTAGCAGGGGTTTATAACATGTTTTAGTTTTCAACATGTACACACTTGTAACCAAAGAGGTTCCATCATTTGGAAGAAGATGTCACTTTATGATTTTTTTCTCATCACAGACATTCTTTATTATGCTCGGGGGGGGGGGGGAGGAAGTGATGCATGGGTCTACTTATTGACTTGACATTTTCTATGTATTTTGTAAATAAATAACAATATTTATTACAGCTTTCTTTAATTATATTTTGATCCTGGAGATAAAAACTACAATTATCATTTTAAGAATTGCTCAGATAAAATGCCGCTTTTACAGAATTTATCTGAACAGTATGAAAAACCAAAAAAATGGAAGCACTATTTCTTAGTTGTGGGATATCAGTTTCACTTTGCTGCTGAACTAAGTTAGGCTGTTCCCTGAGAGTTTTGCATCCTGACGTTACCATGTGTAGCCGTGGAAAGCAGAAATGGCAAGTACATTCAGTCCCACAGCTATTTAAGCAGCAAGAATAATAATGTTTCTTTCCAAAGTTCATAAAGAAAAGGAGAACCAAGAGAAAACCCTAAAATACCTATAATAAACTATTTTATTCTGAAACTGCAAAGGAACTTTGAATAGTGGTATTCTTGACAGAAACTATATTTAAGAAAATGTAGACAAAATACTTCTGTGTATAATTGGAAAGCAATTATTAGAAGATATATTCTAATAATTCTTCTATTATTCTTCTAGTATTCTAAGAATACTTCTGTGTATAATTGGAAAGCAATTATTAGAAGACATATACATAAATGTATGACAAACTAAAAGATTAGATTTTTTTTAAAGCAAGCCTATTTTACAAATAGACTAAAATGTTAGGGTCAAAGGTTGTCTGCCTGGGAGTCTAGTCTAACCCCTGGCTGACCTGTTATGATGTCAAGAACCTTTATAGCATTCTTACTTCTAGGCTGATAGATCAATTCTGACATACAGTGTCCCTTCTGTAAGAGAAGTGACAATGGGCGAGACCAAACTTCACAGAGAATTAAAGAAAAAGAAGAACAGAGGGAAGGAGGCTGAAGTGAGATGAAAGTGCACTAAGAAGGTAGAAGGTTTGAAGAAAGAGGGTCACAGTTGACATCCTTCAGTCTCGGAAGACTATGGTATCGAGCTCTGAATAGTGGTTCCAGAACAGTGTCCTCTCCAGTGCACGAAGCCTGGGTAAAGTAGGTATGGAGGATAGGCTGTTACCCATGCAGCAAATTCCCCCTCTCCACGTCGCTGAAATGGTCCAATGGAAAGGCAGAGGCCAATACGGTTGGTTCCAGCAGCGTCGCAGGAGTTGCCAGAACGTGACTGTGTTCAGCCATGAACTGCCTCAGGGACTCGGGCTCCGGATTTTGCCTCAAGGTTGACTCCTGAAGCCTCTTCCATAACTAGATGTAGCCACAAGGCAGTGGAGGTTTGGGATCAGAGTTTTCCTTCTCTCAGATGAGCTGCCTTCCCAGGCTAATGAGTCCCATCTACCCGGTGGCTGTTTAGTTGCGTCTTACAACAAGTCCAGCCAAACTGAGGGCCTATTCTTATCTCCAGCCCCCAGGGTCACAAGATACATTGTATTAAGCCATTTCTGCCCAAAGTTGCATACAGGGACCAAATGTGTACACCTGTGGGCCAGGCAGAAATGGGTTAGTTAACTGAAGACTAAATCACTCCACATCTTTATAAGATGTGATCTATGTCACAAAATACAGGGGAAGCTTACTGGTTGCAAATAGATAATGAAACAAAGCTTGGGTGAGGATGAAATCTATGCAAGTAGTTTTACTTGGGTGTAAATATTCTGGTACCCTTGCGACCTCAAGTTAAAGGGAAGGGGAACCCTATAAACATCATAGATGGGAAGAATCTGGGAAGGTTCAGATATGAAGCAACAGAATAATCACCACAAACTGGTAACAGGAATAACATTAATATGGCACAGTGGACAATGAAACTCTCTCTCAATTAAATGGTACATTTTCTTGTTGGCAAATCATGCAATTTACAAATCCCTTTCATTTGTTATATGAAGAACCTTACATTGGCACTTCAGGCAGGTTACACTGCCAAACTAATCCAGTACGTAAAATGTGTACGTAAAATCCAGTTGTAAAATTTGGTCCCTCTTTGTAAAAATGGATAGAGGACAAGGTCTCTTCTTCCTTTGGAGTTGGTCACCCCTCTTATGTGAGCAGGAGGAGGATGTTTGTCATACAGAGCCTTTTTCTTGCTGTGGAGTAGTCCTGGTCATGTTATGCAATATATCTATGCTGTGAGAACAACTGGATGAAAAGGTGATAAATACCAGAAACACACACACTTTTTTTCTATCCCCACCTTTTTGTAGGCAATCCAGTCGAACACCCTGTCAATATCTGTGGCTTGTTGCACTTCCTGTGACACTGGATGTGAGCTGGCCAGACCATCAAGCAACATGACTTCATGTAGGACATCTGTCAGAAACCTCTGCTTCTCCTGAAACACAGCAAAACACATTCATACATTCTCAGTTACATGGGGAAAATCTCTCTCTCTCTTATTTTATATATAAACTTCAGAAACCATATAAATCTTCAGAAACCATATGCCCACTGTAGGCTAATTAGCTTCCCACATCCAAAAGATAGCCACTCCTAGTTATGTGCAGAGCACTGCTGAACCCCACCACCTGTGCAAAAGCAATCAAGCAGGTAGCTACACACCAGTCTCCAGCAATCTCCACAAGTCTCTAGAAATCTCCAGTAATCTCAAACAGTCTCAGTTCCTGAGTTGTGGCCACCATTTACATAGATATCTTTTCCCCCCACCTCTCTCCTTCTGCTCCCACCTTTGTTAGCTCTCCTCCTACTCCCTCACCTTCTCTGTCTTTCAGACACTACTTTTATTTCCAAGGTGTTCATTTCCTCCACTTGGTTGCAGCTGTGACCCACACCCACTGCAATTCAAAACTCTGGTATTAACTTTATACCCCCCAGAACTGTCAAAACAAGGAACCACTGCTGACCCATACCATCTCCTTGAAGGAGTCTTTCACCTTTCCACTACAAATCCTAAATAGGGCTTAATTGCGCTTCCAGGTGTCTGCATCACTGTGGGAGTTGGGGAGGCTGGCACAAGGGTGCACACCAGCCTCCCTGTGCAGGATCAAGCCGCTACAGAGATAAGTTCATGTTGGCAGTGGGTTGGTGGCAAGGGGGTTTGAAGAGGGCGCTTCGTGGGCATTCTGGGGCGGGGGAGAGCAGGCAGTGAGTGGACCGGGCCCAGGAGGGGGTTGGGACCAGCCTCCAGCACTTAGGTCAGATCCTAACCCCCCTCTTAAGCAGCCTGGCCTTACACTGGGCTGTTTGGATCCGCACCAGCAATTTAGCTTTGGAGTTGTGCCACTGAAGCTCTAAGAAGTACAGTGATGTAATAACAGTAACATATGCGGCTATTTTGAAGTAAAGAAACGGATAAGATCAAATTGTTACCAAAAAAACACTACAAACATGTCACCAAAAAATGGTACATTTTCTTCCAGCAATGAGCACCACTCATTCCATGCTACATTTTCAAGCACTTTAGGGAATTAAATGCCTTTCAGGACCCACGCTTCTCAAAGTGGCAGCAATTCTTTGCCATAACTGTGAAGAGAGGAGCTCCGTTCTCTCGAGTTTTCAAATCATGTATATATAAGATAAGTTAAAAGTGTTGGTTAAGATTTAATAACTCATCATTAAATTATATAATTTTATGTTTATCTAAAGTGCACAGACTTCTGAACTGATGTTGACCTACTGATATATTGCTCTTCTCAGTGCTTTGCATTTCTTTAGAAAGCTACATAATAGAGAGATAAAATAACAGTTTGATTAGTAGCGTCTTCTTGTAATTTCACATATGGAAATGTTCTGGTTATCAGTGTGCTAATTCAAATTATACTGCAAGTCAACTCAAAAGCTGATCCATTGCAGATCCATCTGGAAATTAACTTTTATGCAAAAATATACAAGAAATGTATCTGGAGATGATTATATGGGTATTGAACTACTGAAAACACTAGGCCTAATCATCCATCACACAGGTGGAGCTTTTAAGCTAGGTGCATGAGATTGAGCTTTGAATAAAAATGCAACGGCTTGCTACTTACCTTTCCTGCAGAATTAGTTGAACTTCTCGTTAGCTCCTTTCTAGGAAATAGATCATTTACCTTGCAGATGCCTGACCTTGGAAGCTAAACAGGGTCAGGCCTGGTTAGTACTTGGATGGGAGACCGCCTAGGAATACCAGGGGCTGTAGGCTTATACCATAGTCTTTCGAGACTGAAGGTTGCCAACCATCATTGCTTAAGCCCAAATTCTATCCTCTGCCACCACTGCTGATGCAGCCATGCCAAAAAGGTTAATGCTACATCCAATGGTGGAGAGGGATGACCCAGGGGCAAATGGGAGATAAGAAAAAACTAATTTTACTACCCTCTGTGTAAACCCTGAGCTGCCTATGACTCCCCTTGAACATTCACCTCCTAGTTTGGTGACATGTCCAAGGAGAGAAAAGGGCAGGGAAGGTTAAAACAAAGGGGATAGAATCTGTTGTCTTGTGTGCTCCCTGAGGCATGTGGTGGGCCACTGTGAGATTCAGGAGGCTGGACTAGATGGGCCTTTGGCCTGATCCAGCAGGGCTCTTCTTATGATCCGGTGTGGGCCAAGATCCAATGTCCACCCCTCCTGTTTCCTTCCTGCCCCCAGTTCCTCTCCCTCCCTGCCCAGTTAAGTCCTCAATCCCTCCCACAGGGTACCACAGGGTACCACAGGTCCTCCTGCCCACTCCCACTGCTGACTTATCCCACCGCGGCGCGGCCAGCACAACTCGCCATTTCTGGCATTTTGTCACTCTGTGAGCAGGAGAACCTGTGAACACCTCTGATAGGGAGGGGTATTCAATTTTACAATAAAGGGAAAGGAAACTGAAGGGAGACTGTTCACTTCAGAACGTTCAAAGGGAATCTGACACAGAACAAATGGGTACAAATAGGCTCCATCTTTCATTCGTTAGCCACTTGACAGAACTGAGACCTTCTATGCTCTAGTCTCCTGGCAGCCACTGCTTATTTTCTCACAATTCCCCAAAATAGCATCAGTTACATTTCAAGTTGCCCAGTGACTATCTGGACAATTTTTTCAGATTCCTCTTCCAAGAATGCAGATTCTTGGAAGAGGATTCCTCTTTTCAGATTCCTTTTTCAGATTCCTCTTCCTATCAATGCAGCATATACTCTGACATGCCTTTTGTCCCTCAGGAACTTCTCTGATTGGGGTGTAATCAAGCCTTTTGTGGAAGGACACTCTCAAATTCAATCAAGTCCACAAAATTCCTAGATGCATACTGAAAAAGAAGCTTGAGATACTGTTGTCCACCCAAACTGTTTTTGTCTTCTTAGGGCAAAGCCATATTTGTTCCATATCTACCCCTGACCTGGAATCAGAACTTTGTCACTTCTCAGTCCTTTGGAGGTGCCCAAGCTGCTGTGTGTTCTGAAAGTCTCTTTCTCCATAGAGACTCTCTAAGTCATTTCTTTGCTAGACTGTCCCATGGATGGGAAGTTCCTTGTTTTGTGTTACCCATGCCATCAGCCTATTCCATATTTTTCAAGCTGCATGAAAGTTTAATCTATATATATATCATGATAAGGATAATGCAATTTGGGAGTCACTGCTCTTGGTTTTATGATGCTTATTGAGACATAAACAAAGACTTAAGATAGTTAGCATGACAATAATACAATACTTGAACCAGCCATATGAAAAATAGTTTCTAAAACATGATATGAAGTAGCAGGACAAACAAATACAACAGTGGAAGAGAAACTGGATTGTATCCAACAGTAGAACAAAGGGAATAGCACAATGTAAGTCATAACTGATAATCAGTATACATAAGAGATCAAAGGGCTGTGAGTTAAAGGAAAGTCTTTGTTCTGGGAGAGCCATTCATATGGTTCACAGCGTCAGAGACCTGTGTGAATTTAGCGGTAACCTAAAAAGGTTTTATTATTTCGGGGATGTTGGTGTTATCCAAAAATAAAAATTGATTTAAGTTGTGTTATGTGTTTTTTTTTAAATTAACATTTTAATCAATTTTAAAGCATATTTAACAAGTGTAATCACTGTCACATAGGTGGTTTATATGTGTTTTACTTCGTTTTTAACATTTTAGACTGTCCCTAATAATTTTTAATAAGGTCATTCCATTCTCCACAACATGTTCATGACAAAAATGTATGGTTATATCTCTTACAATATAGCTAGTTTTTAGCAGACATTAGAAACAGGAAAGGGTTGTGTGTACTGTCTGCTAAAAATTATATATCTGTGCACATAATGGCTGTAGGACTGAACAAGGAATGTGACTCATTAGTAGGCTGCATGTTCACAAATAAAGGTTTAATATTCAGAAACTCTGTACTGCAATTTTTTTTACATAAAAGACTAAATTTCCCCTATGCATTTCCATGGTTTCCCATTACAGTATCATCTATTAGCCACCTTCCAAGTTGATGTATGTCATCGATGAATCTGAAATGGGACTATTTATTTGTTGACTCCCCAAACCTATTAGTGAGCTGTGCAAAGATAGGAGCACTTGTATGAAGTTCATTATCCTCCATATCTCAGCTGTGCTTCACATCCACCTTTAGAGAAGATGAAGATAGCACCCAATAGTAAAGAGCTATAACGGAAGATGGGGCAAAAGAAAAATAAATTTTAAATAGTATACACTGATACTAGGGAAAGGAGGTCTGGAATTTCTTCCCAAAAACTTTCACAGCTGCAAGACATGAACACAATGAAATGTGTTTTCATTGGGTCAGCAATTGGACATCTATGAGTTTCCCAATATGTTTTTTGTCATATTTAATTGTAAATGACTTTGTTCTTTCTTCTATGGTTAGCATAGCACAAGCAATATTAGAGATTTATTTCAATCCATGGTTACTAAGGGAAGATGTCAAGCTCCATGTGGTATTAATTTAAAGTTTCCTTTTTAGATTGATTATTTGGTAACATTGATTATTCTTGATCCTTAGTCAAGAACAGAGAGATGATGAAAGAGGACTTTTGAAAGGGAACTGAAAAAAATGAAGCTGTTCCCTCACTCCCACCCCAGTGTTGAGACAGCATGATATTTAGACTGGGCTAGAAGGAAGCTGGCTACAGCTCCAATATAATATGGCAAAATAATAATGAAATAAATCAAGGTAGTCTATGTAGTAAAATCTACTTCCAGAACTTTTAATACTTCTTATTCTGATCTGTCTCGTGAGTTTTAAAAAGTGTCAGAACATTTTACTGAAGGAGATAAATGTTTCAGCAGGCTGTTTGAGTCAAAAGACTAATCAGAGCCTTCATTTTTTTATTATTATTTTAATCCTTCCTATGAAGAAGATTGGCAATTGAGACCATTCACCTGGGTCTTGGGCTGTGCACTCTGAGATGCTCTGCGTATTTAGTTCAATGAACTTTAGTTTAATGACATTCCATTAATATTTATTTTTATGCTTAAACAAGTCTGCCAAGCGCAAGTTTTTTAAAAAAGGGAAATGGTGATAGCAGATATTTCAGAGTTAGGCTAGTTTCAGTTTCCAGAAGAAATGACAGAATCATCTAGAGCATGAAGTTCTGTTGTGTGATGGATCACTTAGGGAAAGATGAAGGACATTTGCATGATCGCTGGAGCCCTGTACTTCAGTTTTCCTGGCAATGTTATTGGATGAGTCAAAGTCAAGTATGCCAGGTCAGGGATGGCAGCTGTACTGAATTTTTTCTCCTCCCTTGGTGGGTTTATTTTAGGGGAAGGATACTCTGTCTTTCTGATACTTGTTTCTTAAAAAAAAGAAAAAGAAAAAAAATCATGTTCATACTTGCTTGAGATATGTGTTAGAGGCATTTGATTAAAACATGTATCTCCTGAAACTATGATCATGTCATGTTTTTTAAAAGAGAGACAAATATGGGAGAGACACAGAAGCCTTCTAACAAGGGGGGGGGGCTACCAAGAAAGGATGAGAATTCAATGCAACTGCCATCACTGATGTACTCTGCCTTGACTCATTCAATAAACTTGTCAGCAAAGCCAAATTCTTATAAAGTGAAAGAAAGGGAGAAGGCCACTGAGCCCTGCGAAATGCTTTCTCAGCACTGAGTGAGGTAGTGACTGCTAAAGCATTTGACACTTGGTATTTTATGGATGAAAAGGGGAATCACTCACCAGCAATGGCTTTTGTCATAGTCTTCTCCATTATGTTCTACTAACAGAGACATTCAAGGACAGAGAACATGCCAGCTTCACCTACCCAGAAGTAGGTTCCATAAAGATCTGTCAATAAAGTCTGGCTATGCCAGATTCCAATGTACTTTCTCTATTACTAGATATTTTTTAAACGGTAAGAAATACAGAGATGGGGGAGATAGGGATGCCTTATATACCTTATAGAACCCTGTGTGTGTGTCTGTACTTATGTACATACTCACAATATTGGTGGTATGAATTTAGAACAATATGCAAACTAGTTTTTAGAAAAGTCATATGGCAACAGTAGGGCAAATAATTCCACTCACACAACCCTGTGAAGGAGACTATATTTTAGGAGACCAAATCCTCTGTATGTGATTTGTGAAAATGTACAAGTAAAGCATGTGGGGTGATGAATTTTAAGCCTGGGAATACTGAGGGGGGGGGACGACACAGCAAGAGAAGAGTTACTGCAAGATCAGGCTTCCAGATATCTAAGCTGTTGATCATTTCAGTCAATCACACTAGCATATTTTCATCTCTAAAAATACCCAAGAAAAAGACTCTGCCTTTCAGGAAACAGCCAAATCAAAAGTGGGGATGCAAAGTCACACACTTTCCCCTGCTCACACAAGGGATGTCCTTGTTCACAATCACAAAATCGCAAATAAATAAAGCTAGTCATCATTTTCTACATTGTAAGCAAATGGAAGGCCTTTCCAGAAGAATCTGTAAATCTGCTAGAAAAAGTCTTGCCAGGTAAATAATAGCTTGCAGCTGTAGAGTGAAAATGCACAAAACCTGAAATGAGATGTTAGAGGCAGGAGCTGAAAGGATATAGTGGAGAAAAATAAAGGCAGAAGAGCACTTACAATACTCTAATGATAATGGGTTTGTGTACAACAATCTCAGATCCGGCAGCAATGCAGCAATGTGTGGTGTACAGTGTATACTGCACAGTATACAACAAACTAACATCCTAATAACCTACTAGGATATCTAATATTCTACAGTACTGGGTGGATTCGGATTATTAGTAAACAATACTCATATCATTTATATTGAAAGCTAATATAGGTCTCTAATTTGAAGTAAGAACAAGCAGCTTTTCAAAAGGACAATCCTATCTGCTAAGATCTGGAAACCAAGCAGAATCTCCCTGGAAATAAGTAACCAGAGTTTGTGGAACTCTTTTGTTTAAACACTGATTATAAGGGATGTGCTGGTAAGTCTTGAGTCACGAGTCACGTCTTATCACTGCCTTACTGACTCAGCTTGACCTTAGAGTCGTAGCGCATGGCCCTCGTGAGTTGACTTTAGCAAAAGTCCTTTGAGTCACAAGCCAGTGACTTGCGCAATCATTTACTGTGCAATCCTATGCATGTCTACTCAGAAGCAAATCATATTGCATTCAATGCTGCTTGCTCCCAGGAAAGTGTGCATAGGATTGCAGCCTAAGACTTCCAAGACTCAAGTCCTTCAGTCAAATTTCACAGAAAATAAGGGAGGTGATGGTGGGGGCTGTGTGTGTGGGGGGGTTTCTCATTTAAAGGTACACCCCCCCTTAATATTCCCATCTGCATTCCAGGCAGAGAACTGTGTGCAGAAAACTTCCACTTCATTTGCATGCCCCCTTCCACCTCTCCCTGGCTTCTGAACATATTTTTTTTCATCACCACATATTTTCACTTCCTAAATTTCACTATCATGCCTAGTTTGACCCATCAAACATTCAACAGGGGTTTTGTTTTTCCCCTTGCATTGGCACATTATATGAGGACTCATGAGGGGAATGTCATTTACATAGTTCTGAATATTAAAATTGGTTAATTGCAGTTGTCAAATATGCTCTCTTTTTGCAAGGCAGCTTCTACAGAAAAAAAATTATTCTGTTATGAGCAGAACAAATGACTCTGGTAAAGCAAAGATAAAATCCAGAGTATGGCCAATGTAATCTATGACATTTCACTATGCTAAAATCATCAAGAGCTCCCAGATTTCATTGCATTTATAATTAGAAATACTTCATTGTAATTCAAGATGAGTTAAAAAAAACAAAAAAAAAACTTAAGATAATAAAATGTTATCACTATGCTTAGGTGAATAAAGTATATTTACATTTTTAAGACATATGTCAGCTTTGATAGAGGCTTATTTTGCATTTTTCCTAATGCAATAATTAATAAAATACAAATACGACAAAATAAAAGAAATTAAACTTTAACAAAGAGAATATTAATCTTCAAATAACAAAGAGAATTTTATCTTAAAATCAGGTAGCATCTGCGTCCAACTGTTCTTATAGTACCGTAAAGCATGTTTGCCAAGAAAAAAGCTACAAACTTTGATTTAATACCCAATGACACATTTCATATACTAACAAGCTAGAGTCAGTGAGTCAACCGAACTCCAGTAGGTTTTAAAAGAAGTTGTTTTATTTGTTCATATTAATGTGGTAACTGAAATGAAATGCTTTAGGAATCTGACAATGGGCTGGGCCTTGAGCACAGCGCACTGCCAGCCACCATTTTGGAGCTGGTGCCACTTATAGCGGTGGCCTGTGCCACAGCCAGCAACCAGCAGGTAAGCTGGTGCAAGGAAATCGTGTGTGGGGAGGGCATTCCAGGGGAGGAACTGGGGAGTAGGAAGGAGGCAGGAGGGGGTGGATACGGCAGCAATGGTGCATACCAAATTCCTTCTTTCAAAAAAAAAAAAAACACCTATCCCTTTCCTATCCTCGGACACCAAAAGAGGTGCTGTATGTCTGTGGAGACCCATAGGTGGCCCCAGAGCTTATGCAATGTTTAAAAAAAGACCTCCCATTTGCCTTTGGGTGGACCCCAACATAGAATGCAGCATACATTTCAGCATCCCTGCATCAGTGCTGGTGGCAGGGGATGGAATAAGGGTCGCGCAATAGAACTTGCAAGAATGCTTGATGTTAACTATTCAATGCCTATCTGAATATGGCCCCTGAAGAGCTATATTAACTTCACAGCACAATCCACGCCAGAACAACCAGGCAACATGGCCTGCGCTGTATCCCACACAGGTTAGGAGCAAGTTATTTTAGCCCTTACCCCAAATAATGCCCCAGCCTGCTCTATGGAGCTACTAGGATCAGTGCCAGCTGGCACACACCTGAGAAGACCATGTAGGGCTCTCTGGCCCAGCAGTGGTGGTTAAGGTGTGGTGTGCACTACCGCTGCTAATCTCACCCCCCCCCCACCTGGGCCAGATCCTCCCTTTTCAACCCTACCCCCAGAAATGTTCCCTTCCTGCCTGCACACTACCCTCCTGCCACCCACCTCCACCTCTGTGCCACCTGGCGCAAGAACTGGATCCAGTGGCAGCAGGCTGGTGTACATTTTTGTGTTGGCACTGACAACTCTCAAGTCAGCACAAATGTGCCTTATGGCATGTATGCAACGCTTGGATGTTGCAAAAGTGTTTTGAACTGGGCTGTTAGTTTATCACAGGTATCAAAATTTATTTATTTACCATTAGTTTATCACAGGTATAGCCTTAATACTCTTGTAGTAAAAGACAGATTAGACTTTTGGAACACTGCGTCCTGATTTCACACTGACTAATTTTGCAGTGCTAAATTGATACTTGCACACACCACTTGGCATTGTTCAGGACTTCCTGATAACATGCTACAGACATATGCTGCCTTATAGTGAATCAGACAATTGGTCTCCCTTCCCCAAAACTATTTATTGGGTAGGCAATGGCTGCCTGTGGTTTGAAGCAGAACTCTTTCAAAGGCCTGTTGTGCAAGAGCTTTCTATTGGGAGATACTAGGAGCTGGATTTCAACATGCAAAGCAGGTGCTCCAACATTAAGCTTCCAGGCATATAAGAGGAAAACAACCTTACAAAGTAAGAAAAAACAAAGGCTTACCATATTCCAGCCTGGATAGAGATAATCTGTTCCAACAAATTCGAAGTAGTGAGCAAAGCCTTCCTTCAGCCATACATCTTCCCACCATACTGGAGTCACAAGGTCACCGAACCACTGAAAGAGAAGTTCCACGAAACAATATTTTAAAGTGTTGTTTATTCACATTCTACTACTAAATGTTTCCACAACTATTGATCCAGAATCACTGCACCATCACTGGTGGTGAATTAACTCCCATCAGTTAATTCAGTGTTACTCAACATTTTAATAAGGAATTTGCCTGAAGTTACTTATAGGTTTTAGGTCTTAGAACATCACAGACAGCCTCTACTGAATTTCCTTGTGTGCCACCTCCTATCCCACCCTTCCTGGGAATGATCTGTTGACACAGACCAACACAGACTTGTCCCAGTGATTGAGCTTGTGTGAGTTCAAGTTGCCCCACTGTGGCTGCTGGGGTACACAGCAAGGTGCTGCACAGGGCAAGGGGACGAATGAGTGGGCTGTTACTACATAAAGTTGTGCACACATATTAACTGAGGTGTGAGCTCTTATAGCTTGAGAGACATAAGAACATAAGAACAGCCCCACTGGATCAGGCCATCGGCCCATCTAGTCCAGCTTCCTGTATCTCACAGCGGCCCACCAAATGCCCCAGGGAGCACACCAGATAACAAGAAGACCTGCATCCTAGTTCCCTCCCTAGCATCTGGCCTTCTGACATAACCCATTTCTAAAATCAGAAGGTTGCGCATACACATCATGGCTTGTACCCCGTAATGAATTTTTCCTCCAGAAACTTGTCCAATCCCTTTTAAAGGCGTCCAGGTCAGATGCCGTCACCACATCCCATGGCAAAGAGTTCCACAGACCAACCACACACGGAGTAAAGAAATATTTTCTTTTGTCTGTTCTAACTCTCCCAACACTCAATTTTAGTGGATGTCCCCTGATTCTGGTGTTATGTGAGAGTGTAAAGAGCATCTCCCTATCCACTTTGTCCATCCCCTGCATAAATTTGTATGTCTCAATCATGTCCCCCCTCAGGCGCCTCTTTTCTAGGCTGAAGAGGCCCAAACGCCATAGCCTTTCCTCATAAGGAAGGTGCCCCAGACCAGTAATCATCTTAGTCGCTCTCTTTTGCACTTTTTCCATTTCCACTATGTCTTTTTTGAGATGCGGCGACCAGAACTGGACACAATACTCCACGTGTGGCCTTACCATAGAAGAGGTGTGTCATTTTCTAGACTATTCTCTCCTCCTTTCTCTCCATTATGTGACTTCCCTGGAGCTGCGTTAAGTGCTCTCAGGGATGTATCCTAAGGTTTCCTTCTGCTGCAAAAGGAGAGTTCCACCTTCAGAAGTAAGCATGTGTCTCTACAAGAAGTCCTTTTGCAGGAGGAAGCTGTTTCTTCAGTGCAAAAAAATACACAACACCCTAGAATATAATTTTCTGTGATTCTATTCACCAAGAGTAAAGTGAGAAATACTGTGAGGATGAGTCCAAAAAGGAGGAGGAAGAGAAATAGCAAGGGGGGGTGGGAATGCAACAAATCAGTGGATCTAAACTATGGGGGAAAGTAGCAGAATTATTATATGCAATTCTGAAAAGTGCTCTCTTGTACTTATGCGATTTCAAAACACAAATATAATTTGTATTCCAAAACAATAAGGGAAAACAATTGACTTTGAAATAATGAAAGGTATTGTCAATTTATTATTCATATCACTCTCAAACAATTTATGTTGAATGACACTCAGATCTTTGATGCTATTAGCATCTCTTTTTTTTTTTAACACAAGCTTCTTGCTATCTCACTTGGACTGCAAATGAATCCTACTACTATAGCTAAAACAGCTACCATTCACTACCTTATGCAATTCATACCCAGGTGTGTATTCAGTCCCATTCTAGGGATATGGACTTAAACCTAGCCAACTGAGCAGAGGAGACTTATGCTTTTATACTTTTATAATATTCCTGTTTGGTTCATGACTACTCAGAAGCAAGTGTCACTGAATTCATCAGGCTCTTCTGTCAAGTGAATGCAGGTAAGATTGAAGCATTTATCTCCATCCTTCAACCTAACTAAGCCTTCCCAAACATCAGTCCCACCACCAAAAAATTACAAGGTTCATTTTGTTGTTGATTTTTAATTATAAAAAAAATACTTAAAGAGGTCTTTCTATGGACAACCAAGGAGGTTCACAATAATAAAACATGCATACATAATTTTAATAATTAAACCATTATAAATCAGCAATATAAAACAAAAACAATCAATACAAAATATATCTGGCAGTACCCCTCAAATAAATACCAACCCATTTCCTAAAACTGGCACTGGTGTAGCACATCTGTATAATACTTAATCACATATAAAACAGCAAATAAATGCTTGGAATTTGGTATACTGATGACTGTAACAACATCTGTAGAAACTTTAGTCCATCGCTGCAGTAATGCTTGTTTATGATTATGTTCCTAACCATTAATTGTTTATGGCTGGTTTGCCAGTTCCTCTTTAACTATAAGTACATTAATAACTTTCATAGTAAGGACATGTTCCTGCAATCATGTGAAACAGCACTACAGATTAAGGATAAGACAGGAAACTGGGACTGATTAGTCTACACTAGGTAGAACATACAGCTCTCATGGGCTGCAAAAGTTGCAGTCACACCCAGGCGCACAGTGTTGTAATGAAACAGCACTAAAGGAAGCAGCATTTTGAGAGGTTTCAGCCAACAACGCTTGTGCCCTAAGGAGAATGAGCATAACAGGACATGCACCAACTATCTTCTTCCCCTCCTAGGCAGCTTCCTAAACCACATAAAAAGCTACTTCTGAAGGTCAAGGGATCTTTGGAAATAGTGTGGAATGTGGGTGCTGCGGTGGATGTGGAAAACCCCTAAAAAAATCATGGAGGCGGCTTCCTTGAGTGGAATGCCATTAGCAGAAACTACCTCCATGTGGTTCAGACAGCTCAGGCAGGTGCCCTGGGAGGAGGGAACAAGGAAGATGGCTTGTATGAGTGCCACTTTTTAGACTACAATCTTTACCAAACCAATCAACTAAGAACGTTCCCCCAATTAAATGGGCAGCAGTTTTTTTTTTCCCTTATGTTAATTATTTCTCATCTGAGTCCTTACAAATACACTCAGAACATGCATCTTCTTAGGAGAGGTATTCCTCCCCTCAGCCAGGAGGGAATGCCTTTTCAAAGATGGGGCCTTCTATGACAAACATGCGCATCATCTAAACGGGGAGATTTGTACTTACTGTGAATCCCCCTTCTCAGTGGTCTCCATGTCCGGATTAGTCCTAACAAGTGGGTAGCTCCTCCCTCTCAGGTAGGCAGGCCAGAGTCTCCCCGGGAGAAGAACCTCAGCAGCTGGTGGTTGTGGTTGCTGGCGAACAGGTCTATGGTCATCGGACTGAACTGGCGGTTGATCCATTGGAAGACCTGTGGGTGAAGCCTCCATTCTGAATGGTCAAGGTCCTGGCGACTCAGCCAGTCTGCTGCTGTGTTTTCCAGCCCAGCGATGTGCTTGGCTCTGATGGAGGTGAGGTTCTTTTCTGCCCACAGCTTCAGCCTGTGTGCCTCCTCCTGCAGGGCTGCCGACCTGGTGACCCCTTGATGGTTTATGTAGGCCCTTGCCACGATGTTGTCGGTGTACACTAGTATGTCCTGACCCCTGAGTCGGGGGAGAGCCAGCAGGGCTAGACGAATGGTCCTCAGCTCTAGCAGGTTGATGGGAGCCGTCCTCTCGCTTGGGGACCAGCGGCCCTGGGCTACCTCCTCAGGAGTGTGGGCCCCCCATCCCTGGAGACTCGCATGAACAGGACGGCTCTGTGGTATATCTGGATGGGCAAGCCCTGATCCAACGTGTGTGGCTGCGTCCACCATCGAAGGTCCTTGAGAGTGAGGGGGTCCAGTCTGATAAGCTTGCTCCTTTTGGAGACGATGAAGTCCTGGAAGGGCAGCAGCAGGCGCTGGAGGGACCGTGCCCTGTATGATGCCCAGGGGATGATGTCCTGGCAGGAGGTCAGCATGCCCAGGAGACAGGCCAACATCAGTACGTCTGGTCTGGGGGAGCGGAGGAAAGCGTTGATCACATTTGCAGTCCTGGCCTGCCTTTCTGGGGACAGGACAACTTTGAACTGGGAGGTGTCGATGATTGCTCCCAGGTGTTCTATGGTCTGTGAGGGTGTCAGGTGACTCTTCTCCAAGCTGATGAGGAACCCGTGGTTCCGGAGACATTGGCTGGTCTGGTGTAGGGCGCCCTCCTTTGGTGAGGCAGATCGCAGAAGGACGTCATCCAGGTACGGAAAGGCGGCCACGCCCCTTGTGCGCAAGTGTGCAATCAGCACAATGAGGATTTTGGTGAAGTCCCTTGGTGCTGAGGATAGGCCGAAAGGGAGTGCCTTATGCTGATGGCGCTGGGTTCTGGTAGTAGAACCTGAGGTAGCAGTGGTGGGCGGGCAATATGGGCGAGTGCAGGTACGCCTCCTGGAGGTCCAGTGAGGTCATGTAGCTGTGCCTTCTGATGGACATCAGGATGAAGCATAGGGTCTCCATCTCGAATTTCTGTTGACGCATCCAACTGCTGAGCCACTTGAGGTCGAGGATGGCTCTGGTGCCGCCGGATCTCTTGGGCACTGTGAAGAGGTCAGAGTACACCCCGGCCCCCCGCTGCTCCCTTGGAACTGGTTCGATGGCCCCGACCTGTAGGAGGTGTTGGATTGCCTCGAGTGTCTTGCCGTGCTTTAGCGGGCACTTGGGTCTGGGGACCCGTAGGAACCAGTTGGGGGGAGTCACACGGAGTTCCAGCGAATACCCCCAGCAGATGATGTCCTGCACCCACTGGTCAGTGGTCACCTCGTCCCATCTGTCTGCGAAGTGTTGCAGCCTTCCGCCGATGATGTGGGACAAGGATGGTTGGTCGTCATTGAGACGCCAAAGCGCTGGGGCTGCTGTCCTCTGGGCTTGTGGGCTGGCCGTCTTGGGTGCCAGACGGATCTTTGACTTCTGAAAGGGGCCGCCGAGGATGAGGTAATGGGCTGACAGCTCCTTGACGGTCGAAAGGGCCGGCGCTGGGACTGCTGGGCAGGCCTTGGGTTCCTCTCCCTGGTGGGCAGTACCCTCTTCTTTCCCCTGGACTCCACCAGTAGTGGGTCCAGGGTGTCCCTGAACAAACTGGCTCCCTGGAAGGGGAGTCTGGAGACCCTGGTGTGTGAGGTTGCATCCACGTCCCAGCTACACAGCCAGGTGTTGCGGCGCGTTGCAACTCCTGTGGCCATGGTCCTGGCCGAGAACTGCAGGGCATCTGTTGTTGCGTCTGCTACAAAGGCGGCAGCAGAGGCCATCTTTCTGATATCCAAGCGAGCCCTGGAGCCTAGCTTATGGGTCTCACTGAACAGCTGAAGCCAAAGGACCAACGCTCTGGAGCAGAGGGAAACGGAGGCCCGCAGCGGATTGGAGGAGGCCTCAAATCCCCTCCTGGTGGCTAGTTCTACCTTCTTGTCTGTGGGGTCCCTTGGGAGACCATCACTGTCTGTGGGGAGGACGGCTGGGGATCCCAGTGCTGCTACTGGGGCATCCGCTAGGGGTGACTTGAGGCGAGCCATGACCTCTGGGGGAAGGTTGTAGAACCTGGTGGAAGGCTTGCTGGGGTCCCTGCCCATATTTGGGTTATTCCACTCCTTTTGGGGGGTTTCCTGCTGGTTTGGGAAGACTGTTGGGGACCCCCACTTGGCCTTGGGCCTGGTATCCTCGGGGTGCTTGGACTGCAGGTCTAGCACCTGAAGCACCCCTGAGATTAGCTTTTTAAACTGCTCAGGGTAGAAGAGGTGGGGCTTGTGTGTCTCGACCTCGTCCCCCGATATTACGCCCTCCTCCGCAGATGAGGCGTGGGAGCTCCCTTCGCCCTGATCCTGCTCCTGGAGGTGGGTGTGTTCGGGGGTGGCACTGCGCATGGATGACGTCTGGCACCTCTTGGAGGGGGGGAGTGTGGGTTCATCTTCATCCTCCTCCTCTTCCTCCTCCTCTGGGGTGGAAGCTGGGAGCCCTAAGGGTGGGTACTCTGGGGTGCCCCCCTGTGGTTGCTGGTGTGCCTCCATGGCAGCGTTGACAGTGGCCTAGACCATGCCTTGGATGGCACTGGAGAACTCTCCGCAGTCGCTGAGAACCACGCGGGGAGTGTGCGCATCAGGGGCCTTGTTGGAGGTGGCTATGTGTGGGGGGAGATGCCCGCCAGTTCAGGGGGAGCTCACCACTTTTCCAAAGTCCGGTCCGGTCCACACGTGTTCCTCTCCTCCGCCACTCTCCTGCTACGGCTGGAGGCGGCTCAAGCGGCTGCACAGCCCCTGCTGCCGCCCCTGCCCCGCTTGGAGGGGGCTGGTCTTCGTGTTCTTTCGGTACTAATCCAAGATGGCGCCTTCCAACCGTGTGGCGCCCTGGAACAATGGGGTGAGGAGGAAGAAGCACCGCGACCCCACTGCTGCTGGGGGAAAGCAGCTCCGGAGGCTGGCTGCAGCCAGAGCACTCGCGGGCAAGCCTGCCTCACCCCTGCCAGGTGTGGGGGGGCAAGCGGCTGGCGACACGGGAGCGGGTGCTGGGTGAGGGCTGCTGGGAGGGGGAGGGCTGCCCTGGGGTCAGATGAGGGCAGCCCGGGTGCTCCCGCGTTGCGTGGCTGCAGCCATTAAAATGGCTGCCCTGGGTCAAGTGAGGGCAGCCCTGAAAACGGGCTTGGTTAGCTGCTGCCTCTCAGCAGGGGCACGGAGCTCCAGCGCGGAAAGGCGCAAAATTCAAGAGCAGAGTTGCTGCCTTGCTCTAAAGCAGGAGCCTCCAGGCGGGCTGCTGGTTAAACAAAGGAAAACTTTCTTAAAAGGACAGCATCCGTTCTTGCCTACTGGAAGGCTGGAGAGTTAGGGAAAAGGTAAAAAGAAGAATAAAATACCCTCTTAGCTTCTGCAGTGGGAGGGGTTCAGCAGAGCTGAACCCAGCTCTGTCCTGCTTCGCCAAAAGGCTAGGCCAGTCTGGGGAGTCCAGGCAGCCCCTCCCCTCAGGATGACCAAAAGACTCTGGCCTGCCACTTGTAAGGACTAAGACGGACATGGAGATCCCACTGGAGAAGCAGTGTTTCTCACTATTTGTCCTCTGCCATACCACCTCACATGGTCCACCAATTCGAAGTACCACCAATGACATCATCACCAGTTACTTCTGGGTTAGGAGGCCAAGCCAAGCCTCCTACCACTGTTTGTTGTGTCACGTTTCTGGTCCCACTGACGGGTGGCAGGTGTCCCGAGGCCCCACATGTACCACCGGACACGAGCTCAAGTACACCTGGTGGTACCCATACCACTGGCTGAGAAACAATGATCTAATCTAACAATGATTCTCAACCTTTTTTTTGCCCCCCTCCCCCCTGTCAAACAAGGATACAACCTGATCAGATAAACATAAAACCATATATTATTTTTCAGTTTTTCGTCTCTTCAAACGTGCAAAAGCACCCCCTGGCCACATGGCCCTGTTGAGAATGACTCATCTGAAAACAAAGAATACTTTATTTTTCTTAGAATGATTGTTAAACCCATATGCAAACTGCTACATACTTAATACATCAGTTAAAGCTCATATGATTATGAGAGCCACAGTTACAGCCTAGTTTGCAAGTGAAATGAACAAACTATTGCTTTTTCATTTAAAATAATCAATGTACAGTCAGTACTGGTACTCCTGAGAAAGCTATCAAGCCAAACAAGAGAGGCATGTTATTTTATGCTACAGCAACAAATTACGGGAAGACATTCTACATTCTAGTGGGAAAGTATTCAGCTTATAAAAAGGCTTCCTATGCTACTACACAAAGCAATGTTTCAGAGATGGAAGCTAGAGGAGAGAAATTTTTAGACAAAATATATTTATCTTGCTAAAAGGGAAGGTCACTGAAATAATTAACCTATGAATCAGTGGTGAAAGATTCTTTCCACTACTATAAAATACACTGTAGTTCTAAAGATATGCACTAAGCTTTGCCGCAGATCAGGCTTCATGCAGAAATGACTGGACACAATTTTGTGTCCTGTCAGGAGGACCGATTAATTGATCTTAACGATGGCTGCTAGCTTGAAAATCATGAATATGTATGAGTGGAGCTACCAGTGATCTAAGCAGAGGGTCTGTCTAACAGGCTACACTGAAATCGAGCAGGATGATGCACATTGCTATATGGTTGGCAACCTTCAGTCTCGAAAGACTATGGTATAAGCCTACAGCACCCGGTATTCCCTGGCGGTCTCCCATCCAAGTACTAACCAGGCCTGACCTTGCTTAGCTTCCAAGATCAGATGAGATTGGGCTTTAAAATATCTGAAGTTTTTAGGACAGCAACAAGATAGGTATGGATGTACCTACTGAAGCAACTTATAGCAGAGAAGAGATATGCAAACTTTTGAATGACACAGAACCCCTATGGCCCAATCCTATGCGCCAGTTATAACAGTAGAAGTAAATGCAGCAGCACCATTGCAAAAACTGCACCACTGCTGGGAGGTGCAGAGGTACCAGCAGAACTGAGCAGCAATTCTGCATGCCCACCATCAAAGGAGCCTGGCCCTCAGCAACCCAGGCAAATTGGCAAAGGGAGTGGCTCATGGGTGGGGAGGAGGAGGGCAGGGGTGGGGAGCAGGTTGGAGGGGCTTAGACAGCTCGCTCCTGTGAGCCTTCTACCACAGCAAAACTTCAGTTCAACTTTGGTTTTGCTGTAACAAAAAGACCAGCAAGGGCACAAACACAGCACCACTGCCTGGCCATTCAGAGCCACCAATGGAAAGCATCAACAACACAGCATGCCCATGTGCCCTCAGCCATGGAGTCGGGCTGCATTGTCCCCAGTAAGTCGATGGCAGGGGCATGCCATGAGAGGAGGGAGGGTTGGGGGATTTTTCAGGGCGATAAGGGGGACAGCAGGGGTTGTTCAGGGAAGGGAGGGGTGGATTCCTGTAGCAATGACTTGCCTCAGGATCCTATTCCCTCTTACCCACGCCACTCCACACTCTCTCTCTCAACAGACTTACAACAGGTACATAGCTGGCGTGGGTCTGAGGAGACCCACAGATGACAGGAAGGCCTACCTGCGCTCTATCTGTGGCATGCGCTCCATCTTGGAGGGCAGGACTGGGTTGTTACGCAGAACTAAATAAAGCCACTACTGTTGGCATCCTTCAGTCTCCGAAGACTATGGTGTCACGCTCTGAATGGTGGCTCTGGCACAGAGTGTCCTCTCCAGTGCGCGAAGCCTGGGTGAAGTAGGTATGGAGGATAGGCTGTTACCCATGCAGCAAATCCCCCCTCTCCACGTCGCTGAAATGGTCCAATGGAAAGGCAGAGGCCAATACGGTTGGTTCCAGCAGCGTCGCAGGAGTTGCCAGAACTTGGCAATGAAATGGATAACTGTTTTAAACTGCAGTTCTGTCAAGGGTTCATCCCCGGGACTGCTAAGTAATTTACTGGCTGAATAGTAGCAGGCCTGAAGCCTTGGCCTGACTGAGCCAGCACAGCATCCTGGGAGCAGAAAGGATGGTGCAACATCGGGTGATGTAGACCAGGTGACTGCTCCCTGTGTGTGTGTGTGTGTGTGTGTGTGTGTGTGTGTGGCAGCACATGCTAAGTCAGAGTGACTCTGCAGATTTTACTGCTCTCTGATTGGCTGCCACACATATATATTCCAGCAGAAGCAAGCTGGGGTGTGGGAGATGCAGAGTGGATTTGAGCCGAAGGCTACGTCAGTGAGATCAGTGATTCGTGTACCATTTGTACAGTTTGGACTGTTGCTCTTGTAAATATCTTGTACATAGTAAAGAGGCGTTTGGTGGAGGACTTCTGCCTTGTGTCATCTTTGTCGCCGGGAGTGTGTGCGCTCCGACCTTGGGAGATAGGCAATCCAAGCTATTAGCTGGGCAGCCAGCTGCGTGAACGTCGTCCGCTCTCCAGCAGCTCGCAACAGAATAACGAAGAATTAAGCACCGTATAAATCAGGGGATTTTACTTACAGTACCTCTCCCAGGCCATCTGGTCACAGCCCACCATAGACTGCAGCATGCACTATGTTGGTGCTGCTGTAAACTTTTGATTTGGAGCCTAAATTTAAGAGGTCTAGGTCCAAATCCTAACTAGCTTTCCCACACTGACACAGCTGTGCCAGCGGAGCATGTGTTGCATTCTGCAGTTGGGCGGCAGTCACAGAGGCCTCCTTAACGTAAGGGGATGTGTGGTGTTTTTAAGTGCTTAAGTAGAAGCACACAGAAAGCCTTGGTGATATGGCAACGGGCAAACCCTCCCTTATTACGGCATGCCGACAGGGATGCTAGTTCTCAGGCCGAAGTGTGACAATAGCTGATACAGCACTCTGTGAAGAAGCACCCATTGTTCTCACCCCTGTATGAGATTCTAATGTGGCTTTATCTGAGAACTGAATGTAGCTGTTAATGTTGCAAGTACAATAAAAACGCAGGAGGAGGCTAGTAGAATCAGCTTTTCTCTCTCTCTGCTTTGAATCTAAAAGTCTGTCTCTCATCTCTTCCTTGGCTCCTTGATTCTTTCCTGCACTTATCCAGTAACCTAGCCTGGGGGCTTGGTTGCTCCCCCAAGGGTCACTGCAACAGGGATGTTTGTTCCCTTACCTTGAAGCTGCATTGCCCTTACCTCGGTGCTGGAAAGTTGGTTAGGATTATGCCCCTAATCTTATAAACTACTTAGATGGGAGATCATCCAGGTACCAAACAGAAAATGCTCCAAGTTTAGGAAACAGCCCTGGGAGGAGGGGACAAGGAAGGAAGACTGCATGTGTGAGTGCTGCTTCTTAGACTACAACCCTGACCGAACAACTGATCAAGTAAGAACGACCCCCCCCCCCGCCCCAGTTAATCGGGCAGCAGTTTTTCCCAATATTAATTACTTCTCATTTGAGTAAAGTATAAGAATACATTTTAGGGTATATTTACATCTGTTTGCCTTAGCCTAATCTTATTCATTCTGCCCAGTGGTGTCACTAGGGTTCACATCATCCATTGCAGGAGGCCAGCACTTCAGCCCCACGATGGACCTCCTCCCATGCAGTGGGCGGGGTAATGCCCCAGCAGGTGGGCATGGCGATATACCATTGCCCCGCCCTCACTGGTTCTTGGGATATAGCTTTCAATAGAGATATTTCAATGTGGTTTATTTCATTCCATTCTGCATGAAATTACACATTGAGTGATATATATAATATGATGATGTTATCCAAAAATACCAAGATTTAAAAACATTTTGGCCCATAGTGGTGTCACTCCCCTGCGCACATCACCCAGTGCAGCCTGCCTGCACCCCCACAGCAATGCCACAGATTCTGCCCCCCTCCCAACCAATGTAATGGCAGCAAAACGGAAAATGCTGCATCCTATGGCAAGTGGAAGCAGTAAGATTCTGTGGCTTGGAGGGGTCGACTTGGACCTGCGAGAGCTACAGTATTTTGCTGTTGCAAGTCCGTGTTGACCCACACCACAGGGAAGGGGGATAGGATATTGGTGGTGCCGTCATCCTGACCCTGCCACCCTTGTAGTACCTGATCTGCCCTCCCCCGCACCCTCTCTGTCCCTGTTCCACCTCCCCACCATCCCTTCCATCTCCCCGGCAATTTGCCACTTCCAGCGAGTAGGAGAACAAATGACATGCGCGGGAAAGTGCAAGCCATCCAGTTAGCACACTCAGCAGTGCATCGGATGTGTGCTGACAGAGCGCCCTTTGTGGCTGCTGCTGCTGCTTTATGGCAGCCAGCAACAGCAGAAGAAAAGGCTTCTTCTAATGCACAGTGAGTATAAGATTGGGCTGTAATATATGTTGTGTGTTTACAGTCATAGACTGCAAACTTTGAGAAATGTGACCTAATGGATCCAAGCCTCTGGGGATCACTGTGTTCTGAATAAAAACATTTTATCACCAACCATTTACACTCAACAAGAGTGAAGAGTTCTAGTATTTGTATCTGAATATTTTCACTGTTCAGCTTGAATAGATTTCATCACATTACTTCTTTTTAAGGAACGGATTAGCTGAAACAGGTAAGGTGCTAATCCTCTACTGATGCAATGCTCTGTGAGTTCATTACATACAGAAAAGACTTCCTCTTAGTCGCATTGCAGTTACTGATTATATGCTGCACTTCTGATTGATCTGTAATTATGAGATAGATATATTTGCTTGCTAAATTTTAATAGGTAGAGGTGTGGGACAATTGGACAGCCTTTGTCAGGTGCCAGTCACACTCGACACGGGGTAAGGAACTGATGTTCTCTTACCCTAAGGAGACCTGTTGCACCTTCCCTGGTCTCTCGGGATTCAGTGGCACCAGGGAGGGATAGGACTGGCCCGGGAAAAACCATCACCTTGCTCCCAACTCTTTTTCCAGTGACACAATGAAATGTCAGCTAAAAGAAGAGTCTATTATTACTGTCAGGCCTTTGGTATCCCAGGCCCTGAATTGTTGTAAGCCAGAATGTGGCAGGAGGGGCCTTGATGTCCAGGACTGGTATGAAATGTAATTAAAGGAACAGCAGCACTGTATATGTGTGTGATTAGTAATCAGCTGCACCTGCTGCATGTGACCTGGGTAGATGTGTGCAGAGTCACGTAGACAATGGAGGTGCAACGTACCACTGGACAGCCAATCAGAGTGGGTCACGACTGTCTTGTGACTATGAGGTCGCCCTACTCTGATTGGCTGGCCCCAGTATATATGGGGGCAAGAGCAGACACCAAATGTGGGTTGCTGTGGTGGAGTTTCTGCGTGTCGTGCTGCTGGTTTGTTCTGTGACTTGGACTGCTAATCCTGACTGTGTCTCTCTGCATCCCTGACTTCTGGACTGTTTGACTGACTACTCTTCTGCCTGCTCCTTTACCAATACATGCTTCTGCAACAAACGAGCCTGTGTCTGCTCCTTTGGCTCTGTTTGGGATTGCCTGCTTCTTGTGCTGTCTCCCTACACTCCTGTGCCATTTTGCATTCTGGAAAGCAAGGGTTATCTTCCCCTGCTGTCCTGACGATTACATCTTGTATATTTGACTGAAGATGCACTCCAAAGCCGGACAGACCCAGTACTTTTGCTAGGAAGGAAGAGGAGGAGAATTTGAATTGCAAAATGCAGATCAACCAAACTAAAAGGGGGGGGGGAGGGAGACAATGAGTACGACCACTTGTTGGTGCAACATACACACACACACACACACACACACACACACGAATATAAATATAAAGAGTGAACAAGT
Organism: Tiliqua scincoides; assembly: GCF_035046505.1. Classification (NCBI taxonomy): domain Eukaryota; kingdom Metazoa; phylum Chordata; class Lepidosauria; order Squamata; family Scincidae; genus Tiliqua; species Tiliqua scincoides. Next base: position 74,537,212 of record NC_089827.1, read on the forward strand.
CAATATACTCATCAAACTCCAATAAGCAGATTAAAACATACATGAAAGGAGGAGGATACAGATTTGTTTTGGTTTTATAGAGAAACTTTAGGTTGCACATTAAAAAAAATCACTGACAAGAAAATTAAATATCCTAGTCTGTAATTTCTAACATATAAACATTACATAAAATAATGCCAGAGAAATGAAAGGATCTATTCATCAGGAAAAAAAATATTCCACTGTTTAGTGTACTTATGATCTACTGATTAAGGAACTGGTCTCAAATTTTATATGAAGTTTACATTGTGGGTTTATAGCAGCATGAAAGAGATTCAGCTATCAAGTACATGTGCAAAAGGAGTGGGATATTTATCAAAGTACAGTATAACTCAGTCAATGCTAAGCATTTGAAGTACCACATGTAATAATAATACATAGAAATACACAGAAATAAAAGGGGCCTATAGTTTTTGCCCACATCATGAGTATACCCATCATCTGGCAGAGAAATTAAATGAGTTCTTTGCATCTGTCTTCACGGCAGAAGACCTCGGGCAGATACCGCTGCCCGAACGGCCCCTCCTAACCGAGGAGTTAAGTCAGATAGAGGTTAAAAGAGAAGATGTTTCAGACGTCATTGATAAATTAAAGATCAATAAGTCACCGGGCCCTGATGGCATCCACCCAAGGGTTATTAAGGAATTGAAGAATGAAGTTGCAGATCTCTTGACTAAGGTATTAAAAGGGGATTGGACAAGTTTCTGGAGGAAAAATCCATTATGGGGTACAAGCCATGATGTGTATGCGCAACCTCCTGATTTTAGAAATGGGTTATGTCAGAATGCCAGATGCAGGGGAGGGCACCAGGATGAGGTCTCTTGTTATCTGGTGTGCTCCCTGGGGCATTTGGTGGGCCGCTGTGAGATACAGGAAGCTGGACTACATGGGCCTATGGCCTGATCCAGTGGGGCTGTTCTTATGTTCTTATCTGTAGATTGGCCTACAGATACCTCTGTACCAGAGTTATTTCACAATCTGGGAAAGTGTAACATATTTTCTTTGTTAATAAGTCACAGCCCAATCCTAGGCATGTCTACTCTGAAGTAAGTCCCACTGTAGTCAACGGGGCTTACTCCCAGGAAAGCATGGATAGGATTGGGTTGTGTGTCACTTGTAACCTCACAAATGCGAGATCACAGAGTAGCATTTGATTCAAGCTACATTTTATGATATTAGTTTCATTAGGGGAAAATGTGTTTCTACTCCTTGTAATGCATTGTTTCCAACATTTGCATCCAGCTCATACTCGTATAAAAATCTTATAATATATTTAGATCAAAGTAAGAAGATAGAGGGGAAATAATGTGAAGTAAAAGTAAAATAAGTTTAGTGAAAAGTTTCCCAGTATGTTTAAGAAATTCAGTACACACAGAAGTATGAAATTCATCATTTATGAATAGACCAGTGGCAGAAACATTTTTTTTTTAAACTGCTTTCAAAGTTTGTGTGTAGAGAGAAGAGGGACTAACAAATTGATTTCAGCCAATGCAAATTTTGACAAGAACATGAAACCCAGCTTGAAACTGTTACCGTGCTATAATAAATCATTCCCAGAGACCATCACTGTGCTTAACTATATAAAAACAAAGAACCATTACAACCACACCAAAGGAGGAAAAACTTAATAATATTGATTAAATACCTGGTTCATAAAATTTGGAGAACTGCTTATTATTATCATCATTAAGAAGTTTATTAAACTTTAATCACTTATGTCTGTCATTAACAGTTTCCCCAATTTCAGCCTATGAATGCCACTACAACAAAAACAAGCTTCTCTGATTACACAGGCCTACAAAACTGAGGGTCAGAAAAGTTTTTCCTAAACTTCATGGTGGTTTAATATGAATTTGGGGTGCTGATTCCAAAAATGGCATCTGTTTTGCCCTATCACATCTAGATTTGGAGATATAGTATAGCCTCATTAGTGAATGGTTCAAGCAGCTTCCTCATGAGGAAGCCTACACCATGGCTTCCTCATGAGGAAGCTGCTTGAACCATTCACTAAAGAGGCTATACTATATCTCCAAATCTAGATGTGATAGGGCAAAACGGATGCCATTTTTTGAATCGGCACCCCAAATATACCCAGGAATTGGTGTAATGTTTAAGGAAGCAAAATGTGTGTTGGCCTGCGTTATTTTCCTGAGAGAATATTCACCAAGGAAAAAAATGCTTTATTTATTTTACAGTTGTATGTTGCCTGCTCACAAGTTACAGGTTTGTCTCCTACCTGATGGCAAAGCTCATGTACAATGACCATGGTGACATCAAGTAAGTATGATATGGAAGAAATGCTGGGATCCAGAAGTATCCTCTGCTCCACAAAAACACTTAGTCCCCAGTTCTCCATGGCCGCATACGGATGCTTGGGCACAGCTAATAGATCTAGAAACAGAACACACAATGTACTTTTAACATGCTTGTGGGAGCCATTATGTTCTAAATCCCTGGTAAGTAAAACCAGCATTAGTTATTTTTTTTTCCCCAAGGAATTGTATAAGAATTAAAACATTAATTTGTTTCTCTTGCAATAACACATATTAAAAATTATTTTACTTAGCAGACATGTCTCTTACAGCTTTATTGCTTTCTACCCGTCTTCAGCGTTTCAGTATGTTGTGCCACAGTTAGTGCTTAATTATATATTTCTCTTCTGTATCTCTCTCATCTTTTGTGGAGGTACCAAAAAAAAAAAAAAAGTTGTCACATAAATGAGAGCACTAGCCAGGTTGAAAACGGCTGAAATTTTTACTCAAATCTGGCACCTTGTTTAAGTATTAAGCAAGGAACTTGCTTTAATAATTAAATTCACCCTTCATGTTTATTCACATCAAGAATTCTGTTTGATGACTATCAAGGCTATTTGCATAACCCCAATCCAAGTGAGGCAGAAACTTCCATGGGGCTTGATTGCTCTAGCTCAAAACCACTAATCTACCATGGTTGTAAGACTAAAGAAAAGAAAGACCCAAGTGTGCTTTCCTGAGCCCTTTTAGAGGTAGAATGGTATATTAGAGGTAGAATGGGATAATAGGGTCAGGCCTTTAGAGACCAATCTTGAAGGAAAGTGGTGGTAGTTGTGAAGGGGCACGCCAAGGAATAATAATAATAATAATACTGGTATTTATATATTGCCTTTCTGTTCATCGGATTACTCCTCTGACTTTATTCAAGGCGGTTCACATAGGCAGGTTATCTCTAAACACCCAAGGGGATTTTTACAATAACAGAAAGGTTCTGTCTTTCAAGAACCGCACAACATTTCAGGCGGATCTTTCACGGCCTGGTATCACTTCTGGCCCCCAGTTGCCTTCCATGCTGGCTGACAAGCAGCTCCTTCATCTCTCACTTGAAGGGCAGCCAAGACACTTCTTCGCTTACACCAAAATCAGGTGGAATAACTCAGCTCAGCTTGTCAGCTGCTTCAAGGTCTCACCATTCACGGAGCTGCCGGTGGCCTCAAACTGGCAACCTTCAGATGTTATCTTCGGGCTAACGGAGGCGCTATCCTCTAGACCAAACCTCCTGCCCTATAGCTAAAATTAGAACATGTCCATAGGAACTTACTGCACAATCCCACTCTCCTCTAGCACCAGCACAGCAATCACTGCAGCAGCCAAGGGTGTTGCAAAAGTGCCATAAAGCATTCCATGACACCCTGAGACTAAGGAGAGCCTGTGTCATCTCACTTGCATCAGATCCAGTTGGAGTGCCTGATAGAGCAGGTAAGCTCCACCAGGCAGCACAAGAGCTGACCTCCAGTCTGCTCCTTCCCACTGCTGGATACAGTGTGTGCCAAGAAGCCACACCATTACAGCACTGGTTAGGACTGGGTTGCCCCCTGCATCCCAAATAGAGCTGTCAAAACCCGACACACATATGACATGTTCTGGAGACAGCAAACGATAAGGTAGAATGTTGAATTAAATACCTTAATCATGTGATAAATAAGGATATAATATTGACACTACATTATCTTAAACTGTCCAGTTAGCAAATAAAAAGAGTATAGTTTATAGCAAATTACATGCCTGATTTTGCAGTAATATGGGAGGTCTCTTTCCCCACTTTTCTTTCTTTTTTAAACTTGAAATGTTCTACTTTTTATGAATTATGCATTTTTTTTCTTTTTACTGGGGTTTTAATGACCTTTTCACTTCTCATAATGGATGTGACTTTTGCCAGTATCAAAAGTCACAGTGAAATTGGAATTATAGTCTACAGAGTCAGGAAGGCAGTGGCAGATCTCCTAAGACCGATCACGAACTGTGTTCTCGTTGAACTGAAACACTTTATGGGCTTAGATTGTAAAGGGAGAATTTATATAGCAAGTAATGGTCCCCAAGAAGTTTTGCAATTGACTCTACCACTGCCTTCAAAAGTTAATAGCAGTGGAAAGACTTTAACCATTGGCCAAACATAACATTTAAGATGACCCATTAACTGGGTATAGTGAACAGATTTCCAGTGGATGGCGATGGATTTCAATCTGAAAACACCTTTGGGTGTGACTATAATGCAGAAATGAGCACTGAGATTATGATTGAGCCTCTGGACCTCTGAAAGCATCTTTGGACAGGAGGAGGAGGAATCAGGACATACATCTTGCACTACGTGTCTCTACAGCACTTCATCTTGGCTGAAATATAACTTTTTCATTTCCCTTCGTGGGGAGATGTTCCAGCTCAGAAGAAAACTTCTGTTTCAAATGAATGGAGGGTCGAAAAAGTATTGGTAGGCACCAGCCTCACTGCCACATCTGAATCCACTTCCAGGTGCCTTAATTCAACTTCCAGCTCAGTCATTGTGTGGCATGCCATGCAGGAAATAAAGAGTTTAGTTTACTCCCGACAAACTGAGAACAAAAGTTCATACCATGCTACCAGATTTGCTAAGTGATATGATATTTTGACTTTTGGTTCACCAAAGGAAGACTGGCAAAAGTAGATTAAGAAGAGTCAGAAATAAACAAAAAGTACAATACTATTTACCAGAGGATACATTACAATAATAGAGAGGGAAAATGCAAAAAGCAGAAATGTACACCAAATCGGTATATGAAGAGTGTTTTGTATTTAACAGAAAACTGCTTCCAAGGCTGGACTAAGCCCTCGCCACACTTGCGGAGATGAAGGCAGAAAAGAGGAGGAGCAGGTTCGACAGAGAGGACTGAAGGCTCACGGCGCTAAAAGAATAAGGTGAGCTGAGGTCAGAGAAAGAGAGACACAACATTCATGAAACTGACCAGGTCTGAGACAGAAAAATAACAAAGATTTGCTTTACTCTGTGTGTAAAGGGAGAAAGGAGGAAGCGAGGATGGGGAACAGGCTGGGAGACACTATTGTGTTAAGAAAATTAGATTGTTTATCCAAGCAGCAAACAATTTTGGGGGGAATACCGGCTCTGGGATGGGTGACAGAGAGAGATTTTGCAGTGCGATGCTGGGGGGAAGCTAACCAGGGCACAAGAGTAGGTTGAGTCTAGTTTCTCAGTAAAGAAGGGTTTACTAGACGATAGACTCAAAGGACTAGAGAAGCAGAAAGGAAGGCAGAAAGTCACACTGTACATGGGCTGCATGCCAGAAGTAAGGAAGATCAGAAAGGGACAACCAGCATTCTCTCTCCCTAGGCTTCTAGTTTCTAGCAGAGCTGGAACAGGTAGAGATGGAGAAGTGTCTGTCAAGGCCAGGTGGCCAAAGATCAGATGCAAGCCAAGAATAGCTGCTAACCAAGGTGCTGGCAAACCAAATGAGCACGCAAGATGTTTGCATAGGGTAAGGTAACATTAAGAAAGGGGGTGAACAATGTTAACTAGGTGCTTGAATTACAGCCCAATACTAAACAACTTTATAGTGCTGATGCAGCTGCAATACCATTTTGCTTGAAACTCTTAGTATTGGGGAACAGGTGCCACACAAACAACAATCAAAATAGTGCATGTTAATTTTGCTGGAGTAGATGTCTAAAGTAATTTCTGAGATAAAAATGCTGTAAAAGAATTAAACTCAAATGAGCACTTATATGTGATGTGCTTAGCTTAGAAGCAGATAAGCTTAGCATAGGAGCAGGACCCACCAGTGGGTCAGGACCCAATTTTTGGTGGGTCGCGAAAATGATAAGCTGATAGCCGACAAGGAAAGTGTATTGAGCTCTATGGAAACTGAAACAGAGCAGCGGGTGTGCATTTACTCCAGGCCAAGGGAATGCCACCAGAATTGTCCTGATCCAATATATGTAGGTCCCAATAAACTCTCAACAAGGAAGTCTCCCCCAAGGAAAGGAGACAAGAGATGGAGGTCACCCCCTGGACCCCAGAAGAGAGTAAGGACAAAAGAACAAGTATCCCAGGACAGGACATGGTTACCAAGACCCAGGAAACAAAACCTTGGAAGTGGAGGCAGCCTGACCACAGCAGTTGGCCAGAAGCCCGATCTCGTCTGATCTCGGAAGCTAAGCAGGGTCAGGACTGGTTAGTACCTGGATGGGAGACCGCCTGGGAATACCGGGTGCTGTAGGCTTATACCAGGGGTGCTCACACTTTTTTGGCTCGAGAGCTACTTTGAAACCCAGCAAGGCCCGGAGATCTACCAGAGTTTTTTTTACAATGTTCGCGCCATCATAACATATAACATTTATGTGTACAATATATGTTGGTGTACCTTGAGCCCCACTGAGTATAACAGGACTTACTCCTGAGTAGACATGCCTAGGATTAGGCTGTGAGGCTGCAATCCTAGCCACACTTACCTGGGAGTAAGCCCCATTGAGTACAATGGACCTTACTCCCGGAGTTTCCTCCCAGAGGCACCTGAAGGGAGGGGGGTCGGCACTCCGCGATCTACTCATTTTGCCTCGCGATCTACCGGTAGATCGCAATCCACCTATTGAGCACCCCTGGCTTATACCATCGTCTTTCGAGACTGAAGGTTGCCAACCAACCAGGAAGAGAGCATCTACAGCCTAGCCTGTCATGTGTTCACCTGGGGGAGAGTGAAATGGGCCCCTTGACCTGATCCACCAAGGCACTTTTTATTTTTTTAACAGCTTCCCCTGTAGGAGGAGGAAGTGGAGATGACAAGTTGTCACAAAGTTCAAGAAATGCTCACAGTGGAATAGTCTCCATCCACAGGACCCTTGCAGATTCCTCCTCATAGATATTTTTTATAAGACAGCTAACTCAGTATCAGGTACATGCCTTCAAATCTTAGTACCACCCTTTTTTGATGCAATGATAATGTAACATAATATAATACAATAGGTCCTAAAGAGTATCAAATAGTAGGCCCAATAGTAACAATAGAAAAGAAAATGTAGATTTTGCTCTGAGACAGTAATTTTTAGACATTGGACACAGAAAAGCTATTCTATGCTAACATTTTCAAATAATGGCTAGAAAGAGTGACAATGAATGCCTACGACATTCACAATCTAGTTCAGTCTGTATGTAGAAACAGAGGTTTTTAAAAGAGCTCAAGTTCCTCCATACAAGATACATTTTTCAGCTGAGATTTCCTGATATTGTGTGCTGAGAATTCTATATAGAGCAGAAATAATAGAGGACTTCAACCTCTTGGCCTTAACAAAGGCTGCATTCATAACTTAGAAACAGAACTGCGCTGCTAATAGAAAATAACTGAAAAATGATATCAAGAAGAAAAAAAAGCCATGTAACTCTGCTATATAATACTTAACAAAATGGATGCTTATACTATTTATACAGAACGTATTTATACTGATGTGAAGCTGTATTAGGATCCATGTTTTTAATACAGGTGAAAATTGTTCACTTGTTAGAGACAGTGTGTGATCAGTTATTTGAACCGATGACCCAATCCAACCATGGATCAGGCCAGCCTGAAGAAGGCTTTATGACAGCTGAACACAACACTGCTGTTGTAAAATGGGTTTTGGTGGTGCGCTGTTGGTGTACTGTTGCACCTGACGGCAGCCCTGGAGGTCCGCCTGAAAAAGTAAGTGCAACAGTGGCAGGGGTGGAACGAGGAAGGGAGGGATGGAATGGGAAGAAGACGGGGTAAAACAAGGGCAAGGAGGGAGGCCTACCGGGGGAAGTAGTGACAGTACTTATATATGCCAATATCCTAACCGTGTCTGTCTCCGTTACTGCCGCCATTACATGCCTCGGATTTACACCTGCTAAACAGAAGACATAAATCTGAGGAGTCCCATGGTGGCAGTGGAGGTTTTTCTCAAAGTAAGTGAGCAAATGTTCACTTACCCGGAGGAGACCTTTCCATTCACCCCCATCCCACAGACACAGCACATGCTCCATTGGCGTGGTTGCATTGGTGGTGAGGGATATGGGTAGGATTGGGTTGCCCGTTTCTTCCTTGAAGACCAAGAGAGATACATATTCCCTTATTTCCACTAGGAAGAAAGCATATTTTCCAGTCCACAGTCTTCCTGGCACTGAGGCCGAGTGCCAACTGGCGCTGGCCTCTCCATCAGTGCAGCAGGCTTATTGCCAGTAGCAAAGAGCCTTACAACACCTGCACAAGAGCAGTTGCTCAAGCAGTGCACCGCCCTGGCACGGGATTGGACCCTAGGAGTGCAATCCTAACCCCTGGGTTAGGCCGGTGCAAGTAACTTGCACCAACCTGGGGGTGTCGCAAATGTGCCATAAGGCATGTTTGTGCCAACTTAGGAGTCAGTGAGGCCAGCACAAGGAGTTGCACTGACCCCCTCCCCCCATTGTGAAAATTGCCCATTGACACCCACTCTCTGCTTCCTGGCCTCCAACCAGTTCTCAATCCATGAGAGGACCTGTCCTCTAATTCCCTGACTGTGGAGTTTTTTCAGTAGCCTTTGGTGAGGGACCGTGTCAAACGCCTTCTGAAAGTCCAGATATATAATGTCCACTGGTTCTCCCGCATCCACATGCCTGTTGACCTTTTCAAAGAATTCTATAAGGTTCATGAGGCAAGACTTACCCTTACAGAAGCCAGGCTGATTCTCCCTCAGCAAGGCCTATTTGTCTACGTGTTTTGAGATCCTATCTTTGATGAGGCATTCCTGGAATAGATGTTAGGCTGACCGGCCTATAGTTTCCCGGGTCCCCCCTCTTTCCCTTTTTAAAGATCGGCATGACATTTGCTATCCTCCAATCCTCTGGCACTGTGGCCGTTTTGAGGGACAAGTTGCATATTTTAGTCAAGAGATCAGCAACTTCATTCTTCAATTCCTTAATAACCAAAGTCCTGGGCAGAACCGTGTGACCCCTGGCCGCTCCTCATCAGGTGGTGCAGATCTGAGTAGACTCATTGGGGCCACTGCAGCATGACATGGGGCAAGGGAAAAGTTTGCCTTTGGTTGCACCACTTTTGGTCCCAAACTTGCATTGAATGCAGCGCAGGCCCACTGGCCTCCCTGCTCCAGCGCAAGTTAGAATTGGGCAGTCTGCCACGTTCAGCCAGAGCAAATGTTTATTTTACTTTGGGCAGCTGCATCTGTGATAAATGATTTGAGAAAAAGCAGTTCTTCCAACAAAATGATATTATATGTGTGTGTGGTTGACTGAAACAAATCTGACTTACCAATTCAAACCTGTATGCAATATCCCAGCATCTTTTGTTTCCAAACATTTAACTAAGGTAACATAATTACTTCAGCTGTGCAGCAACAAATGATTCGTACCCATGTTTATTATTATTATTAACAAGTATACTTATGATGCAAAACAGAAACTAACAGTATAATACGAGTCATTTAACGTGCTCTCAGAAATGTTCTTCTTTTCAATTACACACTTGTCTTTGGAACACATGCAAGTTCCACTTGGTTTCTACCCAACTTTAAAAGTTCTTTTCAGTTTTGCTCACTCAATTATGTTAAGCCCTGGGCAACCCAACCTTCAAATTACGGAGTGTGCATAACTGAAAAAGAAAAAGTAGAAAGAAATCCACCTGCAGCAGGTGTGTCCTAGAACTGACACTTCTCTGCATGATTTCTGCGCCTGATTATTGCTACACTGCTGTTTATCCACCTTCTCTTTTTCCTGGGTAGCACAGCGAATACCAGTACTAAATTTACTCCTAGAGTAGCTTCCATATAATAATCAACTCCTAGTCAAAATGATTAGTTCTGGTTTATCAATATTAGTTTGTCTTCCTCTATGACCCAAAATCCCCCCTGAAGTATTTTTAAAGGAAAACAATTATCTGAAATTGTACTAAATTCTAGAAACATAAATTCATTGGATTTTCATGGGGTAATTGATTCCTCTGTAAGCAGACAGAACTAACTGACCCACTGCATGGCCATATACAGGACACAGTCCAATCTGAACATCAGGCTGAGCTGCCAGAACTCATGTTCGAAACACAGGCCAACTTATGGGGTTGCAAACACAAAGCTGTACAGCACATGACTAGGCTGCTGCCAGAGATAGTGAGCAGTGTCAAAAGCATGGCAGGTGCTTCCCTGGAGCCCTTAGCAGAGACAGTGGAGGGGGTAGGTCTAGGAAGGGGGAGGGTATTTCTGTGTAGGGGACAGGAACCAAGGTTGGAAAGGAGGTGGGAGAGGTGGATTTGGTGGCAATGGTGCACACAAGAACCTATCCCATCTTTTTAAAGCCGCCTTGCCCCTTTTCTGTCCTTGGACACTTTCTGCAGACTGTCCAATTCCCCCACTACCACCATAGGATGTAACACGCACCTTTTCGGCACAGGTGATGGGGGTGGTGATGGAGGATAAGACTGGGACCTCAATCAAACATTCCACTAAGTAAACAACAAAATAGGAAAGCCTGCTGTTCAAGTGTCTACCAAGTGTCTAACACTGCAGCTGCTCAAAATACCCTATAGCTCAGCTCTAAGAACTGTGGCTCCTGCTTCCTCGCAAGAGAGGGGAGCAGCAGCAAAGCAAGATAAAAAAAATGCTGGTTCCTGAACAAGACAAAGCAAGAAGCCAAATGTGATCTGCACAGAAATAATTTCAGGGATAATAATAAAAAAAAAAGGTTGTGTTGTACTGAATCAAATGAACTCAGCACTGTCTATGCTGACTGTCAGTAGCTCTCCACGATTTTTAGTCTTGCACTGCCCTTCCTGGAGACCCCAGGGATCAAACCTGAGATCTTCCACATGCAAAGCAGGTGCTCTACTACTGAGCCACCATCTCACTTTAAGGGCCTATTCCTACCCAATTATGGTGCACAGGATTCAGGGCTGCTGGTGGAGTGTCTGCGATGTCCAGCATGCTGTCTGGGGACCAGGCTGGTCAAGAGAGGTAAGAAGCAAAGTACTTTACCTTGCATTTTCCCCAATGTTGGGCATGGTCCCCGATCGGACTCTTCAGATTTATGCCACTTCCTCTACAGAGGATTCTACCTGGCCCAGGTTGGGGGTTCAGGATGCAGCAGTGCCATTGCAATCTGGCACACCCAGCTCTGCCCCTCCATTAGCCGAAACCCACTGGTGGCTGGCCTGCGATGCACTGTTGCTGAAACACAGCTTTCCAGCAGTCTAGCAGAAAGGCTGCTGTGCCAGTGGGGCCCCTGTTCTGGTGATGTACCTGACAGCATGCCAGCATAATGGGGTCATAGGACTGGGCCATTAATTTCTGTGCAGACGTGTGCAGTTTTCCCTTATGTTAACTGCCTCTGTAAGTGTCTCTAAGTAAGTGACAAAATGCTGCATGTTCCAGGGGTCAGATTCATGATGCCCCAGAAAATATTTTCACGTGGTGCCCTCCAGCTGTGTCCTTTAATCTAGCCCTGGCAATGGATGGGCACTGGCTTCTGAGTATAAAAGCTACAGGAAATAATTTGCTAGCTCTGGGTAATTTTTCTTCTCCAGTGTCTCCTTCTGATAAGATGGTACACATTTTTAGAAGTTAGGAGAAAGGAATATAAATATTATTTTAAATAAATACACTGAGTGCACTCTATATAATCCAGTGTTAAGTAAAATTTATCTGATAGAACAGAACCTGAGCCTCCCAAGATACATTATATTTTACCCTCTGTAACTGCTTACACTCTTACATTACATCAGATTTGCCTTGTATTAAGTGACAATTGGCAGACAAAGAACAACATTAATCATTACATTATCAGAACTTGACGTTATTATAATCTCATGCTGTTGATAACTTACACAGTCAGGGAGGAGATTTCCACATAAAGCTACTTGAAATAACATTGAAATTTTTAGAAAATTCTAGATACCACCTATCTTTTAGCAAAATATTATTCTGCTAAAATGCCTACTCATCAACCGTCCTAAGTGGTTATTTAAAGATTACTCATATATGAAATACTGATGTACAGTTCCCACTACCTTGAACAAGTTCTAAAGTAGCACTACCCAGATTTGTGTTCCTCTGGAGAAGAGGGGCCCAAGGATTCAAAGCGCCTTTGTACTATTTGCTTTGTAAACCTATACGGATAGAGCACACAGGGAGAGAAGCGACATACACTCCTACCAATTCTCAAAGATACCTGAAGTTTCTTCAGCACTCTCTTTCTCTCTCTGCTCTATACTTTTGACTTTCATTCTTTTTAGACTGTACACATAACTTCACAAATAAACTTTCTTCTCTCACGTACCACACACACCTCCTTCTCTTCATGTCGCGCTTTCCCCCATCGCGAATGGGCAGGAGGTCTGTTCTAGAGGGTAGAGCCTCCATTTGCCTGAAGATAACATCCACAAGGTCGCCAGTTCGAGGCCACCGGCACCGTGCGACCTTGAAGCAGCTGGCAAGCTGAGCCGAGTTATTCCATCTGCTCTGAGCGTGGGAGGATGGAGGCCAGAATGTGAAGCCAGATCAGAAAGAAACATTTGAATGTTGTGGTTCTTGAAAGATAGAACCTTCTTTCAATTGTAAAAATCCCTGCGGGGATTTAAATAGCCTGCCTATGTAAACCGCCTTGAATAAAGTCTTGAATAAAGACCAAGAAAGGTGGTATATAAATACCTGTATTATTATTATTATTTCCCATTCCAAACATTTCAAGGAGATCTCTTGATCAAGAAAAACCAATTAGCTCCCCTAAGAAAATATCAGCTGATCGCGAAGGAGCGTTCACTTTCTTTCAATCAAAGATGATCAGGTAAGACAAAAAACATAGTGCTAGTCCTACAACAATCAGATGGTTGTGCAAACCCACAGAAATTAAACCTCATCTGCTTTTTTAGGACAAAACTATATATGTAGTAGCAGGAGCCAACTCAAGCCTTGCTGTTTCCCATAAAGCAGGAGTGTAATAAAGTGCAAGTAACCAAGAGGAGAAATATGAACACTCTGCTGCTCATCCTTTCTCATATGAAAGCACTGCTTAACAACTGTTTTCTGTCAGTGGGGGCCCACTTCTAGTCTTGGAGCCCCAGCAGAGGGAAAAATCATATAAAGTGTGGGGGGTGGGGGCCTCAGCTATATGTTTCCATTCCTCTGTGCTATACAGTACTTTAAGTAACACTTCCACTCCTGAACTGCGTAGGGATTGCAACTACCACGTCTCGTTTGGCCCCGAGTTGGAGGTTTAAAGAGGCTGGAAAATTCTCTGTGTCTAAAGCTGTTTGCCATCATTTCGATCAGAATCAAATCGCATGCTGTAGGCCCTGAAGAAATATCACCGACACACAGCGGTTCATTGTTGACTTTTTTTATTGCTTCTTATTGCACAACACAGTATCACCTACTATTAAGTGGTATAAACAATGGATGGCTTTTCAGAGAGCTTTTGATATAACAGATGCTTAATGCATTGTAAATTTTTAAGATCCCTGGGGTCTTAAACACATAGGAAAGATCTATTGGGGTAGGAAGGAAGAGAAATAAGTTGCTATACAGAGAGAAACCATCATGCCTGAGGTATTCAATCTGTGCGTCCTGCCTCCCTGGTGAGGCGTGGCTCGCCTCCAGGGGCATTGCCAGGCATCTCGGGGAGAGAGGCTGGGCTGGGCTGGGCTGCTCTGCTGCACGTGCTGCCTGCTGACTTGCTGCTTTTCTGCAGCTGTGAATGAGGTGGGTGAGGCTGGGAGGGCATGTGAAACATGGTGGGGGGAGGCGGGAGAGAAGGCTGGCTGGGCAGGCAGGCAGAGGTGCCGCATCTCATCATGGAGCTCTCTCCATGTGCAACCTCGCCCCAAGGACTACATTTCCCAATGTGCCCTTGCCCTGGGCATCTTGGGATTGGTCAAGGCTGGAGGAGACGGGAAGAGGCTTCAAACTGGGAGGGTAGAGTTTGCAGCTCAGCGAAGGAGGCAGCCAGCCTGCTGTTAGTGGGGGGTGTCCAAATGCCCCAGCCTGCATGCCTCCGTCTTGCCTGGGGAAAACAGGGGTGGCTTCTGCATGCTGGGTGTATGTGTGTGAGCAGCCCCCATCTATTTTGGGGTGAGTTGCTGTGTGTGTGGCTGCAATCCTTTCTACACTTTCCTGGGAGTAAGCCCCATTGACTCAAATGGGGCTTACTTCTGAGTAGACCTACATAGGTTTGGGATCTGTGTCAGCTTAACCCAGGATCCTCACCTTTCTCTTTTTCCTCCACCTTCAAAAAAGAAAAAAGTCACTCTTGATGGCTTTGTCTCCAAAAATTGATTACAAATAAAAATCCCCATTCCATTTTAGCCATTTTCCTTCTGCCTCCTTGGGGGGGGGGGGTACTCTGTTGGTTGCTATTGTAAGACAAATGCCACAATCCTAGCTAGGTCTACTCAGACGTAAGTCCTGTTGTGTTCAATGGGACTTACTCCCAGGAACGTGGGGTTAGGATTCCAGCCAAACAGTCTCTAGGTCTCTGTTTGCATCAGTTTGCAATTAGGAGATGCACACAAAACAAAGTCTTCCCCTCCCCCAGCAAATTCATCACTTCTCCCCTCCCTTTCCAAAACCCTCCAGGTGTGCTGCTAATAAACTCAGGGCACAATCCTAACCAGGTCTACTAAGAAGTAAGTCCTATTTTTTTCAATGGGGCTTACTCTCAGGTAAGTGTGGTTAGGATTGCAGCCTCAGAGTACTGGCAGCTTTTTTTTGTTTCTAGTGTATAATTATAACACCTTCATCCCCATTTTGGGGGTAACTGAGGTGAGGTGTTGTAATGGGGAGCCGTGGCCAATGGCCACAAGGATCAGGGGAGCTGCAGATCAGAAAAGTTCGAGAACCACTGCATTATGCCGTTTAACCTGTTAAGCCTTATACTGAGAAAAAGCTTTTTTTTCAGAAGCAGAAAATAAAAAACTGATTTAGTACAACATGCATATTCTTAAATGCTTTCCCATTTTTAGAGCATCCATCCATTGTCCATCGTTTTATAATTTCAAAAAGCATCAAATCATTCACTTACGAACTGAAAAATGAATTCAATTTCCCACTGAACACTGAATTATATTTCTTGTACAAACTGAGCTGAAATTATGAACAGTGCCATTCCTTTTAAAACAATACCTGAATGAATCCATCTGAATTGATTCACGGTGTTTTGCAAGAGCAAGCATCTTTCACATAGTTTCTATTGAGGAAAGATATCACAGTCCTCATAGATAAATATTTCTTCTCTGCTTCATTGCTTACATTCTTAATTCTCTCTCTCTCTGATCAAAGAATGACACAGACAGAATGCATACAGGACTGAAGCAGGTTTGTGCAGTTTCAAGTTGCACAGGGACTGCACACCATGATATATAAGACATTCATCACGCAAAGAAATGCATTCTCATTCCGAACATGAGAACAGTTGGAACAGATAATCTATGAAGCCTTCCTAAAACGGTGTTTTTAAGCATAAATACTAAGTATGCTGACAGGGATAGAAAATTGCCAACAGCTATTTTCATATTAACACCACAGTTAATAGAGCATGAGGATTCTGTGGCTAAAAACGACATGCAACTGATTACTGCAGACTTCCATCATGGGTATGGCTGTAAAAGAAAAGATCAGGTAAGTCTATATCACAGAACCAGTGCCCAAACTACGTGTTTCAGCTGACCATAAACATAAGACTCATTGCTTGCATTTCCAAAGTCAGGAATCTCTGTTGCGTAAAAATTCTAAGCCACAGTAAATCTGTTGGGTAGAATGCCTTAATTTTAAAAACCCACTTAAACGAACAAGAGTTATAAATATATTTCAAATTCATTAAACGTTTGTCAATTAAAAAAAAAAAAGCACTACTTGGCCATATAGAGAAAAACAGTATTCATATGCCAGGCTAAACTTAGCATCATCAAAGGAAATTAGTGAACACTAATAACAATTCAGAAGAAATTAAAATTATATCAAGGGTGGATCGAGTGCTGGTGTTTGGGGAGAGGGGAGGGCATGAGCACTACCAACTCCAGAACCCAGGTCAATCAGGTGGGTAGACCTGGGCTCCAGGTTGAACCTGACGGCCTCCATGGCCAAGGTTTGCTGGGTGGGTAGACCTGGGCTTCCACCTGGCTTTGGAGCCCAAATCTACTAGGTGGGTCGACATGTGCTCCCAAGACCTTGGAACCCAGGTCTACTGGCTGGGTAGACCCAGGCTCCCATTCCAGTCAAAATTTCCAATGTCCACCCAGTGGGCATTCCTCTTGTGCCCAATTTTGCTCCACAGTCCGGCAGGCACCCTTACATGCTGGCAGACAGTTTGGGGGGGCCACATATGCATGCCCCCCCCTGGATCCACCCCTGAATTATATTGTGGCAGAATATCACAGCTAGGGGTAAAAATGACATTTCAGTTGCATATTTGTAGTACATGTTGCAGGCACTGTTTTGAGTTGCAGATTTACAGAATCTGCTGTGCTAACACTAATTTATGGCCCAATCCCCTCCCCTGCTGGGATAACTAGCGTTACACAGGTGGAGGCTACTTTATAGCTGTTGCAAAGCAGGCTCTGCTGATGCGTGCTACAATCCCACCATTGGGGAGGCTGCAGCAGCCTCCCACACACCAGCAGGCCCATGATACTCACCAGAGCAGGTATGCCTGTGCAGGGGGACACAGTGAGGTGTGGAAGGGTTTGAACAGGGCATGGGGGGGGTCGGAACAGAGAAGAGTGTTGACGGAATGGGGCAGTGATCAGGGAGGGGAGCAAGGTAGATGGGAGAGTGGGTCAAATTAGCAGTAGTGGCCCATGCCAAATCCTGAGCCCCTTCCTGCGCCTGATCTGCCTTCTAGCAACACGGACTTGCACCAATGATTAAGGGCCCAATCCTATCCAACTTTCGAGCTCCAGTGTAGCCACAATGCAGCCCCGTGGAAACGGAATACATGATCCCATACCTTAAGAAGGCCCCAGTGACTGCCCCTCCACCATAGGATGCAGTGCACACCCCACTGGCACAACTGCACCAGCACTGGAAAACTGGATAGGATTGGGCCCTGAGCTGGCACAGGTCCGATTTGACTCATTGGAGCTACTAGGGATTATCACGGGGAAAGGGGACATTTTTCCCTTATTCCAGGGGTCTCCAAACCCTGGCCCGGGGGCCAGATGCGGCCCGCAGCAAGCCTCTTTCCGGCCCACGGCCAACCTCTTGTCCCCTGAAAGCCTCTGGCCCACTCAGCTGAACCTGACCAGAACTGTGCTCTGATTGTGCCTGGAGGGTGTTCTGAGGGCCAGAGAGGTTGAATGAATGAGCCCATTCATTCATTGATTCAATCATCTAAGTTCCATCTCTAATTTATTTATTTAAATTTTATATTTAAATTTTTTTTTTCTGTTCCTCCACACCACGCCAGATATCTGATGTGGCCCTCTGGCCAAAAAAGTTTGGAGACCCCTGCTTATACTGAGGAGAACTCCAGCAGCAGAACTTCCCCACAGGATAAGGCAGTAGCCACGCTGCCACCACTACACCACCAAGCAGTGATTTAGTTAGTATTGGGAAGTTAATTGATCAGTAGAGAAAATTCTGGGTCTAGTTTCTGTTCTAGCCTCAAACTACCTGTATTTCAGAATTTAAAATGCGTTTCTCAGCCTTCTTGATTGCCTTGCTCCAAAGGCACATTTTGCATATAAATATGATACTTGATTCAAAACTTTGACAGGTGATCTCCTTATATGGCCAATTCCTGTTGTGTAGCCCAGAAGGTAGGTACAAAAAGTGAAATTCACAGTGTGGTCGGTGGGCAGCCAGTTGAATTTAGATTTAGCAGACAAGAGGCATGTCTTTTCTCACATATTTAATTCTAGGATTAAATAACCCCTGCTAACTGGTTAAAAGGCGCTTTTTCAAGTGGGTGCTCCTCTTTTATTTAGCAGGGGGAGAGTAACTGGCCCACCTCACCCCAGCAGTGTCTTTTCTAGTGGCTGTCTGCTGGTGTTGCATCTTTTTAGATTGTGAGCCCTTTTGGGACAGGGAGCTATTAGATATTTGATTTTCTCTGTAAACCACTTTGTGAACTTTTTGTTGAGAAGCGGTATATAAATACTGTTGTTGTTGTTGTTGTTAGGATCAAATTCACTCCATGAAACAAAAGGTATGGCAAGGTCTCCTAATTTGTGATTTTACTTCTCTCCCATATAAACGGTAAAGACACACACCACAGTCCCATCTATTGTGCTTGCTTACAATTTAGCCTCCTTGTACCCACGCTTCCTCTTGGCTTTTCAACCCCAATCTGCAGGCTGGGGCCAATGCTGAAGTTAGGTAACATCAATATTTAATTGGATACATGTTCTCAGCTCTTAAATCTGACAACCAACCTCCCACGTAAGCATAAGTATAACATATGCTTAAATGAGCACAATATGTGAGAATACAGAACGTGTTTACTGCTCACATGCTGTGGAAGTTAAGGACTTGGTGGAACTGGAAAAGTTGCAGAACAGAGCAACCAAAATGATACTGGGCTGGGGCATCTCCCTTACAAGGAAAGGCTACAGTGTTTGGGGCTCTTCAGTCTCATAAAAAGAAGTGCCTGGGATGGGACATGATTGGGACATACAAAATTATGTAGGGGATGGATAGAGTAGGTAGAGGGATGTTCTTTTCCCTCTTATACAACACCAGAACCAGGGGACATCCACTAAAGCTGAGTGTTGGGAGAGTTGGGACAGACAAAAGAAAATATTTATTTACTCAGCGTATCATTAGTCTGTGGAACTCCTTGCCACAGGATGTGGTTATGGTGTCTGGTCTAGATGTCTTTAAAAGAGGATTGGACAGATTCCTAGAAGAAAAATCCATCACAGGTTACAAGCCATGATATGTATATGCAACCTCCTGATTACAGAAGCAGGCTACCTTAGAACGCCAGCTGCAAGGGAAGGCACCAGGATGCAGGGCTCTTGTTGTCTTGTGTGCTCCCTGAGGCACCTGGTGGGTCACTGTGAGAAACAAGAAGCTGGACCAGATGGGCCTTTGGTCTGATCCAGTCGGGCTCTTCTTGTGTTCTTAAGGTGAACGCATTAATTAAAAAGCAATTCCCAAGCTTTTTACTACATTTTCACCACACAAATGCAACACCTTGATTTTTTTATTTTGTTTTTTATTTTGCCGTAATCTAAACCAGCGATTTTCAACCTTTTTCATCTAACGACACACTGGCAAGGCATTAAAATTGTCAAGGCACACCACCAGGTTTGTGATAATTGCCAAGGTACACCATGCTGCCAGTGGGAGCTTCACAACCCTATTGGCCCTACTAATAAATGACCTTCCCTCAAATTCCTGTGGCACACCTGCAAACCACTCGTGGCACACCAGTGTGCCACAGCACAGTGGCTGAAAATGGCTGATTTAAACAGTCAAAAGGAGACATTTAGAATTGGGGAATGGTTACAAACAGGCGGATGTGTCTCATTCGAAGCAAAAGTTTAAAATTACTATGTCAACCGTTCATCAAAAAGTTCTGAAATGCCATCACGCTGCAGCCCTCACAAGGAATATTCTCTATGCTAAATTTCCAGTGGGTTTGACAAATTGTCGTGATTTTATGATGAGCAAAACGTTCAGGCTTTATAATGAAAGAATCCCAGCCATTATAACTACTCAAGTACTCTTGTGCCAGTGTGATTGTGTATCATTATATGTTTCAGCTTTTATTTGTACTTACTGTCTGCATCATTCTTTAATAAAGGGAAGGGTGAGGAGTTCCTGTTGCCCTTCTGTCCTATTCAGGGCGACCACGT
The DNA here is from genome assembly GCF_035046505.1 of Tiliqua scincoides. Classification (NCBI taxonomy): domain Eukaryota; kingdom Metazoa; phylum Chordata; class Lepidosauria; order Squamata; family Scincidae; genus Tiliqua; species Tiliqua scincoides. The sequence goes on from NC_089827.1 coordinate 74,557,337, forward strand.
CAGTTTTTCCCCCACCCCCAGCTACTTCCTTAAAACCAGATTTTTAAAGTACACTCATATCCCTTTTTTATTTCACTTCTCACAACATCTAACCTTTCTCCTCTAAGTTTTAGCAAGTCCCCTATTCAAGGCTACAAGGTGGTCATAAACCTCAAAATACTAGCAAAGGCTGGGAGACACTGACTTTAATTCTCTATTGTTCAAGTAATTGTTTCTGGCCAGTTTAGAAGCAGGATACTAACCCACAGCATAATTCTATGCTTAACATAGCATAGTAACACGTAGTCATGCCAAAATAGGCTACACTACATGGTCTGGTGGGGGGAGGAAGGATTGGGAGGTTTGGGGGGGGGGAATGCCAATAGGACTCCTTGGACTTGCATTAGCTCTTTAAGCACAAGTCTGAGGAGCAAATGGGATGAGTTGGCTTGCTCCAGTGGAAATAGAAACTGACACAAGCCAACTATGCTGGATGCCACTCCCTCCTGTCTCTGACACATCCCCCATCCTTCCATCTGCCCCATTATGCACACCCACTGTGCAATTACACCCACATTTCTGACTTACCAGCATCAGGAGGCCTCCCCACCACAACACATCATGAGGCCTCTGTGGTGTCTCCAGTAGTATCCTATATAAGTATGTGGCTACACATGCTCTGGACTGCTGTTTGTGACAGCCGTAATGGTGGTGTAGTGGTTTGGGAGGTGGACTTAGACCTGGAAGATCCAGGTTCAAACCCCCCCTCAGCCATGATGCGTCCTGGGTGACCTTGGGCCAGTCACTTTCTCTCAGCCTCACCTACTTCACAGGGTCGTCGTGAGGACAAAAGGAGGGGAGCAGCTGTGTACACCACACTGAGCTCTGTGGAGGAAGGACGGTATAAAAATGTGAAAAAATAAATGTACAATTGCCAGAATGCTAGTAGATTGGTGCCCAGTTTATCTACCCACTTTGGCTATACTGTAAGAAAGCAGAGTTATAGTTCATATGTAGTTCAATCCCTTTACACAGCAAAGAGATTGATTGGTGGACTTGGTAAGGACTGGAATTTTAGGCACTTTCTCCTATTTCTTAAAGGGGCAAAAACAACATTATTGGGGTGCTTTGTGTAATTCCTAAACACTACAAGTTCATGTTAAATGTGTTTCAACCAACAAGGTTACCTCTCACCATATTTCCATAAGTAGCAAATGGCTAGATGATACACTAATCACACAACTTCTGTGAATAGCAAAAAGTCGAAGAGAAATATGCTTGGGCTTTTGATTCACCATCATTTACAGGGTTTTCTTTTTTCTTTTTTCTTTTTTTACCCTTAAGGAAGTTTCCAGGTTTTTCACAGTAGTTTCCAACTTATAATAGTTTGCTTGTTCTACAGAGATTAATAGAATTCCAGATGCATCCATCTTCATACTAGGTTGCAGGGGAACTGTAAATTCCAATATAAAATAAAACCCTCTACGGTCATATCCGCATGACAGATAATGCCAATTTATTTTAGCATGAGGCAATTTACCTTGAAGTAAGCTATCACACTGATGCATCACTATCGGTAATGTCATAACCTCCTAGCTAACCCTTAATTCACACATACCAGCCAAGTTTGGATATTCACTAAGTCTGGATAGGCCCAGCGGGGCTGCCAGGCCAACGCTGTATCCAGTGCTGGATTTGTGCAGGAGGGAGGTCTCCTCAGGGTAAGGGAACTTTTGTTCGCTTACCCCGTGATGAGCTTGTCTGCTCAATGGTTTAGCTTGTCTGCTAAATCACTGGCACATAACCAAGTAGCCCATATAGGACTTTCAGGTCCAGGATGGAGGTTAGGACGTAGCAGAGGCCTGCTCCGCTGTGGCAGCAAAGGAAAGCAGGGATAAAGATTGTGTTTGTGCGGGTACCAGATTATGAAATGCACAACAAGGGATTCCAATGAGATTAGCTAATAAAATCAGAGAACCAGAAATCCAGCAATGGACTTTAAAATGCTTGAAATTGTCATTTGAAGCACCCTGTCGCTTCAGGTGCTGCTTCAGGTTTTGCTAAGGAAGGATGACTTTTCATACTACTTCACATTGTACTATTTCTCAAAAATTAATCAGCTCGAGTTAACACCGATTTATGTGCAAGTTAAGCAACGTCAAGCTTGTCTTTGAGCTTGTAGGTGGAAGTACATATAACCAGAGAAAATCTCCCGAACAAAATAATAACCAAAGGTTATCTGTATACATCATATGTTTAGAAGGGTCAGTACACAATGGCTGAATACACACTTCACTTTATATAAGAAGTGTGTATTCAGCCATTGTGGGCTGACCCCTCTAAACATACTGTGGACTGACCCCTCTAACCCCATACTGTGAACTGACTCCTCTAAACATACTGTGGACAACTCTCTATGTTGGTTCAGTTCACAGCACCACCAGATAAAGAACCTTATGGAGCACAGCTGATCAACCTCTAGCTGTTCTCAACCAGTTCAGGCCAATTAGTCTCAATTATGACAGGGCAGTCCCTTGCATAATTCAGTTCTGTGTGTTTTCTGCCTGATATACAAGACCTTTCCCCCAATATTTTTGTTCTTTGACACCCTCACTTCAATAAGAGCTTGATGCAATGACTAGAAAACCAAAGGAAGACAAAGGCAGTGGAGAAAAACCAACCAGTTGGCTTGTGGCAGAAAAGAGGAAGCTAAATGCCTGCCTCTCAAGAGAAGAGCTAAGGTAAGGTGCTGGAGAAGCTGAAATAGAGTGCCAGGGGGCTTTGGAACAACCACAAAGTGGACGGGAAGTCAGTCAGACAGAGGCAGAAGACAAGGGGATGAAAAATGTGCTGTGAACAGATGATAAATGATTTCTTAAGAGACTAAGGAGAAGTTGTCGAAAAGAGACTGTGAGATGCCACCGTCAGTGGCAGTTTTCAACAGAAAGGCAAAGGAATCAGCAGTGGGGCTTTAGGATGAAGAATATGAAGTATAATTTGAGATACAGGGTTTAAGTCTATTGGTTTGAGGATATCTTGTTGCAACAGCACATTTCAGCCTCTCAGCAGCTCTCTGGCTTAGTTATTGTACATCTTCTATTCACACAACAGAGTGAAAGATAAATCTCCCTGAAAATCCAATAATTTTCAATGCTGTGGAAATTACAAGTGTATGTTGCTTTTTAAACTTCTGCGCTTCTTGAGAGAAATTTTAGCACCTTGGTTAGCTATACCTGAAGCCTAGTGATAGACACAGGAGTTTACCTCTCCTTTTTAGCACTGCATTTCCCTTCCTTTCTTAGAACAACCATTTCTTAGAAAAGGAAGGTTTTATAGAACCCTCCTTTTTATCAGAACTCATATATAGGTGGCCCCTACTCATTTGACAGGTTGGGGATTGAAGCAGTGATGAAAAGCCGAACCCAGTCCTTTTTTAGTTTACAAATGTTGCTTCCAATGCTTTTTCAGCTAGCAAATTGCAAATGCTTCTTTAATCTTGCAAATACCTGCTGCCACACAAAGATTTCTGCAAAAGGATTCTCACTGACACCTTCAAGAATGGGAATAGACCCAGAGCAGAGGTTGGCATGGGCTTTCACTCTCACACACACATACCGAAACAGATTGAGTCACCATATCACATGCAAATCAACATGGGGGAGGGCAATTTTAGCCTTTAGAGAGAGGTTGAAAGAATGGAGCATGTATTGAATGAGTGAGTTCTGGGTATAATGGAAATGTGTTGAAAGAGCAGATCATCAAAAAATGAACCATCAGAAAGCAAGGGATACTTGAATATTCAAAATCATACAAAAAGCTTCAACCTTCCATCTCTGGCACTTCCACTACTACAGCATCATTGTTTGCCAACTAGAGGATGCTGATACAGTATGCTGACCCTTGTAAAATAATTTGCTATTAAGCAGAATTATTGGCTACAGGGTGTCTAGAAGGAAGTGGGCCAGGGGGTAGGAGCAGATATTTTGGTGTGCACTCTGGGGTAAGCAGAGGGCAGTGGGTGAGCAAGTATGGATCGCTAGAGACTATCTCGCTCAAAGAGCCTGGCTGGTGAGCCAGGCACGGATGGCAACGTCAAAGACTTTCTGGCTTGGGGGAGACAGTGCAGTTCTGACTCCTTGACACTTCAGGGTTGGTGTAGGGTAGCTCGGACAGCTCGGGAGGCAATTTTGAGTCAGGGTAAGAATGCCCCAAAGGGGACTAGAGTGTGGTTTGTTCTCTCCTCTAGGTTAGATGCCTGCACTAAAGGAGGGGAGGAGGAGTTGTGAGGCATGGCCTGCTGCAAGGTTTCTCAATTTGTAATTGGTTTTCAATAAAAGTGGCCCAAGTTCTATTCCCAGCATCTCATGTGGTTCTTTTTTTTTGGGGGGGGGGGGTGTTTGCACAGGCAATAAATACAGTACACGACAGAACTATAGTAACATCCAGTGGGCTAAAAGCCATAAAGTTCTGACATCCAAAACAGCAGCTATCATTCTTATCTGCCTGGCCTGATAAGTGCCAACCACACAAGTCCAAAAGCAGAGCATTAGGTCAAAAATATATTGCAGTAGTAATTATAGACAGAATATGAGTTTCTTGGTAGATGCCAGACTTCTAAGGAGAGCAAGCAGTGTGAGCACTGACAATTTGTAATGCTGTCCCTGTACTTGCACACTTGAATAGCAACTCTACTCAGAATTTAACGTACCTTTTGGTCACACAGTAGTGAAACAGTAGAAGCATTATTGAGTAACAAAACATGAGGATGATTGTATAAATAAATACATAAGTGTGAGCAATAAGGTATTTTTTAATTGCAAGATCAGATCACATATTGGAGAAAAGGAAAGGACAAGGAAAGACTTTGCTCAGATCTACCACCTCCCACCTACCGTGATGTTTCCTTGGAGACAATTAAGAAAGCCATCCATTAAGGACATAAGGACCACTTTGTTTAAAGTTCATTTAATACTATTAAAAAATGTAATTAGATGCCTGGGGAAAAACACCTGGGGTAAAACAGTTTAACCCATAACTGATTTTGCTCAGTATATATCTAACTGCTTTTTAAAAAAAATTCTGTAAAATAGATCTCGTGCAGGGAAAGCACCCTACAGGTAGACCACAGCTGCAATACAAGGACATCTGCAAGAGGGATCTGAAGGCCTTAGGAGTGGACCTCAACAGGTGGGAAACCCTGGCCTCTGAGCGGCCCGCTTGGAGGCAGGCTGTGCAGCATGGCCTTTCCCAGTTTGAAGAGACACTTGGCCAACAGACTGAGGCAAAGACGCAAAGAAGGAAGGCCCATAGCCAGGGAGACAGACCAGGGACAGACTGCACTTGCTCCCAGTGTGGAAGGGATTGTCACTCCCGGATTGGCCTTTTCAGCCACACTAGACGCTGTTCCAAAACCACCATTCAGAGCACGACACTAGAGTCTTTCGAGACTGAAGGTTGCCAACAACATAATTCAGAAGCTTGCAGATTTCTTTCCAATTATTTATTGCAATTTATGATACACCTCTCTGCCTACACAGATGCCCAATCTAATTACATAAAAATTATAATAACTTTTACACCATTATTCCTTCCTGTCCATTACCAAGCTAGAGGCAAAGGGGGTGTGGACAGTTTACAATTACAAGCAGGCAGTTCACTTTAGAACCTTGCTGGGCCATTACTCCTCAATTCCTTCTCAAGCCACCCAGGAATCTTGGTTGCTGCCCAGTTTCTAAGGCGTCAGCTATTTTCCTCACAAGTAGATTGTAACACCACATAAATCACTATACATAAAGGGTGGCCCTCATTATCGGGGGGGGGGGGGAATTCTGTTCCCAGAACTCCTGCAGATACCAAAATCCATGAATGTTGGAATGCATGGATTTTGGGGTTGCTCACCCCGCAGGTTTGGAAATCGCAGGTTTTCAAATCCACGGATACCAAACCAATGGATACAGAGGGCCGCCTATATGTCCCGAAGTTATCTCTTCACTCTTAATGAGTCTCTATTGATTGTCAACCCCTAGTGAATGAAAATTTTAAAAAATCAGAGTTGAGGTAAACTTTCATAGTGGTTAACACTGATAAAATACACAACATGCTTGCGTGGCACGTCTTCAGTGACTAGAACAGGGGTGGCCAACTTTTCAACTTTAGGGCTCCTGGACCTTTAACAATTGTGAAGAATCTGTGAGATGACAAGCTGTACCTGCTGAAATTGCTTCTACACAATAGGTCCAGGAGGCCTAAAGTTGAAAGGTTGGCCACTTCTGGGTTAGAATATTATTTAAGTCAAAGGCCAAGGACTATCCATTTTTGGTACTGATTGATGTCCTAACTTACAAAGATAAGAGCTTATATTAATATCATCTTCCTTGGACCCATGCATATATTCTAACTGACCAAACCTCAAAATAGTTTCATCAAGCAGCATTTAATTAGCTAAAGAATACACTCCATATTTCAATTAAAAACAGTAACATGTTTGAGACCAAGCTCCTAATTTACATTTTACAATCAATTAATATTTACATTAAAATAATAGTTTCATTTTCAATAAAAATTTGTACAGATTTTTAAATCAAATGCATTAGTCTTGCTTCATATCCTCATTGCTTCATTAGTATTTATAGCAACCAAGTTCTGATGTTAGTTTTTAATGCAAGTTTAGTAAAAGATGCAACTTCAGCAACAGATCTTTTTTTTTTTTTTAAACTGGCCTATGTGGAAGAAAAAAAAACCAATCTTGCCTGTGCTATCCATGATTACATATTATCCCCATAGTATGTTGGCAACCTTCAGTCTCGAGAGACTATGGTATCGCGCTCTGAAAGGTGGTTCTGGAACAGCGTGTGGCTGAAAAGGCCAATTCGGGAGTGACAATCCCTTCCACACTGGGAGCAAGTGCAGTCTGTCCCTAGTCTGTCTCCCTGGCTATGGGCCTTCCTTCTTTGCCTCTTAGCCTCAGACTGTTGGCCAAGTCTCTCTTCAAACTGGGAAAGGCCATGCTGCACAGCCTGCCTCCAAGCGGGCAGCTCAGAGGCCAGGGTTTCCCACTTGTTGAGGTCCACTCCTAAGGCCTTCAGATCCCTCTTGCAGATGTCCTTGTATCGCAGCTGTGGTCTACCTGTAGGGCGCTTTCCTTGCACAAGTTCTCCATAGAGGGGATCCTTTGGGATCCGGCAATCATCCATTCTCATGACATGACCGAGCCAACACAGGCGTCTCTGTTTCAGCAGTGAATACATGCTAGGGATTCCAGCACGTTCCAGGACTGTGTTGTTAGGAACTTTGTCCTGCCAGGTGATGCCGAGGATGCGTCGGAGGCAGCGCATGTGGAAAGCGTTCAGTTTCCTCTCCTGTTGTGAGCGAAGAGTCCATGACTCGCTGCAGTACAGAAGTGTACTCAGGACGCAAGCTCTGTAGACCTGGATCTTGGTATGTTCCGTCAGCTTCTTGTTGGACCAGACTCTCTTTGTGAGTCTGGAAAACGTGGTAGCTGCTTTACCGATGCGTTTGTTTAGTTCGGTATCGAGAGAAAGAGTGTCGGAGATCGTTGAGCCAAGGTACACAAAGTCATGGACAACCTCCAGTTCATGCGCAGAGATTGTAATGCAGGGAGGTGAGTCCACATCCTGAACCATGACCTGTGTTTTCTTCAGGCTGATTGTCAGTCCAAAATCTTGGCAGGCCTTGCTAAAACGATCCATGAGCTGCTGGAGATCTTTGGCAGAGTGGGTAGTGACAGCTGCATCGTCGGCAAAGAGGAAGTCACGCAGACATTTCAGCTGGACTTTGGACTTTGCTCTCAGTCTGGAGAGGTTGAAGAGCTTTCCGTCTGATCTGGTCCAGAGATCGATGCCTTCTGTTGCGGTTCCAAAGGCATGCTTCAGCAGGACAGCGAAGAAAATCCCAAACAAGGTTGGTGCAAGAACACAGCCCTGCTTCACGCCGCTTTGGATGTCAAAGGGGTCTGATGTGGAGCCATCGAAGACAACAGTGCCCTTCATGTCCTTGTGGAAGGATTGGATGAGGCTGAGGAGCCTGGGTGGACCATCCAATCTTGGGGAGAATCTTGAAGAGGCCATCCCTCCTGACCAGTTCGAAGGCCTTCGTGAGATCTATGAAGGCTATAAAGAGTGGCTGTCGCTGTTCCCTATATTTCTCCTGCAGTTGTCTAAGGGAGAATACCATATCAGTGGTAGACCTGTTGGCTCGGAATCCACACTGTGATTCTGGATAAACGCTCTCTGCAAGTACCTGGAGCCTCTTTAGTGCAACTCGGGCAAACAACTTTCCTACAACGCTAAGGAGAGAGATGCCACGGTAGTTATTGCAGTCACCCCTGTCGCCTTTGTTCTTGTACAGCGTGATGATGTTTGCATCCCTCATGTCTTGAGGTACTCCACCTTCTCTCCAGCAGAGACAGAGGATTTCATGCAGCTCAGTGACGATGATCTCTTTGCAGCACTTTAGGACTTCAGCAGGGATGCTGTCTTTTCCAGGTGCCTTGCCAAAGGCAAGGGAGTCCAGGGCCACATGAAGTTCTTCTAGGGTTGGTTCACTGTCAAGCTCTTCCAGCACAGGCAGGCACTCAATGTTGTTCAGTGCTTCTTCGGTGACTACATTTTCTCTGGAATATAGCTCAGAGCAGTGCTGCACCCAGCGTTCCATCTGCTGCGCCCGATCCTGGATGACCTCGCCTGTGGCAGACTTCAGAGGGGCAATTTTCTTCTGTGTTGGACCTAGGGCCTGCTTGATACCATCATACATCCCCTTGATATATATCCCCATATAACCTTCATAAATTGTGCACACATACTCCAAAAACAGTGTTTAGCCAAAGAAAAAAACTTTACTGCATGGGCTTTCATTCATTAAATCATTTGCAGTTGATCTGGAGAATACAGCTGAAAATGGAAATAATTTTTTGTGAATCATATATATTCTCAGCCTCTTTAATACTAAATTGCTTGAAATAAGGGAATGTCTGAAGACTGTTTAGTCCTCTGCCTCCCTGAGAACTCTTGATACCAGGTATGTACTACAAACACAAGGGTCCACTACCCAAATTGTAGCACTATCCAAACTGTACTACAATTCAAGCTCTCTTTGTACAATGGAACCAACGGCAGAACAAGTGATGGAAGATGCTACTAGAAGATGATACAGCAGAGAGATGAAAGGGAAATTTACTCACTGGTAAAGGAGTTTGTTAAAATCCTCTTCCTTCTCCCATCCTGCTTACAGAGAGCCAGGGAAATTAAAGCAACAATGGAAAGCCAGGGGAACAATAGGGCAGGCTGGAAGAGGAAGAGACGAGGACACAGAATCAATTAAAAGAACTGGGGAAGAATGGAACCATCTACTGAACACTATCTCCCGATCTTGTCTGATCTCGGAAGCTAAGCAGGGCCAGGCCTGGTTAGTACTTGGATGGGAGACCGCCTGGGAATACTGGGTGCTGTAGGCTTATACCATAGTCTTTTGAGACTGAAGGTTGCCAACCAACCAACCAGGATGCTAACCAAGCAAACTCAACTGCCATTCCAAGGGCCACTACAAATTCCAGACTGAAAATAAGGTGCCATGAATTAAGAGGCAGATTGGAAAAGTGTGAGGTCCTTTACCAAAACGGGCAGGCAGAAGGGTACAGCAACTGTAATGGCTGCTGCCACTAGAAAGCCCAAGGGGGGCTTTGTAAAGCCCCCAGCGTCTTTGTAACAACAGCAATGGTGCCTCCTGCAGAGGAGTTGGGTACGGTGGCAAAGGGGTCTGCTAGAGGAATGGACAGTGAACAGCAGGTTGCTTACTGCTTGCAAGCTGCTATGCCCGTCTCTTTTAATTGGCCCCACTGATACAGGCGCTGTAGCCTCAGCCACCAGGAGGTCAAGTACGCAATCCCAGAGGGCCTGTTTTGCACTTGCATTTCCTAACCCCACCCCATCCCCATCCTTCTTTGTCATCTGCATGGACAACATAAAGTAGCTGAGAAGCAGGATTTTCATGGGAAGTAAAATATTTGCAAGACCAAAAAGCAAAAGAGTAGAGAAATAAAGAAATAAGGTAAAAGACTATTTCCCTTTGCAATTCCTCCTCTACAGCCATATTTTGTGTCTAGAAAGATGAAAGGAACGAGCTGAGAAGCCCAGCTCCAGGTTTTTGGAGAGCCTGGACAGTGACTGAAAGAGGTACCAGAAATACAATAAAGAACTTGAAGAACTCGGTCAAACTCACACAATACTATGTATGAATGGCATTCTGGGTACCAAGGCTTAGCCAGTAAACATTTTATAGTTTTCCATACAAGTAAAGGGTACAAAACTAAGTTCTAACTTGCAGGATGTGTAAGTCTCCAAAGTTAAACAATGATGGTAATAATGATAAAATAATGTGACATCTAGTTTGACCCCCAAAGGCAACATGGGAGGGGTATTCTCAAAAATAGTTTCTTAGGCTTCTAAAGGCACAATCATATTCTGAAAACCAATTTTGTTCTGTTCCATTTTACCAGGGATGCCTGCTATTGACGGCTGTTGTCGTGTTTCAGGGGCTCTAAAGCAAGCTGGTCTGGCTTTGTTCCTTTACTAAAAGATGCCCCACCTCCCCAAGTTATCTGAAATGAAAATCCACATACAAAGGTCATATGCCTTTTAGGTTATGTCAATACCATTTTGCTTCATTGTATTCTCCTCCTCCTCTTCCAAGGTTTCAACAGCTGCTTCAAAGAACTATCTGAAGAACAACCTTTTCACGGAAGATAAACAGAGTCCTATATTTTGTATTAACCTCTTATCGCACATCCTGTCATGCCATACTTCTTGGAATGTCCAGCCTAATGTCAACAAGCTGGTGGAATGGTGACTGATTCTGAGATTTAACACACCAGGAGCTACAATACAAGTAACCAGTCAGAGAGCATTCAGGAGGAAAATGTGAATTTATTAGCACTCAATTGAATTTCTTGTTATATATATACCTATGGGGCTAGCTATACAATGACTTGTCATTTCATTTCCAAATCTGTTCAACCACTGCAACAACACCTTAAATCCAAAAGTAAGGAAGGAAAAGAAATTTAAGCACCTCAAAGAGACAGAAGACAGAAATGGGATTTCGGCTTTTCAGTTCAGAAAGTGCAGCTACTGAACTAACCAACTGCAAACATATAGAAGCATATTAGAGCACCCTCTGGTAAAAGCCTTCCTACTTCTTTAAGCTCAAGTTTTCACCACTTACTACCATGATGCAGTGCAAAAAGTGAGAATCTGGGAAATTAGTCTGATGAATATCAAAATGAATTTAATGAATTCGGTTCTGGATTGCGGTTCTGGTCGCCGCATCTCAAAAAAGACATAGCGGAAATGGAAAAGATGCAAAAGAGAGCGACTAAGATGATTACGGGGCTGGGGCACCTTCCTTATGAGGAAAGGCTATGGCGTTTGGGCCTCTTCAGCCTAGAAAAGAGACGCCTGAGGGGGGACATGATTGAGACATACAAAATTATGCAGGGGATGGACAGAGTGGATAGGGAAATGCTCTTTACACTCTAACATAACACCAGAACCAGGGGACATCCACTAAAATTGAGTGTTGGGAGAGTTAGGACAGACAAGAGATAATATTTCTTTTCTCAGTGTGTGGTTGGTCTGTGGAACTCCTTGCCACAGGATGTGGTGCTGGCATCTAGCCTAGACGCCTTTAAAAGGGGATTGGACAAGTTTCTGGAGGAAAAATCCATTATGGGGTACAAGCCATGATGTGTATGCGCAATCTCCTGATTTTAGAAATGGGTTATGTCAGAATGCCAGATGCAAGGGAGGGCACCAGGATGAGGTCTCTTGTTGTCTGGTGTGCTCCCTGGGGCATTTGGTGGGCTGCTGTGAAATACAGGAAGTTTGACTAGATGGGCCTATGGCCTGATCCAGTGGGGTTGTTCTTATGTTCTTAAAAAAACAAGGGTATTCAAGGGCCCAGAGCAGTCCAGTACGGACCGCTCTTCTCAAAAGTCCTTGTATAGGACAGCAACAATGCAAGAAACGGCAGGGATTAAGATATATTCCATATCACTGTACATGAAGGTGTGACTTAATGCAGAGCAGAGCACGACGGTCTACTGCACATCACTGCGTCCCTGACATTCAACCAAGCTGTGCAAAATCAGAACAACAATTCAGTGTACGGCAGTTGTGAACATAAGAAGAGTCCGGCTGAATCAGCCAAAGGCCCATGTAGTCCATATCCTGTTATCTCACAGTGACCCAACTCACAGATGCCTCAGGGAGCACAAGACAACAAGAGACCTGCATCTTGGTGCCCTGCCTTGCATCTGGCATTCTGAGGTAGCCTGCTTCTAGAACCAAGGAGTACCTACCATTAGGACTAGTAAACCGTGATAGAATTTTCCTCCATAAAATTGTTCAACCTCCTTTTAAAGGAATCTAGGCCATTACCGCTACCTATGGCAAGGAATTCCACAGGACGTGGAATTTGAAGGAGGCGAATTCCATTATAGCGGCCATTAAGGAAAGCGATCAAGAAGAACAGCCCAATCTTAATTAAATTCCCGTGTGATAATGCAGTGGAACTGGTGCACCTTCCGCTGTGCCCTGTGGGGGATTTTTGGCCATTGGAGACCTCCTCAGGGTACCTCAGGGTAAGGGAACATTAGTTTCCTTGCCCTGGAGTAAGCCCCAGCTGCCACCACAGAGAAAAAACTCAGACCCACACCAGATCAATCACTGGTACAAGTCTGCATTGACCCAGAAAGGTGGATCAGGCCCGGGAAGAGGGTCGGGTTTCAGCATTCCGAACTCGCCCCTCTCCTAGGACTGATCCGCTCCTTCCGGGTCCCATCACTGCCCTATTTATTTTGAGGCCATACATGTGTTGGTTAGTCTCAGATTCAAGTTGCAGTTTCAATCTGCAACTTGAAAAATTTAACACCATAAACCTGCTCAGGTTTTACCACCATCCTCATTAGTATTGCAAACACTGCTACACAATTTCTCTACAAGGTCTCTATTGCTTGGACAGCTGAGTTGCAACAAGTGCTATTTCAACAAGCAACAAGTGTTTCTTTGGTGGCAAACTTACAATCGTGCTCAAACTCCACCAAAGAAAATATTCCACCTTTCACATTTCATATTTTTATTTTATCAATATACTGTACAAAACTAAGCAAAACCAAAACTGTCCAATACATCCTGATCAATGCAGAAGGTCTAATTAATTCAAAATCTAAGTCTTATAGCCTCAAACAAGCATGCAAGAAAGAAAAACTTCTTACAGCACAGCAAACAACCTACATGGGTAAACATTATATTGAAAATTACCATTCCAATTGCTAATAAATACAATCCATGCCTAATCCATGATCAACAGCCCAATCCTATCTGCTGTGTTGTGACAACAGAACAGAGCTGTGCTGTTTAACAGGCTGCACTACAGAATGCCACCAGTGGTCATTTTGGAAGCACCGCTAACAGTGGCAGCCTGCTCTCGAAGGAAGTGACTTGCTCTAGAGTAGGTAAGTAGGCATGAGGGGGCGGGGATTGTAGGCAGAGAGGGAGGTGAAACTGGGCATTCCTTGGGAGGAATCGGGACAGGGAGAGAGCATAAGGGGGTAGATCCGGTAGTAACAGTGCACACCGAATCTTATCCCCTCTTTCAAAAATCTTCCCACCCTTTTCTCTCGGGCATATGACACACCAGAATTGGTGCTGCATGTCTGAAGAGACCACAGGCAGCCTCAGGAGGGCTAAATAAATATATATAGATGCATAATAAACTATATAGATGCAGTATAAATTATAATATAAAGTAAGTAAGTTATTTATAAGTTACAAATAAATTATATAGATGCAGGGTACGACTTTATGGTGCACAGCTGGTGGAGGGAGATAGCACTGGGGCCCAAAACGCACACATTCTTTTTCTGTTTTTACAATGGTCAGTTTAACCATACAGCAGTGGTATTCAAACTGGGGAGTCACGACACCCCAGCCTGTGGGTCCTGGCCTCTGCCCCCTTAAGAGGCGGGGGCAGCTAGGAGAGAGGGGGAAGGCAGCAGTGCAATCCGCAGGATCGCACCGCTCAGGGGGGCTGCAGGGGCTTGGGTGCACTCTCCCTTTCCCTGAGCTGGGACGCCCTGCAGGTGCTCGCGCAGGGCTCCCCGCACACAGGGATGGCTGCTGCAGGAACTGGTGAGTGCATCCCAGTCCCTGCAGACCCCTGAGCAACGCGATCCTGGGGACTGCGTCGCTGCCTTCCCCCTGCCCCTGCTGCCTCCCCCCCGCCCCCGCAAAGACTTACTTTGGGTTTCAAACTCCCGGAGAGTTTGAAAACCGCAGCCATACAGTATCAGTAATTTTCCAAACTCTGTTAACCTATCTCAAGTAGCTGGAGGAACAGCAATTTTCATTGCTTATTTACTGACAGCAGCAAGAACAAGTTACAAGTTCTGAGCTATTTTTCAGAATTAAACTTTTTTAAATATACCCCCAAAAACTGCACCCTGCTATATCACTGATAGCAACAGATATTTCTTTCTAGAAGCTTCTGATCCTCAGATAGTCGCAGATGTGCAACATTTCTGCAGACAGCACCTTAGCATTTAAGGTCCATTGCTATCCTGCACTTAACACAAACATAAGCAAAGTTGCCGAAAATACCCAGCTCATCAGACTTTGCAAACACTCTCTTCCAAACTTTAAAAGTGGCAGGAATGTTGTTAAAATACTAGAGGTCCTCACAATTAAGTTTATGCCTTCACACCTGCAAGACAAAAGTCATGGTGTTTGTCTTCTGTTACCTGGAGCTAAAAGGGACTCTTCTAATTGACGATGTTCAGGCTTCCGTGGCCATGCGGTACAGGAACTCGATTCCACTCAGTGAAATACTGTCAGCTGTTTCTTTCTGATTTAGAAGCACTAACTTCTCTCTTTCAAAAGCTGCAGGCCAGATTACGTACTTGAAAATGTCATATTTCAGGAAGCCATGAGAAAAATGGGAGGGGTGCAGTATATTGATATAACACAATTTTTCTGTGGGCAAGCTGGGGGAAGGTCACCCGTCACTGCGAGTCTCTTCCCAGTTGCTTTTTCTCATAAGTTCCAGCACTACCCAAATCAGTTATCCACTAAGAACATAAGGACAGCCCCACTGGATCAGGCCATAGGCCCATCTAGTCCAGCTTCCTGTATCTCACAGCGGCCCACCAAATGCCCCAGGGAGCACACCAGATAACAAGAAGACCTGCAAGGCCTTCTGGGAATTGTAGTTTAAGAACATAAGAACAGCCCCACTGGATCAGGCCATAGGCCCATCTAGTCCAGCTTCCTGTATCTCACAGCAGCTCACCAAATGCCCAGGAAGCACACCAGATAACAAGACCTGCAAGGCCTTCTGGGAATTGTAGTTTACGAACATAAGAACAGCCCCACTGGATCAGGCCATAGGCCCATCTAGTCCAGCTTCCTGTATCTCACAGCGGCCCACCAAATGCCCAGGGAGCACACCAGATAACAAGAGACCTGCAAGGCCTCCTGGGAATTGTAGTTAAGAACATAAGAACAGCCCCACTGGATCAGGCCATAGGCCCATCGAGTCCAGCTTCCTGTATCTCACAGCGGCCCACCAAATGCCCCAGGGAGCACACCAGATCACAAGAGACCTGCATCCTGGTGCCCTCCCTTGCATCTGGCGTTCTGACATAACCCATTTCTGAAATCAGGTTGCGCATACACATCATGGCTTGTAACCCGTAATGGATTTTTCCTCCAGAAACTTGTCCAATCCCCTTTTAAAGGCGTCCAGGCCAGATGCTGTCACCACATCCTGTGGCAAGGAGTTCCACAGACTGAAAAATGTCTCCCTCCTGAAGCCTCTTCTGTAATTAAAATGGCCACCAGAGTCTTGTTTAGGCATAAGGGTATAATGATTTGTTGTATCATCAGTAATAAGACCCACATGGTCCAGTCCCAATCTCAGACACCCCAAACCTATGACTCTTCTATGACTGCAACTTCAGTGCCACTGTGCCAGCAAAAGACCCAGCAAAAGTGCAAACTTCAGGCTAGGACCAGGCAAAGCGTCAACAGCACTTTGGGCCCCCCCCCCACACCTCCTGCCATGGTGCCCAAGTTGCGCCAACCCGAGTAAGTCAGCAGCAGGGACGTGTCATGGGTGAGGAGGGGGATGCTCAGGGGATTTGGAGGGTTTCGGGATGGGGAGGGCAGAGGTAGTTCCCTTAAGCAGTGACTTGGTGAGGAGATGGAGGGAGGTGGAATGAAGCTGTTGGGGAGGACCGAGCAAGGAGGTGACCGGGATTGGAGGTGGGCAGATCAGTCTGGGAAGGGGGTGAGTTTAGTGCAGGTCTGAGTAGAGCCTGCCACTCTGCAGAGGCTTACCCTCAGGTAAGGGAGTGTTTGTTCCCTTACCTAGAGGAGACCTCTGCAACTGCTTCCCCTTGCAGGATGTAGTCATAGCCATTTCAGCACCACAGCATCAGCGAGGGAGGGGCAGTAGGAATGGGCTCCTAGGCTTGCAAAACAAAGGATTTCTTGTTTGGACTGATCTCAGCAGCCAGGATTACATGTATTATGATCTAGCAGATATATTTTAGCCTAATTTTATATGCAAGCTTTTTTAACCTGGTTGGTTGGCAACCTTCAGTCTCGAAAGACTATGGTCTAAGCCTACAGCACCCGGTATTCCCAGGCGGTCTCCCATCCAAGTACTAACCAGGCCGGACCCTGCTTAGGTTCCAAGATCAGACAAGATCAGGCATCTGCAGGGTAACAGTTGCCTTGAAGGAAAATGGGCTAAACACTGAAATTAATTAATTAATCTTTACATATTTATTTATGCTGTGACTTATTTCCGCCTGGAATTATCTTTAATGCCTGTACTGTACTTCCCTCAATGATTTTCAACAACTGTGTCCTAATGTAAAATATACTGAAACCAGTGACGTAGCTAAAGGGGGTGCAAAGCACTAAGTTTTGCAGGGACCCTCACCACAGTGAGCAAGGGGCCCCTCCCTTTTGGAGCCATTCCAGTATGCATCCATTTTGCTCCCTCCCCCCCCAGCCTGGAATGGCTCCAAAGCAGAGAGGGAGGGGCCCCTTGCATACTGCAGTGAGGCTCCCTGCAAAATTTAGTGCTTTGCATCCCCTCTAGCTACACCACCAACTGAAACAGCATCCCTGCTTTTAACTCAGCTTGTTAACCTTGGGATCTGCATGTCCATAATTATGGGGGGCAAATTTTAGTTTGCAGAACATACACTGCTTTGGAAGGCAATATCCTGCAGTCTGGGCTTTTGTGCTCTATACCCTATGTCAAAGTTGATAACCACTAATGCACCAATATCACTCCATGGATGATGGGGCTGTGTCAGGGTTTCCATGGATGCTGGTGGTATTTACTGGGAAGGGCTATGCCTAGATGGGCTTAGGATACAGCAGTTGTTTTGCTGGTTTAGTTGCTCTCAGTACAACATCAGAACAGGATTGGGCTCTAAGTACAGGTCCAACCTTGTTATACACAGATTTTTTATATACGGATTTCAGGCAGGTCCCCATTCATTTCAACGTGCATTTTATTTTTAATCTATTGGAATTGATGATGCAGTATATGACTGCATTTGGGAAAATGTTACAGAACTGCTTGGGAGGGTTAGGAGGGTTTGTCTTTATTTTTAATAAATTTTTAAACTTATACTTATTGTAAACTTTTAATTTACTTAATTAATGTGAATTTGCAATATGAGGGTGTTAAAAAAATTTTCTGCTTGATGATGTCACTTCTTGCCATGACATCACTTCCAGGTTAATGATACCATTTCCAGTGGGTCCTGACAGACAGTCATTCTAAAAAGTGGGTCCCAGTGCTAAAATTTATGAGAAGAACCAAGTTAGGACATTATTTTTTAAAGTCTCAGATATGTACATATACGGTTTTCATAGAAAGTGTGGTTTCAAATTTGACACCTCAGGAAAATCAGTTTGCAATCCTCTCCTGAAAACATTCCTAGGAAGTTTCATTTTACTTTGCATAAAACCAAATGTTTTCAAATAATGCAACACTTAGTGGTTTTTTGTTTTGTTTTTAACAGAAAGTTTGAAACAGCAGCACAACTGCAGCTTGCAAAGAGGACAGTCATGTTTGTTCATCTTACAATTCACTTAACCTCAAGAGAAACAGCCATGATGACATACTGCCAGGGCAGAAACACATACATGGATCTATCCATCCCTTAGAACTTCAGGGTAGAAAAAGGGGTCTATGGGTGCAAATTAAGCAGCGTGATTTAGCAGAAACTCAGTTGCTTCCCACCAACCCCCTCTAAATTGCTGCCAACAATAAAATAGGAGTATAGGCAGCTTAAAGGTTTTAAGAACAATTATTATTGGCAACCTTCAGTCTCGAAAGACTATGGTATCGCGCTCTGAAAGATGGTTCTGGAACAGCGTCTAGTGTGGCTGAAAAGGCCAATTCAGGAGTGACAATCCCTTCCACACCGGGAGCAAGTGCAGCCTGTCCCTGGCCTGTCTCCCTGGCTATGGGCCTTCCTTCTTTGCCTCTTAGCCTCAGACTGTTGGCAAAGTGTCTCTTCAAACTGGGAAAGGCCATGCTGCGCAGCCTGCCTCCAAGCGGGCCGCTCAGAGGCCAGGGTTTCCCACTTGTTGAGGTCCATTCCTAAGGCCTTCAGATCCCTCTTGCAGATGTCCTTGTAACGCAGCTGTGGTCTACCTGTAGGGCGCTTTCCTTGCACGAGTTCTCCATAGAGGAGATCCTTTGGGATCCGCCCATCATCCATTCTCACGACATGACCGAACCAACGCAGGTGTCTCAGCTGCAAATATGTACCTCTCTGATTACAGCAACACAGGAAATCCTAAAGCTATCCCCTTTTCACGCATGTGTGTCTTCATGCCATGGTGCACTCTGGGGTGGCAGCAAGGGCTGTTGGCATGTTGCATGTAGGAAAGAGAAAGGGAGGAAGGGACACACCTCCACACATCAAAGACGACAAGAGTAAAGGTCTGAGATAGGGAGCCACCAAGTCTTCAGCCACTTGGACAATACAACACCTCCTAGAGTCCTGCAGATGGCATTACACCAATTTGCCAACAGGGGAGAAGACCTCCTGCATATCTCCCACCTATTAGAGGTGAGGCTGAAGTGGCCACAGCTTTCTCAGTCATGGTGCCCACCCTATGCAACTTCCTCCTACAGAAGGCCCACTGTGCTCCTTCCCTCTTTTAGGTGGCAGCTGAAAACCTATTTGTTTGGTAAAGCCTTTTCTTCTTATGTTTGGTTAGACTTCACTCTTCTTGGCTTGGTGTAGTTTTATTTCATATTCTATTGCTCGTTTATTTTGGACTGTATTTTTAATTATGCAGATCACTTTGAGTCTCTAAAAGGGATGTGGGGCATAAATCTTTTAAAATAAACAAATATCGCTGTCCAATAAAGCTGGTTGTTTTGTTGAGGGTGAAGGAGTATTGCTTTCTACAGCAGTCAGCAAGGTGAGAGGAGAGTAAATGCTTAGAAGAGTTTTCCAGTTGCTTTTATTTTATTTTATTTTGCCTGAATCCAGGCAGTGAGGAGGGAGGAACAAGTTTGATTATGGGCAGAAGAAGAGGACATGAGTTCATGTGTTTCCCACTAGCCCCCAGTGACAATGCATAGCATGAGCTTTCTAAAACCAAAGTGAATGTGGAGTACAATCAGAAACCTTTAGGCAGCCACTTCTTTCAATCCTCCCTGTGGGAGGATGGAATAAACCAGCACCACAGGAGCAAGCAGCTGAACATAATGCACACAAACAAGCATAAAAATCACATGTGTTTTAACGCAGCTAATGAATGATGCATGGAGAGGATGGACAAGAGAAATAAACCCGCATAGGTCTTAGACTCCAAATGTTCACAGTAGGAATGAAGTTAGCATTTCAAAGGAAGAGGAATACGTTTTCCTAAAGTCCACTAGACTGCTTATTCTCATGAATGCTGAGAAGCAGAGCCTCCATCTCTTTGCAAAAGAAGGAATGTCTTCCTCAACTTGAAGCAGCAAATTGTTGTGGCAATGCTTTTAAGCGTACAAAGGGAAATCAGTGAAAATTTACCAGGAGTTACTGGGAAAATATAATAAGATCACTCAGATGCTCTCACAAAACCACTGTAGACTGAGGGCCAAACTACATGTTATCCAGAGTTCCATGTGAGTTTTTCTTGACTTTTTATGTTAATGAGAAGCAGTTACTGAAACCTGTATCAGAAGCAGAGAAAAGACTGGTAGGACATGGTGGGGAGGAGAGACAGGAAGTGTCACCCCTTTTCTGCTGATTATTTGTCCCTCTGAAAATTGTTCCCCGGATGCTTTTCTCCGTATCTTTTTTCATGGTTGACCCAAAAGAAACTTAAAACCTTTTTTTTTTTTCCAAATCAGGGAAAATTGAAAGTTCATGGAGCATATGGCTTGGCTTTAATTCACAGGCGTGCGCTGCTTAACAACCATTTGCTTAACGATGGACCGCATGTATAAGGGTGGTCAAAGCACAATCAAGATGCTCTTAATGAGACAATCGCATGTCCCATAGCCTGCAGCAGTGTCTGTTTGCCAAACAGAGACGCTCTGAATGCAAAGAAGAGGCAATCTTGTCTCCAGTAGCCTGTGCAGCCAGCTAGTGTCTGGCAGGGAGTGTCTGTTTATACAACAGAGGTAATATATTTGACTGAATATTCACTTAATGACCTAATCACATAACAAAGGGAATCAGAGAACGTATGCCCGTTATTGTGGCGCACATTTGTACTTCCTTCTGGGGAACAGGATGGGGGATATAAGTATTACATATAAATTTGAGTAAGCTCATTGTTAACCCTACCCTCTATTTTCTACCTATCTACCTAATCTTTTCTATAACCTTTGGTTATTTATAGTAAACAAGAGGTGTTCAATGATAGCATGCTTGCCTATCTGACAAAAGTGTTGTCATCTGAAGTGAAATGTGCTATTACTGAACTCAGGGGGTCACAGTGATAGACCATAGTGCATATTCAGTGTATCAACTCTTACAGAATCCTCACAAATGTGGATCTATGAGTTTGAGAATGAAGAACACTTGGGATCAGACCAGATCACAGTTGTTTCATTCCGAGTTTCCTTGCTGTAGTCTAGCTAATACCCACTCTATTTCCAGAACTAAATTTCCTCATCAGTGTTCTGCCAACCAGCTACCTACACTCCCTGAAGACTGAACATCTGTGACAAGAGATCTATATTTTTCTTAATCTCAAATCCTCATATAATTATATGTATGAGAAACAATTCCCTCATAGCTTTTGTGGGCATAAGTGGTTTCAGAGGGAGAAAGGGATGAAGAGTCGCAAACAGAATCAGTGGTGGAGCGGAAATTTCAGCTGAAGGAAATACACATTTACTACATTGCTCAAAATGATTTTCCTGTACAGGAAACCGCTCATCTAGAAGTCATGTAAGGCTGTTTTGCATTCCTTGTTCAAATGCATGGAGCCAACTCCTACGATAAACTCATATATAACATGTAACAGTTCAATATTTTTTTGTTTAAAACAGTGACTATGGAGGCAAAAAAAAATTGGTGGAAATTGTCAGGTGTCAGGGGCTTTAGGACTCTGCTCCCACTGTAATTCCCATTCTAATTCCCCATGCTATTTTATATAGAAAAAAAGATTCAATTCAAATCCAATGGAAAGTTGTTTTCTAATTAAAATAGTACACGCAGGGTGCAATTCAGATCAGAATCACAGTGGGGGCAAAGACCTAGAACTTCCCCAACAACTCATAACTGCAGTTCTGCCCCATTTTGTAACATCCCACAGTTTGCCATTTAAAACAAAACCAAAACCAAAAACTATGTTCCACAATCAGTGCAATGTATAGTTTGATCCTAAGCAGAAGACAGTCTATAAACCAGCCATTTTCAACCACTGTGCCATGGCACATTGGTGTGCCACGAATGGTCCACAGGTGTGCCACAGGAATCTGTGGGAAGGTCATTTATTAGTAGGGCCAGTGGGGGATGTGAGCCTCCCACTGGCAGCATGGTGTGCCTTGTCAATTGTCGAAAACCTGATGGTGTGCTTTGACAATATTAGTGCCTTGTCAGTGTGCCGTGAGATGAAAAAGGTTGACAAACGCTGCTATAAACAAATGAAAAATGGTAAGCACAGTGTTTTAAAAAGAGAAATTCTGAACCAACGAAGGTTATTTGGAAGCCTGTACATGCATATCTCTTATTGCCATTATTTCAGGTTGAATCATAGGACTGTAACTTAAAATCCATAATTATAATAAGACACCAGTCCTAGATTGGGGTGCACTGAACAGGGACAGAATCAGAAATGAAACTAACCTCAACATGGCCAACTCTGCATATAATTCTGAAAAAAAGTTTACGTTTCAGTTAAAAATCATGAAGTCTTCTGAACAAAGATGGTAAAATATTACACAACTCAACCCACATTAAGGAGATCTTCAATGGCATGCAAAATTGTGATTTGTGCCCACGATGAACTGTTCAGACAACCTGCTTCACAAAAGTATTGTGCAATCCAGACGGAAAAAAGCCCTTAGTCATGAATACAGCAATCACATTAATTAGAGTTCAAACTACTGTAACACATAACTTTTGCCCTTCTTAACAGCAGAAAGCACTTTTAGTTCATCAAACATTCTAGCACTATGTCCAGTGCTGCTTTTCAACTGCTTCTCACAGCAATATGGCTGTAATTCATTATGTCTCATACAGTTCAATCCAACTGCATTTACCTTTTTATTACTTTAGAACAGTTCAGTTAACATCAATTTTACATAGGTAACATTAAACTGAGAAGCTGAAACATAAAACAAAGATTTTCTAAATATCTTCATTTTGTATTCAAACATCAATTGCAGGGATGGCAAAACTTTGGCTCAGGAGCCATATGAAGTTCTTCAATATATAATGTGTAGCTCGGAGATATGTTGGCTGAGCCCCTTCTTGCATCATGTAGCAACGATTTTGCTGGGAAGCAGCTTGAGACTCAAGAGTCATGCTGCTTGATGTGGCATAGGAGCGAAAGCAAGGAAGAGACGCAGACAAGTTTGAAAGGTAGATGCAGGGAGGAAGCCGGAAGCTGGAAAAGATCCTTGCCCAGTCTTCTCCAAGTCTTTTATTTACTCTCCTCCCACAATACAGAGCAAGCTGATGTTACTGTCGGTCAAAGATTGCCAGCTAGCTGCAACTAGCTGGCAGCAACACATTCCATAGACTGAGATAAGAAATACATCTCCAAAATACTATCCACCTTGTTTATAGCTAGGCAAGGAACAAGGCTGCAGTTTCAGAGTGTGCTCTGAAAGTAGAACAGGTTTGCCTGTTCTTGCCATGTCTTGCCTAAAGCTCTAAAGCCCAGTGCTTGTGCATATGCTACACAATTAATATAAAAGGTAAATAAATTTTATTCAAGTGTTATAATTATTTACAGGGCATAAACAGAGTCTACTAGGTTAAAACATATGTTTCATGTTCATGGAGAGTAAATATATTTACGAACTGAAATGCTTCTTAAATATTACGGCTCTCAGACATCTGAACTTTATTGTATGCGGTTCTTACATTAACAGCCCAATCCCAACCTGTGCTGGCACAGACAGGCTGCATGACCTATGCTGTATCCAGCACAGATTAGGGGGCAGATGGAGGTCTCCTCAGGGTAAGGGGGTACTTACCCTGAGCCAGAAGCCAAGGCCTCAGATCCAGCACTGGGGGGCTGACACAGGCCATTCCCCTGGTTCTGCTTGCTCCAGAGCTGGGCATAAAGCGCTTTACACCACTTTTAAGATGGCCTACACCAGCGTAGTGACTGCTGTGCTGGCACTTTGGGGACACAGGATTGCCCTGTAAGCCTGTTTGGCCACCCCTGCTCTATTATATATCGACTACTATAGATCTGTACTAGTTCTTGATGGAGCTGTATACTGTGCAATGCTCTGTGTATACTAGGTTAATGGGAGAATTCAAGCTAGCCAATGCAAAAACCACTTCAGTTTATTTAATTTTGAACTGAAATGTGCAACTCTTTTTCTTCTAAAGGAGACATACAATAAAATGGCATTTAGCTCATAATAAGAATGAAGCTATTATTAATCTGCTAGTTTAGGACAGCTAATAGCTTTAAATTGAAGCTTGCAATGGTAGAATTGGTGTTGTGTTTTTTTTTCTTTCTTCAAATTATCCCCTTTCCTTACTCTCTGACTGAACTGTAGTTCTTGGACACAATGAAATCACCAAAACTTTTCTTAAGCAACTGAAAGGTCATGCATACAGATCTGCAATTTCAATTTTATTTCAAACTACTTTATTCTACCTTAAAAAGGACTTTACACATATATGGAACTTTGAATTTCCATGCCCACGCATACCACAGGTTCACCTTTAAGGTCAGTTACATTTGTTCTTCTAATTACTTCCTGACTCTTTACACGAGAATTTATTTCTAGCTATGTTTAGGATCAAAATTAAATATATTCGTTTAGAAAAGGCCATACTTGGCATTAAATTTCTAGCAAGTTGACTCATCTACATGAGTCAAATATGTCACAGGACTTTACAGAGCAGGCAAATCATATTAAGGTTTTTCTCTAGCAGTCTTTGAAGGCTGAACTAACTTACCTTAATGCCTCACTTACTTGGAAAACCTGTCAAGGTAGGGCAGACATCTTTTCCCACCAGAAGAACCTGCTACCTGCTTTCAAAGAGCTGGTTGACACCCTGGAGGCATTACTGTGACCACCTTATAAAATAAAATGTTCAGCTTCCACTCCTTCTCATCAAGGATTGACTATCCACAGTGCTGACTCTGATCTGCTTCAACAATGAGTCTGGCAACAGGTAATTTAAGAGAAATTTGCATCTGACTTGTACCCTGGACATTTGTTCCCTTGCCTGAACTTAAGCCTCTGCTACCAAGACGCGTCTATTGAGACCTGTGTCAGCAATTTTGCTGGTGCATGTCCAAGTGAAACCAGAAGGTGAATCCAGGCCAGGAAGGGGTGGGTGGGACATAGGATTGGGTCATTAATATGAGGAGGAGAGGGGCACCTAAGACTCTTTAAATGAGAGATACCACTGTGATATATATATCAGAAATGAATATGGTTATCTTCAGTAGTCTAAGAATTTATTGCCTTGCCCAGTCTGCAAAATAGCTCTCATCCTAGTTCTACAAAATTCAGAGATAGGATAGTTATATAGTATTTGTGGCATACCAGCTCTCAGTTCTCTGTCTCAGTGGAAGAAAACAGATACCCATTTAATACATGGTTGCAACTTTAGAGACTCTGACCAAATAACTGCCTCTTCCCACCATAGCCAAATATTTCGAACTAACAAACGCCACACTCAGAGCTCCTGAAATGCAATGGTCTGTGGTAAATCAAAAGTGATACCAACAAGCTGAGCATATGAACTTGCTCTCAGCGCTGGTAGTAATGAGGTTTGGAAAAGCTGGATTTTACCCACCTACTCCACCATGCCATAGACTGCTAATGGATCTATTTGGATCTGCAACAGTTCATTGGCTGGTGCAAGTACAAGTGGGCCCAGCATTATAGAGTAAAAATGCTATAGGGCAGTGGTTCCCAAACCGCGTGCAGGGCTTCCTATGGTTGTATGCAGTGGTTCCTGATGGTGTTGCAGTGAACTCCTAGGGGCGCAGCAGGATGTTCCTGGCAGCCTCTTCCTAGCTCTCCCGGGTGCCACTATTTTGGATCATGCAATGGCGCACGCAGGAGAGCTGGGGAAAAGAGGCCACCATGAAAGAAGGGCATAGTACATTTGGGAACTGCTGCTATAGAGTAAAAAAAAAAACTATAGAAGCCCTGGGGTTCAGAGCCTCAAATTGTTGTCTACTCCCAATTCTGTTCTGTGATCTGCTATGCTATCTGCTAGCACTGCATTTAGTCATCCTCATACTAGCTGCCATCCAGGCTGGCACCCAAGATCAGTAACACCCCACACTCCCCCTTTCCATCCCTTTTTTGCCCCTGTCTCCCCAAGCATATCCAAAGCTGTTGAGAAAACCAGCACTCCAATGTACGACTTCGGAACACACCACTAAACAGGGTTGGACTGTGTTACCCCATCCACCCTACAGCCCTGACCTAGCTCCCTCAGACCTCCACTTGTTTGGGCCATTAAAGGATGCCATTCGCGGAAGACATTTTGAGGATGACGAAGAGGTGATTCGCACAGTGCAGAAATGGCTTCGTGACCAGAACAAGGAGAGGTACCGACAGGGCATACATGCCCTTGTGTCTCGCTGGAGGAAGGCCATAGAACTGGACGGAGATTACGTGGAAAAATAGGGAGTGTAGAAGAAACATCATTCTTTCTTGTGTGTAAGTTTCATTGTGTTCAATAAATAATTGTTGAAGAAAAAAAATGTGGTGCATTACTTTCTGGGCGACCCTCGTAGCTTGCTGGTTCCTCTCTCTCTCTCTCTTTCTGCTGGATCAGAGCCAAAGCCTTTATTTAAAAACTGTCATGGGCCTTGGGATTCTTTATCTACCCAATGCAATAGGTCAAATGCCTGTTATGTTAGTACTTAATGGTTTATAGTTCATGAACATGCTGCATGAGCACATAAAGGTAAATATAAAACCAACATACCCTGAGGAGTAAGGCCCTAGATTAACATTCATCTTTAGATGTTCAGACACTGTCTTGGTTTTTTCTCCTTCCTATGATACTAACTAGATATGATTCCTCCAGAAAAAAAAAAATTATGGGGAAATTAATTAAACATGAGGCTTGAAGGGCTATTTCCCCCAAATAAGCATCTGATTCGGCTCCCATGTCTAGAAGATAAATTTGCACAGAAGTTATTAACCTAGTTGTGTGTGACAAAGTTTCAGAGGAGACAGAAAGGCAGAAGGGCTCTTCCACCCTCAGGTATCTAAGCCCTTTTTTCAAAAAGGAGTTACAAAAAAAAAAGCCACTGATAAAATCTGTCACCAAATGCTCCAAAAACCTCAGCTGTTCACTCACAAAAGGGAATGTACTTTGTAGAGCAAGCAAATCATTTTAAAAGACATGAAGCAAAAGTAGGTTTCAATGACAGCTTACAAAAACAATGTAACACATATTACAATAAATTTAACAACCGAACAGAAACGGCAACCAATAAAATGATATATAAGTAGTGGATAGAAACGTATAAAAATTTGGACATTACCCAAAGCTTTGGCAAATGATAAAGTTTTTAACTGACACCTAAAAAAACAGCAATGTAGACAGATGATGAATGTAGGGAGTATTTTATAGCCTCATGGCCACCACAGAAAAGACCCTGTTCCTGATAATTACCAACCTTTCCTCTGAAGTTGAGAAC
This sequence comes from Tiliqua scincoides, assembly GCF_035046505.1. Lineage (NCBI taxonomy): Eukaryota > Metazoa > Chordata > Lepidosauria > Squamata > Scincidae > Tiliqua > Tiliqua scincoides. The sequence goes on from NC_089827.1 coordinate 74,584,741, forward strand.
ATTCAGAGTAGGCTCTCAGGCAAAGATCTTAACACACCAGCAGCTTCACCAAGCAGCAGGCAGCCATTCAGAGAATTTATTGATTTAAAGGTCAAAAACAACTCTTTGAACTGAATCCAGAAACAAACCATTAGTGAATGCATATCGGTAAGCACCATCAACATCAGCTATACAGGGTCTCAGTTAATAGCCTGGCCACCACATGTCAATCACCTGGAGTATCTGAAGGCTATTCATAGTTAGCCATAACACATTGTACTATTCAGACAGAGTGGCATAGCTGGAGGGGGTGCAAAGCACTGAGGTTTGCAGGAAGCCTCACCACGGTGTACAAGCGATCTCTCCCTCTCGAAGCCATTCTGGGAGGAGGGAGCAAAACAGACCAAACACCTCTGTTTTGACCCAGTACCCGGAACAGGAATGGCTCCAAAGGGGAGGGGCCACTTGCACACTGCTGTGAGGCTCCCTGCAAAACTTCACACTCTGCACCCCCTCTAGCTATGCCACTGAGCAGACATGACCAAAATCCATGGATACAGTGGCAAGATCAGATTTTATCAGAAAGAGCCACAGCTGGTGCACCAACCAAAATTGATAAAATTTATTTGGGCCATGGACTCTGAGCATGGCAACTATTTGAGTTTGCAAGGTTGCATGTAACAGCACCCAAGGTATTAAGCTAATCTTTTAGGGGGAGTGCAACCTCATTCAAAACAGGCTGAGCACCAACCATCTGTTGACCTGTTCAGCCTATCCATAGTCTTTCTGTTTATACTTTGGTTTATTGGCTGCCATTCTTGCAATAACTGAGCACAGTCAATATTATGAATTGGTCGTTGTAAGTGCAACTATTGGTGCATTTTTGCTCATTTATTTGCCTCTCATTTGCACTATTCTTCGGTCCCTCATATCACTATTATTTTTGCCTCCCACACAACATTTATTTTGACTTCCCCTCATATTTTGTAAATAATTTCCAAATGAACTGCATTCAACTAGCGACAAATACAGGCTGTGGCCAGTACAGAACCAGATTCTTATGCTACATACACAAGAGACAATAGTATATTGTCTTCCAGCCTATTATTCACTTTCAGCAACTATAACAGAAGATTGTGAAAGTTATCGCATTTCTTGGCTATCTTGTGACATCTGCCTGGGCATTTATTTTCCATCAGTTTCCCTAGAGATGGAGGCAGTGGGAGGGCCTGTAGCTCAACAACAGAGATCAAGCTTTGCACATTATCAGGTCCCAGATTAAGTCATCAACATTTCTAGTTAAAGAATATGGGGTTGCAGGATTGAAATCTTGAAGACTTGCTACCAGCTATGACAGACAATACTGAAAGAGGTGATTTAACAGCCCTACCGTCTGCCATTACTAGAGATTACCTCCCCCCTGTGATAACTGTGAGGGGACATAACACCACTTGCTGCACATTTTTGTTTAGGCTTTAAAAAAACCTGAAATCTGTGGGAAAATAAATAATAATAAATGGGATGGATTGGGATTGACGGGCAATGACTGCGGCTGCATTTGCTGACACTATACCATCTATATCCCCTACCTAATACACTTTTAAAATGATTATAATTCAGGGCCCGATCCTAAGCAGCAAACTGTCAGTGTTCCAGTCACACTGCCAGAGGTGGGTGTCATAAAGTGCCATTGGGCTGCCAGGGCTTGACACAGGCTAAGGAAACCAATGTCCCTTTACCCTGAGGAGACCTCCAGCAGTTTCCCTGGCCCCACAGGATGCAGCAGCAACAGCCATTTCTGCACCCCTGCACCTCTGGGTGCCAAGGAAGGACAGGACCGGGCAGTTAAGATTTATAAATTTGTGCCCTTGGAATAAAAACACATAACACCGCTTTCTGCACTTTTCCTCCTTCAGAAAAAAAGTCTGCGGGAAAAAAATGTTTTAAGAATACCTCTAGCTATAACATATGTTCTAACCTTTGAAAATGCCTTATAAAAATGGCCCCACAGTTTCCCCTGGTGGTGAATTTTTCAGGTTTGCATGGAGGCCAGGATCAGCACAGAATTTTCAGGTTAATCATAGTGAGAGTGCAACAAAACATAATAAAACTCCAATAGTCCCAGCATCCAATGGTATATGGTGCTGCTCCTGACAGCTTGGCATGAAAATGACATGGGTCTAGTATGTGAGCTTCAGCAAAAGCACTCAGGGTCAGAGTGCCCAGGATGGCTTAGCTCCAGGTATTTTCCTATGTCCTCTCCACCTTTTTTCCTGATTATTTTTTCAGGGTTTTTTTTTTCTTAACTTTCTTTCAGATCAGAAATATACTATCTGATATCTGAGAAACAAAAGCTTTTCTTAATAACTCAGAGGTGAAAAAAATACATAACTAGATAACAGAGGAAAACATAACACATGGAGGACAGCACAGAATATTATCAGCACTCCACTTGAGACACCACAAAGAAAGGCTAAAAGGTATAAGATGCTTATACCTCGCGAGCCCATAGGAGGAACACGTGTCACGACAATCAACGCTGCTCTGTGGTTACATTTATTTGGAAAGCAAGACTACTTTACTACAGAGAAGACTTCCTATCAAAGATTTAATCTTACAGCATAATTAATTTTATATTTTGCTTAATGGCTACACCTATGGGTCATAATCCAGAAATCCAGAACAGAACACAGGCATGCTTAAAGACCACTGAAATTAATGGGTTTAAGGATGCTTGATTCCACAATAGGGCAATAGCAAGGAAACCCATTTCACAGCTCCTGCAAAACAAATAAAAAGATTACGGAAATATAGGGTGTATTTCAGAAATCTTTATTATTTATTTATTTATACAGGTATTTATATACTGCCTTTCTTTGGTCGTCAGATTTCTCCTCAGACTTTAATCCAAGGTGGTTTTCATAGGCAGGCTGTTCTAAACCTTACGATTGAATAGTTCTCGTCTTTCATAGAACTCCTCCTTCCAGCTGGATTCCTTCCCGGTCTGGCCTCTCTCTGGCCCTTCGCCTCCCACACTCCACTTGACGGCAACCGCTCTCTGCCACCGAGGGTCAGCTCATCAGTATATCAGCATGTCGTCGGTTCTCGGGTACTTCCGGTTGTTTCGAACTGGCAGCCTCAGATCTTCAGGTATACAAGGCGGGAGCTCTACCATCTGAGCCAGACCTCCTGCCCTATCTTTATAGAGCATCTTTAGCAATCTTTAGAGATTGCTTGCAAAAGCAGAAGTGATTTCTGACTTTTCAGAGGACTGCTCATTTAGTGGGAAGACAAACCAAATTCTGCTCAAGTTTATTTTAAACTCACTGGCTCTACCATTTCAATATATTTAGTTTAGCATGGAAAGTAATTAATCTCTTTAATGCAGGGAGAAAGCTTCAGCAAGAGGTCACATTTTAAACTACACTACACCTCAAAAAAAAAAATCTTTTCATGCGCTGAATTCTTAGCAAAAGAAATAAAATTGAGTATATATGCCCTCTTGAATTGCAACTGCTAACAGGAGAGAGCTGAGTAAGGCCAAAGATTTATACATCAGCTAGAAAAGCCTCCGCACTACAAAAGGAGGTTTATTAAGTTCTATGGTTTTCCTTTCCCCCTAATGTCTTTTGTACAGACAGGAGTCTAGATCATTTTAACACTCCTTTAATAATGCTACAATTGTCCCACTAACACCCCACCACCCTCAGGCAGAGCCACAATTTCTAAAAACCAATTCTACTGACAGAAGGTTTGATAATATATGCAAATGCATCCACTGTAAATCAGGGCACGTATTTGTTTAGTAAATGTTCATGAAAGCATGTGTCCGTAGGCAGTAACATTATACTAGCGGGATATGCTATTTCTGCTTAAAATATGAAAAAAAATCTCTAAAAATAGCAACCCAACTGCTTATTAAGTACGTTGAAAGAAACTTTAAAAGTGCTAAGAAATAAAGTGTATGGGGAAACGACCAATGGTAACTAGTTTAAACCTCTGAAGTTATAATATACTGCCTGTATAGCATTTCCCAAACTGTGAATTGGGGCCCACCACTAGGTTACAAGTCAGTTTTTGGTGGGTTTGAAACATTTTTTTAAAAAAACAATTTTGCAAGGATGCCTGCCCGGTTTGCAGAAGAAAATCATTAGTTGAAATGCTGGCCTGTAGTATGAGGTAATCTTCATACCCCCAAATTAAAATTTTCCTCTAGTAACTGGCATGCCATATAGACCATGCGTGAACCCAGTTTCAGCCTCTGCCTGGCCTGGAAGTCCCTAACTGCACATCTTGCTCTCCAGTTCGGCCTTCTGGATATCCACATACACTATATGAAGCTAAGCAGGGTCAGGCCTGGTTAGTACTTGGATGGGAGACCGCCTGGGAATACTGGGTGCTGTAGGCTTATACCATGATCTCGGAGCTAAGCAGGATCAGGCCTGGTTAGTAATTGGATGGGAGACCACCTGGGAATACTGGGTGCTGTAGGCTTATACCATAGTCTTTCGAGACTGAAGGTTGCCAACCATATGTAAGGTCTCTAGCAGCCTCAGAAGCACACAGCCTCTGATTATTATTAATTAATAATTAAGTAGTAATAATTAAGTATTAAAAATAATTATATTAATTTTTATATATTAATTATTAAATAATACTTATATTAATAAAAAGTATTAAAAATATTCAGCCTGACACGGAGGCCTCCACTGGTCCCGCTCCCCCACCCACCCAGAAATTCTGCATCACTGCCCAAGGGTGGGCCTTACTGCTGGCGCTCCCCTGGTGCCAGCCTCCTGGTGCTGGGCTCAGCAGCGTCCAGCAAGGGCCCAGTGCCAGCATTCCTTGCTCTCCCAAAGCCATAAACATGCTTTACAGCACCTTTACGCACTCAGTACTAGTACCAGCACCTTTACACACTCAGTTCCAGTGCAGTACCTTTACACACTCAGGAGAGAATAGGATTGGGACCTCAGTAAACAGCTGCTAGATTTGGGCTCCCTTTGGATCAGCACCACGGTATGGGAGTGTTAACCCTCTTCTGTGCCATTCCAGAGCTGGATCAGGATACCACACCTGTTCTTTGACAAGGATAAAAAAAACAACACTCCTATTGCTCTTCTTAGAGGACTAACAGGAACCAGTGAACCAGTGATGGGCTAGTCTAGACTAGGACCATGGCCAGGGCAGAGATTTAAACCCTCTGCTCCTCAACGCCACAGTCCAAATAAATAGAGCAGTGGTTCTTGCACATTTAGCACTGAGACCCACTTTTTAGAATGAGAATCTTGTCAGGACCCACTGGAAGTGGTCATGACCGGAATCATAATCAAGCAGGAAAATTTTTAACAATCCTAGGCTGCAATCCTACCTACACTTACCCAGGAGTAGGCCCCATTAACTATCACATTAAAAGCATATACATAGTAAAGCACAGATCTCCCCAAATGCAGTCACATCCCATGGTAGCATCAAGTCTAATATATTAAAAATAAAATATAGAAGTGAATGGGGACCCACCTGAAATTGGCTCGTGGCCCACCTAGTGGATCCCGACCCACAGTTTGAGAAACACTTCCATAGAGGATCTGCTCTAGCTGCTTTTACTCTACCTAAACAAGATCAATTATGTGCTTAAAATAATGTTTACTTGGACTCTAAGCAAATTAGATTTAACAAAACTTGTGATAACATATGAAAGCCCTCCTGCAGTAAATTGTCTTTGTACTTTCCAAACTTGTTCCCTTCCTCCCAGTTACAGTTGTAAGCAGAAAAGCCATAAGCTTTTATCACTGTCAAAAGTCACCTGGAGAGAAAGAATGGAACCACACAAAGGATACATTTTTAACCACTCATCCACAACAAACTTCATACAGATGTTGTAAGTCCCAACAGAAGCTAATTTTGTCAGAATACACCTGCACGTCATGGTCCCAGTCCTGGTTGCTCAAGTTTAGCTGCCTTCAAAGCACATCAAAGGTCTATTTGATTTTAGGCTTTT